>NW_019154085.1:74942264-74999636 GCF_002288905.1 Enhydra lutris kenyoni | reverse complement strand
AACAGACACATGAAAAAGTGCTCCACATCACTCGGCATCAGGGAAATACAAATCAAAACCACAATGAGATACCACCTCACACCAGTCAGAATGGCTAAAATTAACAAGTCAGGAAATGACAGATGCTGGTGAGGATGCGGAGAAAGGGGAACCCTCCTACACTGTTGGTGGGAATGCAAGCTGGTGCAACCACTCTGGAAAACAGCATGGAGGTTCCTCAAAATGTTGAAAATAGAACTACCCTATGACCCAGCAATTGCACTGCTGGGTATTTACCCTAAAGATACAAACGTAGTGATCCGAAGGGGCACGTGCACCCGAATGTTTATAGCAGCAATGTCTACAATAGCCAAACTATGGAAAGAACCTAGATGTCCATCAACAGACGAATGGATAAAGAAGATGTGGTATATATACACAATGGAATACTATGCAGCCATCAAAAGAAATGAAATCTTGCCATTTGCGACGACGTGGATGGAACTAGAGGGTATCATGCTTAGCGAAATAAGTCAATCGGAGAAAGACAACTATCATATGATCTCCCTGATATGAGGGTGAGGAGCTGCAACATGGGGGGTTAAGGGGGTAGGAGAAGAGTAAATGAAACAAGATGGGATTGGGAGGGAGACAAACCATAAGTGACTCTTAATCTCACAAAACAAACTGAGGGTTGGTGGGGGGAGGGGGGTTGGGAGGGGGGTGGGATTATGGACATTGGGGAGGGTACGTGCTATGGTGAGTGCTGTGAAGTGTGTAAACCTGGCGATTCACAGACCTGTACCCCTGGGGATAAAAATGTATTATATGTTTATAAAAAATAAAATTAAAAAAAAAAAGTCAGGATTATAACTAGTATTTTTTTTTTTTTAGGTCATAGGCCTATAGTCTCTAGGCTATTACTTAGAAAATGGTGCTTTTTTAAAATATAAATCCACAAACAAAATTTTTCATTGAAGTAGAACCCATAGTCCTTATTGGTTATCACAAAAAGGGTCTTGGTCTGACATTTGGACCGACAGGACAAAACTCGGGTATAAGAAATACAAATGAGGGAGAGCAGAGATAAAAATGGTAGCACAGGACCCACTCACCCCTACTCTCAATCTTCAATACTGCTGAGTTAGCTTAAATGTTAGGATAGAAATACCCTTTTTGCATTCTATCCAGATGGCAACAGATCCTTCTGCTCTAGAAAAGACCCAACTGTATATTGTACTTAGCCAAGAATGTATCTTTTCTAAATATAGATTTTGTCTTAGATATATTATAATGTATAAATGTGCAAAACTCAAGAATTTTTCAAATGGCATGACTATATCATTCTCAAGACAATTTCATAAAGCTATTAGTCCTCAGGAGAATAAGGCAAACTTCTGATTCTTTGGTTAACCCAGTCTTCCAAATTACCTGTTTCCTCTTTCTCTCTCCCACCACATATTCGAGGTTCAGGGACTTAAGTGAGATTAGAATTTTTATCTTAAAAAGGTTGTCTGAAAATGGAATACTGGTTCCAGTTCCAGGCAAGATGGAATAAACACACTTCACCCTATCTTCATTAAAGGCAGCTATAAACCCTGGCAGAATGTGTGTATGCAGAGCATGGTGAAAAGTAAGAGCTAGCAGGTAGATCAGGGGAAGAGATCAGAATCACTAAACCACCAAACAGCGGTGTTGTTGTTTTCTCCCTCCAACGTTGTGCAGCTTAGATTTAAAGGCAAATTGGTACCCTGAAGTATGCCCAGAGACAGGCAGAAAAAGCTCTAGAAGTGACTTCTCTTTCACATCTGAACAGTAGAAAGAGGGCTTCCATGGGTCATACAGAAAGGGGACGGGAAATACCCTGCTTCTGTTTTTGCTTTTTGCTCTTCTTTCTTCCTAGCCCAAGCAATCCCCTAGAGGCAGCTGTGATGGAGAAGGTGGAGGCAACCAGGTGGGTGCCTACACCTCTGAGAAGGGGAGAACCCTCTCTGACCTGAGGAATTACGGTCTCAGAGCTTGAAGTGACTTTGCATTGCTTTTTTCCTTCCTCTGTCGTCCCAACTGTTTGGTCCTGTAGACACAGTGATGGGAGCTGCATGGCGGAGTGATTAAACCAAAGCTCCAGGTTTCGGGCCAGAGGAGCAGTAAGGGGGCTTCCATGGTACAAATTTCAGGCCCTGAGTCAAGGTAGTGAAATTAGAAGAGGCAATCTCACCTTTCAACTCCATTACTCATATTTATATAGATGGCTTTCTGGTTTTCTTTTTAAAAAGCTCAATTACTCAGTCAGTAGACAGGGAACTCTGAAGAATCACAAGCTCTCAGACTCAGTTTCATAGTACACTTTTTTAAACTTTAATTTTCAACTCAAAACATATCCCAAATTTTTACACAGTTGAATTTAGAAAAACCCAAACTACCCAAGGCTTTTGCTCACTGCTTTCTGAGAGCCCGAGATTCTTTGGTTCAGTGATCCTATAGGCTGTTAAACTTTTATTAATGTAATGGGAAAAAAGCCCACTTGGCTAGTGTGTTATACTTATTAGAGGAGCAACAATTACAAAGCTATAATGCAAACTGCACATGGAAGCCAACATATGTAATTTTAAATTTTCTAACTGCCAGATTTAAATTTTAGAACATAAAATACTTGTAGTAGAAAAGGATAAGTGTTTCAAATCAACAATCTAAGTTTCCACCTTATGAAATTAGAAAAATAAGAGCAAATTAAAACCAAAGCGAGCAAAATGAAGGAAAGAATAAAGAGCAGAAATCAATGAAATTGTAAACAGGAAAACAATAGGGAAATGAATTGCTCTTTGAAAAGGTCAATGAAATCGATAAGCCTCTGGCCTAACTGAGAAAGAAAAAAGAGAGAAAGCAAAATGGCCAGTGTTAAGTGGGAGCTATGAGGTGTCGTTGTAAACCGCACAGACACTAAAAGTATAAAATGAGAATACTATGAACAACTCTATGCTCATAAATTCAACTAAAACTTAGATGAAATGAACCAATTATTTAAAGACCATAAATTGCCAAAACTCACCCAATAAACAAGGTAAAAAGAAACAAATGAAATTAGTATGTTTAATTCATCCCCCTATATAAGAAATATTATCAAATAACATGTAATCATTATAAAAATTATTAATGAGATATTTTAATTTCTTTGTATGAAGTCTTTAAAATTCAGTATGTACTTCATACACATCACAATTTGAAGTGGCCACATTCCAAAGAGCTAGTGGATATCATATTATACAAGGTAGATTTAGAGAATAAAGAGGAAGAAACCTTCTAGGAATCAGAATATTTTGTTTTTTTAGCTCAGGAAAAGTCTGCTTATAACCAAGCCAATATATGTAGAGCCTGAAAGGGAAAATTATGAGATGAGATTTCTTTCAGGGACAAGAAATGAAAGAAAACCAGCCTAATTTATTTCCAGTAGGAAATTTTTGAAAGCCATTAATAAAGCAATTATTAGACACTGTCATAGGAGGAAGTAGAAATATTTTTCCTGGTGTAACATTTAAAATTATATATATATGTGGATAAATGTATTTGTGCAATGTGTTTGGTAACTTGCAATTGATTTTCCTTGAGAAAGTAATTTTTTTCAAACAAATGAATTACATAGGCATTTTGAGACAATGAAAAGAAAGTCTATTAATCCATTTTGTGAAAGGCTGACAGTAGAAGGCAGTAATTAAACTGTGACTTGTTTGGTTGTGAGTTCTGGAAGCATTATTGCATATTTCATTAATGATTTTATGTGTAACTAATTTGCTGTTCATTATTTATCCATTGATCAAATATTGTTCAGTGGATTTCTTATGGTTATGTTGCCAAATGGTGATAATGTGGGAAACCAAATGCAATTCAGATTCTAAAATTAGCCAAAAGGATTCTGTTACTATGCCTTGGTTAATTTTGCTTAATGTTGGTTAACAAATCATTAAAGGGGATATCTGTGTGGCTTAGTAGGTTAACCGGCTGTCTTTGGCTTGGGTCATGATCTCAGGATCCTGGGATTGAGTCCCGCATGGGGCTCCCTGCTCAGTGGGGAGCCTGCTTCTTCCTCTGTCTGCTGCTCCCCCTGCTTGTGCTCGCTGGCTCTTTCTCTCTCTCTGATAAATAAATAAATAAATAATTTTTAAAAAATCACAATAAATCATTAAAAATTGTATATTTTGTATTTGAGTGATAAATATGTAACACAAAGCAGGAATGTGCTTCCATTAGCATATTTGTAAAACTTGGACTAACTTAAAATTTTTTCTTTGTACTGCTTAATTAATTTATAAATGTTTCACTTGTGACTAGCTTTCCTTTATGTTTGCAGATGATGGCCTCAATTCTGAATAATAAATAAAAGAGGGGATACAAATATTACTGAAAAATTTAATCTTTAATAACTTTTTTCTCTTTTTCATTATTTTATTTTATTTTATTTTATTTTATTTTTTTTCCTGTCCCAGAAGTCTATAACCTAACTTCATACACTCACAAGAGCTGAACTCTGTACTGAGGCTTGCACTTCCCTTACAGGGCTTTTTCTTTCTTACTCATGATAGTTTTGTACATGTTCTTGCACCCTTATCATGTCTGACCTCTTTACCTCTTTCTTTGTCTCTCATCTTTCACCTTTTATCTTTCACCTTTTTATCTTTCACCTTTTAAACCTCTTCACCCCACTTCTCCCACTGCACACCCTGCTTCTGACAACCACCAATCTATGAGTTTGTTTTGTTTTTAGATTCCACATCTAAGTGAGATTATATGAATTTTGTCTTTCTCTGATTGATTTTACTTACAATGCCCTCAAGTTCCATCCATATTGTTGCAAATGGTAAGATTCCTTTTCTGTGTGTGTGGTTGAATAATACTCCATGTATATATATACCACACTTTATTTATTCATTGTTGGACACTTAAGTTGCCATATCTTGGCTATTATAAATAATGCTACAATGAACCTAGAGGTACATATATGTTTTTGAGTTCCTGTTTGCATTTTGTTCAGATAAATACCCAGAAGTGAAATTGCTGGATAATACGGTAGTTCTATTTTATTTATTTTTTAGGATTTCATTTATTTATTTATTAGAGGAAGAGGGAGAGAGAGCTGAGGGACAGTGGGAGAAGGGCGGGGAGGGGGAGGGAAAGGGACAAGCAGACCCCAGGCTGAGCATGGAGCCTGGATTGGGGTTCAATCTCACCAGCCTGAGGTCGTGGCCCTGGGATCATGACCTGAGCTGAAACCAAGAGTCAGATGCTTAACCGACTGAACTACCGAGGTGCCCCCGTAGTTCTATTTTATATTTTTGAGGGACTTCCTCACTGTTTTCCATAGTGGCTATACCAGTTTACATGTTAACCAAGAGTGCACAAGGGTTCCCTTTTTTCCACATCTGTGTCAACTCTTCTTATTTCTTGTCTTTAATAATAGCCATTCTAACAGGTGTGGGTGGTATCTCATATATCATTGGTTTTGGTTTGCATTTTCCTGGTCATTAATGATATTGAGCATCTTTTCATGAACGTATTTCATGACTGATTTGTGGAAGTTGAACCTGCCTTGTGTCCCTGGAATAGATTCTACTTGATCATGGTGTATGATCCATTTAATGTATTATTGAATTCAGTTTGCTAACATTTTGTTGAGACTTTTTTGCATCTGTGTTCATCAGAGATATCCCTGATCTTCTTCTTCTTCTTCTTTTTTTTTAAAGATTTTATTTATTTATGGAGGAGGGGAGAAGTAGGCAGAGCAGCAGGGTGAGGGAGAGGGAGAGAGAGAAGGAGGCTTCCCACTGAGCAGGGAGCCTGATGCAGGGCTCCATCCCAGGACCCTGGGATCATGACCTGAGCTGAAGTCAGATACTTAACCAACTGAGCTACCCAGGCACCCCTTTCCCTAATCTTTAATAACCAAGTGATCTACCAAAGAGTGAAGTCTTTGGTGAAGCCTGCATTCCAGAACTAAGACACCCACCTGGAAAAGTGTTAAATAATTAGTCAAGATTAGGAAGACAAAGAATTATACATTCTGGATTTTTTTTCTTCCAGGAACAAAAATCCTTTGTATCTTACCTGGGACTTAAAACTGGCTTGCAGAGAAGATTAAGTAAACAGGAATACAAATGACATTTTCAATCCTGAAATTTTCATCCTGACCAACTTCTTGAGAGATTTCTTTTAATCGATCAGGTTATACTTCTACAAAAACCTAGCTAAACTTGCAAATGGAATTTTCCCATAGTTACTAGAACTTTTATCATTAACTTAGTAACCCTGTATTTGGCTATAGGACCTTCTCTGTGTATACATCTCAGAATTAAGTGCAAAAAGAGTTGTGGCTTGAAATGTTACAAAATGAAGAGAAATTCCTACCTCTTGGAAAGACTGCAGATGTAATAATGGTTACATTTAATGACTATATTTTATGTGCCAGCCATCATAATAGATACATTAGGTATTTAATGCTCACATCAACCTTGTGAGGTAGGAAATATTCACATTTAACAGATGATAAAACAAATTCAGCAGTGGCTTTTGCCCAAGTTCCACAATGGCTTATGCCACTATATGTCACTGCCACTCCAATTTATTTTAAGAGGTAGGATTAGTATTCAAAATAAAGCCATTGCCAAATAATAAATGGAAAACTTTATACAAGATGCTGACAGATAACTCATGCAAGAGTTCCATCAGTCGAATAAAAGAGGATATTTATTTGGATCTCAAAGGAAGTGATGAGTAAGAATTGGGAGTCAGAATGACATTCAACTCAGAGAAAGGTATTAACAAAGCTGTTGAGACAAAGTAGAAGAAAGATATGCATAGTATGTGAAGAACTCTGTCAGGAAATGTCAAATGATGAGGCTAAACTGGTATGGTGAATGAAGATTTGGCTGGAAAGCAGTACATATTGGGCTATACAGTTAGAATTGATTGTGACCAGGTAAGGATTCTTAAAGCAGGGGAGAGATTTGATAAAAAACCAGTTTGAGAAAGATTATCTTTATAACATTAAGCAGGGTGAATGTAGGTGGAAAATCATTGGAGTTAAAAGATATACATGGAGGTGTTTAATAGACATTGGAATTTAGAATAGAGTTCTGAGTGTAAGAGTGAAGAGAATTAAACTTGAATATTTGTTTGTAATAGCATCTATTATGTAGAGTAGAACTACACTTTGATGAGTTCATAAATTATAAAATATTATAGAATCAGATAATTTATTTTACATAAAAAGTAAGGGAAAAGTCAGTGATAATTCCAAACCTTAAAGCTTGTAGGATAAGAAAAACAGATGTCCCACAGATATTATTTCATAATTGCTGAAGGGGTGCCATTTTGAATTGGAACGTTCTTTATATTTGACAGATTGGAAGTTAGTGATATCATTTGCTAGAGTAGTTTCAGGAAATAGTCATGCTGGATACAGTTTAATGAACAAATGTGAAGAGAAGAATCAGAAATAGCAAGAATAGGCCATCTCTAATAAATTTGAAGTCAAGAAGGTGATGCTGACTGGGAAGTTTTAGTTAGGATGGGAGAGCCAGGGTTAGGTGAAGTGGGCAAATTTCACTTAAGGAATGGGGTGTGAGAATTAGTGAAGAGTTTGTTTATTATGAATCTAAATTTCCACGAGATCTCATTGTGAAGTTTGGAAGGCTAGGGGCACAGTAAGAGGAAAAATGATAGATGAACAGAGGACAGATGAACAGAAGGTCTTACACAAGTGACCAAAGACAAGCAGAGTATGAGGCAGTTTTGATATTCCAAATGGGCATGGTGGATTTGATCTTAGGGTCTCCTGGATGGAGAAGAGTAGGACAGCCACTTCCTATTTCAATGGTTGTCAGCCTGATGACTGTTTCCAGGCCCAGAACTCCAGACAGTTTGGAGAGCCATTGGGAGAGAATGATGAAAATGAACACTCTCCATATGGAGCAGTAAGAGGAAGGAAGTCTTCATCAGCTGGTTCTAAATCTTGTGGGAATCACCTAGGAGCTTAAAAAGAAAACACAGGACTCATATATCTAGGTCCCAAAACTGAAGAACCAAAGGAAGGCTGGAACACCTGTATATTTTTGAGGTTGTTTGCAGTAATTCTGATGGACAATGAGGAATAAGAGACCGGCTCAAATCTAAAGAAACAACTACCATTAAACAACCACATTAAAGTGCCTGAACAGAGGTGCTGTCAATGGAATTGGGAAAGGGGGGCCATGGGAAGTTAGAGACAATCGTATTCAGGGTCATATCACAAAAGTTTGGGGGAAAGGAAGTTTCTAGACAGAAGTATTGGATAGTGCTTAGAAGCAGCAGCATGTTTGAGGAATTTACCATTAGATTTGACTGTAAGGAGATTATTACTACTCTCTGAAAGCTTTCAGGAGTACTCCCCATTTATGCTATTGACCACCTCCTCCTCTGAATCCCTGCTGTAATTTGTAGCCTATCTCTCACTACTTTGGATCTATTTCATAGAAAACACTTATATGTTTTATTTTTGTCATCTTCATTAGGCTTTGATCATATTTCTGTCCAGAGGGCCTAGTACTGTGCTTGGATTATATATTCAATAAATATTTATAGAATGAGTCAATAAATTAGGCAAGGAAGGAATGAGTACATATATCCATTACATGTCTTCAGGAATCGGTCATCTCTTTGTACTAACAAAAGAAACAGCATGAAAGGACTGTGGGTAAAAAAATGGAATAGTGATTATTTAAATGGTATTCACATACCCTGCTCTTCTTGCTCACAATGGTTCTGAAGGTTTTAAGGAGACTCAATTATTAATGTGCAGAACACTTGGGCTCCTTAGAGAACATAGTGGAACTGATAAAATATTAATTCTGTTCGTTTTTCTGATTTGTGTCATTATTCTTCTTTTAACGGAGCTGGAGGATGAGTTTCTGAGTAAATTATTGATATCCTCATCTTAGAATGAGAGGCCGCCCTGAGAAGTGTTCCCTCTAAGCTCTGGCTTCATCTTAGGCTGACCTCTCTCCGTGTGTTTCCACTGCACTTCTCAGCCCCTCTGTACTTACAGAAGTACAGTCTTATATCTGATTGTGGTACTTGTTCAGGCACAGCCTATATAATGAATATGTTTAAAGTATAGTTCATGAGTAATTTATACCAGAGTCGTCTTGGATACCTGTTAAAAGGAGCTCTGTAGCCCTCTAGGAGATAAGACTCCCTCTGAATAGGGCAACTTGCTACCTGCAGCTTTTCTGGGCTCTTCCTATCATTTAGTGTCACTTTTAACATAGGTTTGCTTAATATATATCTATATATTTTTTACATATGTATGCAGTTCTCATTAGAGGATAAGCTTCCTCTGGACAGAGATGGTGTTGGCATGTACTAAGTTATTATATGGATAATTTTGTCTAAATTCATGTAACAGCTTTGGAGCCTTGGTGTGCCTGGGCAGCTCAGACGTGAGGCCTCCAATTCTTGGTTTCGGCTCAGGTTATGATCTGAGGGTCATAGATCGAGCCCCACATCAGGCTTTGCATTGGGTGTGGAGCCTGCTTGAGATCCTCTTTCTCCCTCTCCCTGTATCCTGCACTCTCTCTCTCATCCTCTCAAAAGAGAGAGAGAGAGAGAGAGAGAAAGAGAGAAAGAAAGAAGAGTTTTGGAGCCTAAATAATGACCTATATTTAAGCACAATACAGTGGACTTTTATTGAGTGCATACTATGTGTCAACCACTTTTAAAATTCAGTATTTAATAAATTAAATGCCTTAGGTGTATTAATTGGTTTAATCCTTTACATAACCATATGGTATAAGTTTTATGACAGGCAGTGCACCTTAGATGTTGAATATGTAAACTCAACCTGCCTGAATATGAATCCCAATGTTTCTGGTTGGTTTTGCAGCTCTGGGAAAGTTACTTATTTTCTCTCTGTCTTAGTATCTTCATCTATAAAATGGGGATAATAATAGTGCCTACCTCAGGGATTAAAACAGTGAAAGAATTTAAAACAGGGCTTTACACATAGTGTTGAATGATCGTTAACTATTATTATTTTTACAGATGAGGAAACCAATGAACACACAAGTCATTTGCTACAAAGCTAGGAAGCAGTGGAGCTGTTCCAATCCCACAGCATGCCTCTGTGCCATACCTATACTAGGCATGCCGTGGGACTGTCGCCCATTAGCGTATGCCATAAAATCCCACTCACTCAGGAGGGTTATAAGAATGGTATGAGTAACTTGTCAGCTGACTGAAAAGAACCACTCAAAAATTTCTTTCTTTTTTTTTCCCCCCCCAAAATTTCATAATCAACATTATGGCCATGGATCTTAGAGAATTTGCAGGAACCAAAGTCATAGTGGCAACAGGACGGTTCTGCTCTACCAGGCTAGATTCCCTGTCTACTGTGTTCCTAACTCTGTGCTTGGCTTTGGGGAGTAGAGAGACACAAAGGAAATGTGAGAAACATCCTTGGCCTCCAGCAGTTTACAATGTATACTAGTATAGGGAAAATGGCCCTCATAGGTCCATGGAGTAATTAAAGAACAGGGAAATCACAACATCAAGGCACCGGACGATTCATAAGTCCCCAGATAAAAGATATTGATAGGCAAATTCTGGGGAAAAGAGAAATTAATTTAGCAAGAGTGGTTTCTTTGGTGAAGATGGAATTTAAGGTCACCTTAAAATACGGGGCTATGGGGCACCTGGGTGGCTCAGTGGGTTGAAGCCTCTGCCTTCGCCTCGGGTCATGATTCCAGGGTCCTGGGATCGAGCCCCATATCGGGCTCTCTGCTCAGCGGGGAGCCTGCTTCCCTTCCTCTCTCTCTGTCTGCCTCTCTGCCTACTTGTGTTCTCTGTCTGTCAAATAAACAAAATCTTAAAAAAAAAAAAATACGGGGCTATGGGAGTAAGCAGTGTGAGAAGAGGAGTTTCTGAGACATGGGAGAGGGTTGACTCTTTAAGCCAGAAGTAGCAGTGTTTTTCCTTCACTTTGGCTTCATCCTGTGTACAAATGCTATCTTCATACTTATATTTATTTATCCTCCTGTTTGGTACAAAAACTTCCCAATGTTCTTCCTTTCATCAAGTCTTAGGGAACGTGTCATTCTCTTTGTTATTGTTTTTGTTTTTTACTCAAGCATGGTGGAGTTCAAGTTCCCCCAAAAAACACACAATGGCATTCTTGATAAGCCTTCAGAACTCTGTTTTTTCAGTAACATAAAAGGCCACAGAACTCTTAAAGAAAGCTAGTAATTCTAAACAAATCCAAGGGTACAGAAAATGTCCTCAAACAACAGAAATCACCATTAATAATCTAATCCATGCACCTATATATTATTTCTAATTACATTATTTACTTCATTTCACAGAGGTGGTATGGAAGAGTCATTTATATACAAAATACCCAAGAAGGAAAAGTTAAGAAAATGCAGTTATGAAAAATAATGTGGTAGAACTTTTTGGGTACACATAAACATCTGTTTGAAAATGCCATCTTTTATTGAGTCTATGAGAAAGAAATCTTTTTTTGAACAAATATTTGGCAGTAAATTAAGGAAAAGAAAATATCTGGTTCCAGGGCACCTGGGTGGCTCAGTTGGTTGGGCACCTAACTCTTGGCTTCTGCTCAGGTCATGATCCCAGGGTCGTGAGATTATGCTGTGTGCTGGGCATGGGACCTGCTTAATATCCTCCTCCCCTCTTCCTCTGCCTCTCCCCTCTTACCCCCCCATCCCACATTTGCTTGTGCTCTTTCTCTCTCTCTCTAAAAAAAAAGAAAGGAGGAAAATATCTGGTTCTATTTACATTTAATTACAAAGAGACCAAGTTGTAATTTCAAAGGGTAAAGATTGTTCTGGTATTTTTATTATGAATGGATTTTATGGTGCCTTAGTAAATGACTCTGGTTTGAAAAATGACCTCCTTGCCCCCTAAAAAAGCTTACTTTTTAAAATCCAAACTGACTGATTCAGTACAATGTCAGAATTTTCCAAGTTGGTTTTCTTAATCTTGCCTCTTTATGTCATTGCTTATGTTATTGACATTTCCTAGTGACAACAGAATCACCTGATATTTTACTGGCTTGGTTTTAGCGTAGAAACCCTTGGAAGTTAGAGTTGTTACAACAATTCTTCGTTAAATGAGGGTTGTGGTCTAGCTTTCAGTTAGAGGCTATTTCCACTCAGGACAGGTGTGGCCCAGGGGGTTTTCAGCAGCCCATTAGCTGCCACTTCTTTCTCAGACTGGAAGCCCACCAGAAATCTAGTTCTGCCATTTGTGTGCTGGTTTGGATTAGGGGCAGCCCAAACAAAAAGAACAGGGTGATAACACCATCAAATAGGCAAGTGCAGGTAGCTTTTCACAGCCAGAATTAGGTGATGGCATGTTCATTTCTCCTGTATCAGAAAAATATTTTAAGCCAGAAATCCGTTTTGCTACCATACTGTATGTATAAAGTAAAATTTAAAGTATGATTTACAGAAGAGGGTATAACTTAAAATGATAGAATGCTTGGAAGGAAAGTATGTACTTTCCAAAACATTTATTACCTCAGGTTTTAGTTGTCATTAGGAATGATAATGATGCTAATAGTTCCCAACTTTTATGGAGGACAGAATAGTGACCAGGCCCTTTACATGCCTCGTCTCATTTTGTCCTCCTAACATTATTATGAGGAAACATTCTTACCATGCCAATTTTCTAGATGTGAAAACTAAGACTCAGAGCAGTCGCCTAAGATCACAGTCAGCAAGTGGCAGGGCCCACTGATAATATGATTTGGGGAGCACTTAGAGGGTATTTTAGCTCTCACATATCCATGCCCTTCTCATCCAGGCAGTCTCTACTGCCAAAAATTCCACCATCAGAGAACCCTTCTCTCAAATAATCAATAAACTGTTCTTCACGCAAATACAAATAGTGGAACAAACACCTTTCCATCCTGGTACATTTGCCAGTGGTTTCCTCTGTCCTCATACTCTATCTCCTTTGCCCCTAAAGGCTTTCTGGTCTGTGGTTGACACCTAGGCTAGATGCTCTTTAAAAGTGTAGGGGAATGGGGGGATAATACAAACCTTTTTACGGAAATAAAAGTCTTAAATTAAAACAATATTCTCTGTTAATAGAATTGTTGGTATTGGTGAGCATGTGAAAGATTTATCATGAATGTCAGGGTTTCTTTATACCCTTGAAATCACACCACGTATTTACTTATTTATTCCACAAACATTTATGGTTAATCTGTCTGACATCAGGAAACATTGCAGCCTGGAGAAATATAACAAGTATTGCATATAACTGGGCTATACTGCTGATATAGTTCCATAAAATACCAATACAACAACTAGGTTAGAATAATTACATAGCACACATATTTACTTTAGAAACTGCTTTCATATACATCTCCTCATTTTTGCTGACATAATAAGGATGATGTGGGATGGACTCCCTTTACAGGTGAGGAAACGGAGTCTTGGAGAGGTCTGATGACTTGCTCAGTGCTGGTAGCTGGTTGAGTTGGGCCTTCCATGCTGATTAAAATCCAATTTGTCATGATCTTCCCACTGTGCTGTATCAGGGGGCCTCCTGGCACTTACTGAGCACTTAAGACTCATCCTCTCTAGAAGTCTAGACCTGATTCCATGAAAAGTGCTGTCACCTCACAGCCATCAATGGGGATGCTTTGGTCCCCAGTGAGCAGTGTAACCTATGTCTAGTCTGGTGCCAGTGTGAAGTTTTCTAGTGTGGAGATCCTTTGGGGCCCTGGCAATGGTGGTGTGCATCAGCCCTGAGGAGCCCTGGGGCACCTGGTCAGGGAGATCACATAACTGACATACAGGGCTAAGGACATTAGGTAAGATTATACTTTTGGATTTTAGCTGTAAAGCTCTGTATATAATTGAGTGAAACAAAATACATACTTGTATTGACACATGCAAGTGCTTTGTATGGAACTCTTTGAATTATAAGTGATAGTAATAACAAGAAAGTCATTTTGCTAATGGACACAGGCTATTTTCTCATGTCTTATCTATTTAAATGATCTTCCCATCCCTGTGAAATAGATCAAGGGCTATATTAGTGACATATTTGAACTACGTCATTTCAACTTTTAAAAATAAATATAATTATTCTTTAAATACAGTAGAATTTTATTTTAAAAATTATTTTTGTGCTTTACCTTGCTGTTATATACTTCAACTCTAATAAAGCATTTTTTTTTGTTTACTTAGAATTTATAAAAGCAACAGAGTAACCATGGGCCTGTAATTATATGGGTAAATGAAACACAAGATCAAATGGAAAGGTAGCAAATAAAAAGGTGTTGTGGCATGATTATTATAATTCTCATAATCATGATCTAAGACTGTGAGCATCATTTCATCTATCACCATAAGTTATTTCCCATACATGCTAAAGCAATGGAACTACTGTTCTACTTGTCTCATTCAACAGATTTTGACTGAATACATTACATATGCGAACACTGATCTATGCTCTTGGGCTTCAACAGTGAACAAAACAGACAAAAGTCACTGCCTTGCTGAAATTTACAATCTAGTAGAAGAAGGCAAATAACATGAAACTCACATAAAAAATAAATATGGGCAATGATATAAACCCAGATGCCCAAGACAGCCCTACTAAATACTTACTATTATTGAGTTCCATCCAGTTGAACACATTTGTAAGATTTTATTTTATTTTTTATTTTTATATATTTTTAGTTTTTAAACTATGTTTTGAAATAATTTTAGATTCACAGGAGGTTACAAAGTTAGTTCAGAGAGGACTTGATTACCCTTCACTTAGTTTCCTGCAATGGTTACCACATACACAGAGTGTGCTGTCGAAATGAGGAATTTTATATTGGTACATTGTATATGCATTTGTGCATATATGTCATTTTATTACATGTGGAGATTAGTGTGAACACCTCTGCAACCAACATAGGAAGGATTCTTTCACCACAAAGATCTCCCTTTGCTACCCCTTTATAGTCATATGTATCCTTCTCTTCCACACAGTCCTTAACTCTTGGCAACCATAGATATGTTTTGCATTACTATTTCATCATTCAATAATTTTATAGAAATGGAATCATACAGTTTTGATTTCTTGAAATTGACTTTTTTTCACTGAGCAGCAGAATGCCCTTGAGATCTATCCAAGTAGTGTGTATCAATAGTTCATTTCTTTTTTATTGCTAAGTAGCATTCAATGGTATAAATGTACCAGTTTGTTTAACCATTCACCCACTGAGGCACATTTTAGTTGTCTCTAGGTTTTGGCTACCACAAATAAAGCTGATCTGAACATTCATGTACGGACTTTTCTGTCGACATAAGTTTTCAACTCTCAGGGATGAATACAGTTGCTGAGTCTTATGGTAGTTCCCTGTTTATTTTTATAAAGAAGTACCAAAGCATTTTCCAGAATAGCTGTCCCATTTACCTTTCTACCAGCATTGTTGACAGAGTCTGTTTCTCTGCATCCTCATCAGCATTTAGTATTGTCCTTATTCTTTTTACTTTAACACTTCTTTCTGGTGTGTGCTACTAATTAATTATTGAAGTATAGTGTCCTACTGTAGAATAATCATTTCACTTTTGGTATGAAGCAAGGCATGAAAGAGAATAGAAAGTGAAAGAAAAGATATAATAGTTTATGAGTAGCTTTACCAACTGAACACTGCTAAAAGCTTTTCTATATGATATATATATATATATATATAGTCAAACTGACAGAGGAATTATTGATACAGGATAAAGAAATGTGTGGCTTTGGGTAATTAAAGTATACAGTGGTGAGGCCTTAGTGTTGATAGGTCTTTAGGATGAATGCATCTCTGTCATCGTTAACATTCTGTACATGTGAAGTCAAGGCTATAGGAATCATTTATTATTATTTTTTAATATGAAGGTGCTTCACTGATCAGTAGTACAGCCATAAACATATTTTATTTGTTCCTGGAGTTCCTAGGGAGACTCATCAGGATTGATAGAAATATTTGGGACATGTTGTGAGTATTTGGATTTGAAATAAGTATTGAGATCCAAAGAGACATTTGTTTGATAGTAGTAAGTAAACAGAACTATTAAACTGTGTGACATCCGCTCAGTGAACACAGTTATATTTTTGAACCACCACGTAATAATTAACACTGACTTGGTGCTGTGTGAGCCAAGGGAAGAAGGGTGTGCTCTGGCTTTGGGAACTTTATATTCTAATGGAAAGTGCATTTTTGTTTTTAAAAATTTCCTTTTAAAGAATTACTATGTGAAAAAATTGCAATGGCCCATCTTCTCAGAATATGAATTTTGAAACACTCTTTACTTTCTTTGTTATTTACCTTTTACAGTAACTTCATCTTAAGAATTTTTTTTAAAGAAATATAGTTCTGTAGGAGATGTGAAAATGGATAAAACAGTTCTCACTCTCACCTAGTTTATAATCTACAGAATTTAAAACTTGCCCATTTACAATGGTACTCTACAGTGAAATGTAACATCCAAATTAGAAAGGTAGAACTAAAGTGACAAAGGAGTCCAGAGGAAGGAGGAATTGCTTTTGGCTGGGGTAAATAGAAGGATTCGATGCAGGAGGCAGCAATGGAATTGGGACTTGAAGCGCAACAGCTTTTGGATAAACAGAAGTGAAAATGTAGAATATTCTAATTAAAAAGGACAGCAAACACCAAAATAAATCTGTGATGTTACCTGCAAGAGACTGACCAAAATAATAGAACTTAACAATCTCCTATTCTCAGAAATTTCCAAAATTTTCATTCTTTTCTTTCAAGTATCCTAGGCTAATTGTCTTCAGTTTAGTGGTCAAAATACTATTTCTCAGCATTAGAGACTCTCCCTGTACTCCACAGTCTATTTTACAGATAGACTCTGTCATGTCAGGAAAACATATGCAGGATATGCCACATATATTTGCTCTTTTAGAAAATTGCTATTCAGGGGACCATTTAATGCTCCAGTGAAGAGAAAATCCATAATCCTTTTTGTGCTCGGCATGCAGTTGAGGTGGTGTAATGTCTATAAAATATGCTATACTTAAAACCAGTGATTTCAAAGCTACACTTAAAAAGACAGAGTGTGTTTTTCGAGTATCACAGAATAGTCTCGGTTCCCTATTCTTTTGGAACCCAAAGGGAAAGTAGTGTCTTTTAGCATCCCTTTAAATAACCAGTTTTATGATGCTGGCCAGAGTGTCTTTTTCTCAGATCCAATTCCAAAATACTTTCCTGACTTTAATGACTAACCAGTGGGAGAGGAAAACTTAAATTAAACTGGCCTTGACCGAATCCTGAGGCAAGCCATTTTTCATGGATTGCTCATCTTAGAAGCTCCATATCTCATTGTCAACATTAAGTCTGCTTACACTGTAAACCGGGCATTCCATTTTGTTCTAACAGCTAGCTTTAAAAAAAAACAAAACAGAACAAAACCAAAACATGTTATTATTGCTACTGTTAATTAATCTATGTTTTATTTGGTGACTCTCCTGAGGACTCTTCAATTTGAGAATGGATTTTTAAATCTGAAATATCTTTTCCCCCCCACGTAAGGACAAGAAATCAATTTTTTTAAGACTTTGAAAATAGATTGAAGTACATATATATATGTTTGCACCTCTGGCAGTGTCTGATTTTTCTTTGCGATTTTTTGTGTAAGCCAGCTGCCATTTTCTTCAGATTTAAAGATGACACAAAGGTGAAGGGAGGGCTTTATTATGCTCTATAGCAGGTGGCAGGGAATGAGAGTCTAAAGAAGGGCATGCAGAATATTTGAGAGGTAGGGACGCAGTGTGTTTTACTCCAAAGGGATAGAAAGGAAGGAGTATCACCCACTCACACCCTTATAAAACACCTTTCTCCCAAATTAAGATATAAGTAGAAGCTCATTTTATAAGGTGGATTTCTCTAGTTTACAATGGAATGGTATGGCTCTTTAGCATAGCCAATATTTAAAAGATAGAAGTAAAGGTTATTTTTCCCCCCAAAGGTCAACTATTATTCAGACACAAATGAAGAAAGTAAGATGTGGTAAAAGTTGGACTAATAGGCCACTGGCAGGCACTTACTTTTGTTACAAGTAATTATGAAAAAGTTCAAAGTATCTGGATAACATTGAAAGCTTGATCATTTTAACTTACAGGTATTTCTGCTATGTGCAGATTAAAATTCCAAATAAATAAACAAATGCTTTTTTATGCATATGCAAAATCTACATTATCGCTCACTTAAAAAAAAAAAGAGAGGGAGAGGGAGAGAGAGAGAGAGAGAATTCTTTTTTTTTTTTTTTTTTTAAATATTTTATTTATTTATTTGACAGAGAGATCACAAGCAGGCAGAGAGGCAGGCAGAGAGAGAGGAGGAAGCAGGCTCCCCTAGAGAGCAGAGAGCCCGATGCGGGGCTCGATCCCAGGACTCTGAGATCATGACCTGAGCCGAAGGCAGCGGCTTAACCCACTGAGCCACCCAGGCGCCCCGAGAGAGAGAATTCTTGACGCATGGCGGCTGACATAGATTTTGCCTGGAGCCAGTTCACCCAAACTTTACCATTTCTGTCACCTGCTCTTTCGAAACACAGAGTCCCAGCAGCTTGTAAAGTCCAGCCTATCTAGTCCTGAAACTCCACCACAATGTCACCCCCAACCCTCCAACCTCAGCCAGAAAGCCAGAAAGTTAACTCATGCATCAAAAGGTAGCAAGATATTAATATGCCCACCCTAAATCTAACCCTAACCCGAACCTTAGATTTGAGAAAGTGGCTTCCTGAGCACATGATTAAAAAAGCCAAGAAGCAACCTAGTTAACCTGGAGAAGATCCCAAACATTTAAGAACTGGTAGTACTTCTGCAAATGGATGTGGAGGTAGAAATTTTTAAAAAAGGAATTAATGTGTCATTCCTCTCACTTACTGATCAATTCAGTAGGTAATGAAAAAAGGTACTAGATTATATGTGGGCAATACAAAGATGAACACAACATACTTCTTGTACTCAGGGAACATACATGAAGGTGGACCATTTTTTGTAACTTTGCCTTTTGAAACATTTCAAACCTACAAAAATCCTTTACCTAATTTTAATAATTGTTAACATTGCACTATATTTGCTTTCTTTTTCTCACTATATCGTGAGGCAAAAAATATGTATATATATACATACTTTTCTTTTTGGGGTAGGGAGAGCACTATTTAAAAGTAAGTTTCGGATATGAAATGTTAGGCATTTAAACAAGTAAGTCTAGTAAGTTTGGAGGGGCTTCAGCAGAAACCCATGTAAAATATAGTTACAGAAAAAAAGAGGAAATCAGGAAATTATTCATAAGATTATTTTCCAGATATATAACAGGTGAGTAGATAGCCTGAACAGTAGGAAAAGCATATGTATACTAGGGCCCCAGGGCCAACACAGTGTGGAGCTTTAAGATAGCAGTAAATAGGGGCATCTAGGTGGCTCAGTGGGTTAAAGCCTCTGCCTTTGGCTCAAGTCATGATTCCAGGGTCCTGGGATCAAGCCCCGCATTGGGCTCTCTGCTTGGCGGGGAGCCTGCTTCCTCCTCTCTCTCTGCCTATCTCCTCTGCCTACTTGTGATCTCTGTCTGTCAAATAAATAAATAAATAAAATCTTTAAAAAAAAAAAGAAGAAGAAGAAAGAAAAAGATAGCAGTAAATAGTTTTGCATGGCAAGACCATGGGCTAGGAAGAATGGGTTTGGAAAAAGGGTTATGGGAAAAACAGGTTGGACAGGCAGGCAATGACCAGATCAAGGAGGGCCACATATACCATAGAAAGCAGATTTCTCTTTATCTTATGGTTGATGAATAATCACTGACAAGTGTTAGGCAGGGAGAGACCTGATTTGTGCATTATTACCAGAACTTCATAGAAAAAATGCTTAAAGTTAGAAAAACTACTGTAAGAGAGGGCTTTTAAAAGCCTTAATACTCACCCATGAATAGATGTCCTGTTTTCCATCCCCAGAAGAATGGATATGTGGAAATGTGCTTTGTAAACATGGTTGTATATCAGAATCAGGTGAGGAGATTTTAAGAAATAGAGATGCCTGGGTTTGGTTTTTTGTTGTTGTTGTTTTTAACTTCAAATCTGTTGAGTCAGAAACCTCTGAGATGAGACCTGGGTGCTGGTGCAAACAGTTCACTGCCTGGAGTTTGGGATCACTGACCTGTAGAGAGAAGATGGGGAGAATCAGTAGCAGGGGTCTTTAAAAAGGGCTGATGAGTGCCCAGGACAACTCTACCAAATGCTAGGGGAATGCAGTTTTGCATAAGCCTGCATTGTTTAAGTCACCATGTCATTTATCTCTTTGTGTCCTTGGAAAGTATCACAAAGTCAGGACCAAGGTAAGGGCTCCACAGATATCTGACAAATGAATGAGTATTGCTTAGCCCTGATGGTAGCAAATGAGATGGCTAGCACTATGGTTGTTTATCTTTGGCCAAAATATTCTAAAAATACCAATTTATTAGGATAAATGATACAGGTAGCCTGAAACCCAGATATTTAATCAGACTTTTCAGCAGTCCTATTTTTTAAAAACCAAGGCCCAGCCATTAAAAAAAAAAAAAGACTCAGCCATTTTGATAAAATATCTGCTTTCAAAAAAATAACAGAATATAGGAGATGATATCAGTCACCTTGTGAACACTGCCACACTGAGATTTTATGGGCTAAACTAAGAAAATGTATTCTCTGGTACTCCTTCTGAATCAATTATCATCACTGTGTGATTGTAATAGATAATCTAAGTGATGACAGGTAGAGACAATAATGGGAGTTAATTCAGACATATTAAGTAATGGAGATAGGAAAAATCATTTAAAAACTAAACTTGACAGTCATCCCATGATGTTTATTTCAAATGTTTTGAAATAGTGTTATGAAACGTGTTATCTTACTTGGCAAAAGCAGAGATAGTATCACTGCATAATCATTAGCTGACATTTCATTACAGACGTCAAAACCAAGATTCTTATTAGATGTTAAAACACCTTTTTTTAAGTCGTTCATTTCTAACCCTCAACTACTTGAACAGTCTTATTTAGGCATTGTGAATATGGGAAAGTGCTGAATGAGCAGTCCAAAAGTGGATGCTGGGAACAGACCTGATCTTCAGGATTAATACTTTAGTCTGTTCAAAATCCATATTCCAGAGTAACATGCATTTTAAAGTAGCTAAATAATGATATTGATCAGGTACAGCTCTTTTGCTAATCCTCATTTCAAGAACAGAAGTGATTTTAAGATTTTAATTTGTGCACATATTCATTAAGTAATTTTGGTTTGGGGAAGCCATGAAAAATGTGAACTAAATTTGTGAATGTGTTTATTTGTATAAATAGGAGAATCAAGCATGGCCAGAATCAGGAACACAGTAATGCTGGTAAAGCTCTCTCTCCATCTTTTGGACAAGCTGTCTATAAATAGCTGGTAGGATGTTAATCAATTACAGTCCCATATCCAACCAACTTAGTAACTCAGGTGAAAAACCTTTCTAGAAGGCTCCACAGAAATTCTGGGGGAGTTTGGATATTCTAGACTTGGATCATCTTCCATCCCTGATCAATCACACTTTGATCCTTGAGCCAACCAACCAATCCACAGCTGGGATAGATAACTTATGGGCTAGCCTTATGTCATTGCATTCCCTTGTTAATGGCTGAGGAGCAGGGTTGGCCCTTGCCAAAGTCACATGTCATGGATTTTTCACATGAAAGAAGGGTTATATTGAAGGGAAGAAAAAGTTTATTCTACTGGTGAAAAGGAGAGAATCAGTAAGCCTGCTATAGTGGCTTAACTTTTACATTAGTCTTTGTGTGTCTAGGAAAGGAAGAAGAAGTACAGTATTCAATGGCAAAAATAAATTTTGGTCTATCAAGTGAGAAAAAATGCATTTCTTCAATTGTATAAACAATAGTTTTTTTGTGTATTATAATAAGGTTTTAAATAAGGTCTTAAAAAAGGTCTTAGACCAACCCCAAATTTAATATTAAATCCTTGTATGAAATGTGGTAGAAAATAAAGTTAAACATTTCACGTACAAAGTGTCTAGATTAAAGCTACTTCTTGTACCTTGGAAGTGGTAGAGACTCAATAAATGTGAGAAAATTAATGAACTACTGTACCACAGAACTCAATGGGACTATAGAAATCATCTGGTTACTCTCTTAGATGGGTATCGACTTCCCCTACAATATCCCCAGAGTGGTTATTGAACCATTATTTGAACACTTGCATATGAGAATCCCCACTATTTTCCTCTCAAGGGACTCTGTTGCCCTAGACGAACATCTTATAAAATGATTAGAAGCTGATAACATTGAACAAAGACATTCACATTGTTTGTTCAATGTCTTTTCTCTTTCATCCCACCCCTATGCATGTAAGATGCCAATAACAAATTACTATTGAATGATGTCTCAAGTGCTATTACCAGCCAATGAAACTCAAATGAGCAAACTGGCCTTCATTCAAGGAAATTTGGGGAGAATTCTGGCCAAGGAATTGAACAAAGACAAACAGAGAAGGAGGTCATGGTTCTTTTAGGTATAATCCCCTGAAGGGCACGTTGGAGCTGCCTGAGTGGAAGGCTGTGGTAATGGTAGTACTGAGTAGTTGACCCTATGCCACTAGTTACTGTGCCTGCCTTGTGGCTGATAGAGGTGTGTCTTCACTGGGATTACAGAGAATGGGGACATGAAGTGTTGCCTCATGTGAAAAAGGTAGGAATACACAAAGTACCTCAAGTAGTTTATATTAAGAAACCCACACAGTACTGAAGCAGGAGTAGAGATAGTAAGCATACATCCCATACCTCTTGCACTATAATTTGTTACCTCTGGTAACAAAGATTGTTAGAATACAATGTGTTGTTCATTGCAATATGACTTTTGTTGTTATTTTTCCATAGATAAATCACATATGAATCTCTAAATACATCTCACTTTTTGATTAACTTGCTTTTGTTCTATTCTTGGCTTAAACAGAACATCCTTAAATCTTCTCTGAATTTTGGTAAGTTTGGTAATTTCAAGACTCTCAAGAAACCAAAGGAAATTTTGTTGCTCTTAAGACTAAATTTTATATTTTTCTTTACTTCAGAGGTTTCTTAGATACCTGATAGAGAGGACAAGGTATTGTGTTGAGAAAACTTTAGAAAATCAATATTCAGGTCTCATCTGTAAAATAGAAATTTTAGTTGGCATCTTCATCCTGCTTCTGAAATGTAATAACAAATAACAGAAATGCTTGGCAGTAAAATTCGAATCAGATTAACAGTAAACTCAAATATTTATTGATTCAAAGAGTATTTAAACCCAGTTCACCAATCTAAATGGCTATTATTCTTTAAAAAATTGGTCATTAGTATGAATGATGAGTTTTGAAATCAGTTTGACAGGACAGTTATTAGCATTAGAAGAAATGGCAGAATATGACTATAAACATTTATTTATAATACATTTGATATCAGAATTGGCAGTGCGGTTGCAATAAAGACAAACCACGTTTGCTTTCACATATGTTTACTTTGTTTTAGTGAGGTGTGTCCCAGAGATGCATAAAAAGGAGTATGTTGATGTCTTCCTAGTCACCAATACAATTCTCTGCTCAAAGGAACCACAAATCCCAGAATACAACATTTTATTCTTACTTAAAGATGAATTTCAGAAACTAATGGAGTAAATTTGATGAGGTAGTTGGATTTACTATGAAACCCAAAATGTTAAGACTTGAACTTAACTTAAATGATAAGACTGTAACATAGACTTTTGTCAAGTTTCCTACATTTGTACATTAATTTTAAGTAGTGAATGTTTGTATTACCCATCTCATATGTGATACGAGCATATGTGATACAATGAATTATTTGCATATATAAAAGGAAGTATTCCACCATAAGGAATTAGTATAAAATTTAAGGACAAAATGAGTGATTGAGAATTTTTCTGGAAAGACAATTCTTTATAAAATATATTCTAACAGTTATGTGTCTTTGAGGTGCGTTACTATTATTTGGACTCAAATGAAAATATTTTATGTTTTGAAATTTATCAATCCTGAAATTATTATTGCAGGCTATAGTGATTGGCATGTCATGTACTCACTTCAAATCAGAAATAGCTTTTTGTTTCCTATTTGGGATATGGGGTCATTTTGTTTATTACTGCTAGAACCTCAGTCTGTTCTTTATCCAGTGGTTTTAAATCCATAAAAACAATCCCTGTTAAAAGGTACACATAAGCATAATTAAAGTAATAACTAACATTAATAACTAAAGTAATAACTAACATTTATTGTTTACTGTATACCAGGCACTAAGAGTTTCCATGGATTATTTCCTTTAATCTTCACAAAACCTTATAAGGTAGCTGTTACTATTGTTCCCATTTTAGAATAGGCTGAGACTTGAGACTGGAGAAAAAGTAAGGGTGCTACTCTTTAAAAAAGTGCAGAACTACTAAGTGTAGTCAGAATGGCGGCCCCAGATTCTGTGTCTGAATCACTATTATACATCACAAAAGAAACATAATTACTCTTTTGTAATATAGCCATTGAGGCAAATTCATCTCCACCACTGGAAAGATACCTCCATGTACATGCTGGTGTTAAAATATCATCTTCAAATAGGAAAGACTAGACATAACCTCAAAATTTTTTTTCATAAGCAAATTTTGTTTCTCTTTGGGACATGAAAAATTTTAAATTTCATCAAGAAATGTTAAAATACCCAGACAAAAAAATATCAGGGTAATTCAATCCAGAAGCAAGCACTGAGCAAAAAAAAATTTATACCATTTTCCAGATTGGCTTACTGCATAAATCAAATTATCTGAGTAATTGTTCAACTGTCCACTTATGTTTCTTGGCAACCTATACTTCATAGCTATTGGAATTCCACAAGAAGCATACCAAGTACCCTGCGTGTTTGTGAGACGTATCATTTTGATGTGTTTGGGATGCTTCCTGGGCACTTCACCTCATCCATTCAACGGTCCTTCCTGATCTCAATCTTCTTGCATCAAATTCTGGCATTATTGGCATCTTCCTGACTCTGTTAATCCTCCTATTTCTGGATCTGTTTCCAGAGGCTTCCTGATTTACAGGTGTTTTGCAGTCCAGCATATCTCTTCTTACTTTTACCTCCTTCTCCAACCTTTCTGTTCAA
Organism: Enhydra lutris kenyoni; assembly: GCF_002288905.1. NCBI lineage: Eukaryota > Metazoa > Chordata > Mammalia > Carnivora > Mustelidae > Enhydra > Enhydra lutris. The sequence continues at coordinate 74,974,439 of NW_019154085.1, read as the reverse complement.
CCCTGTGATTATTGTCAGCCAAAGTGACTCCCCTTTTCTTCCTTCCACAAAAAGGGCAACCACAAAGCTAGAAAGGTGGAAGTGGTTTCTTTTTTCTTTTTTTTTTTTTTTAAAGATTGTATTTATTTATTTGACAGACAGATCACAAGTAGACAGAGAGGCAGGCAGAGGGAGAGGGAGAAGCAGGCTCCTTGCTGAGTGGAGAGCCCGATGCGGGGCTCGATCCCAGGACCCTGGGATCATGACCTGAGCTGAAGGCAGAGGCTTTAACCCACTGAGCCACCCAAGCGCCCCTGGAAGTGGTTTCTTATCACTGGGATTGTATTAATTACACAGTTCTTCAGCATAGAACATCTCCTGCTCCTTACCCTCTTTGCTGCTGTACATTGGCACAGTTAGCCATCCCTGCTCATCCCCTGCTTCCTCTATCACACTGTTTGTCAAACTGTGCTTCCCAGGTCCCCAGTTTAGAGACATAGTCTCAGAGATCCATGAATGCCTAAAATAATTTCAAAAAAATTTTAAAAGATTTTATTTGTTTATTTGAGAGAGAGAAAGAATGAGTGAGTGAGAAAGCACAAGCAAATGTGGCGGGAGAGGAGGAGGGGTAAGGAGACTCCCCACTGAGCAGGGGCCCTGATGCCAATGCCAGGTTCCATCCCAGGACCCTGGGATCATGACCTGAGCTGAACGCAGATGCTTAACTGACTGAGCCACCCAGGTACCCCTGATTTCAAATTTTTGATAATTATTTTAAAATATTTAATGTAAGCTGCCAAATTTCAGTGCTTACACTTTGGTTGTGTTTTTCATTTCATTGGTTCCAATGGAGCAGCAGTTTGACGCTCCTGGTGTTTTCTCAAGTTGGGAGTCCACAGAATTGTTCTCTGAGTTCCTGAATTCTTGAGATTGAAAAACACTGCTTTACTGTGCTGAAATGGGCCTGGACAAAAGAGCAACCACTCAGGCTGAGCTACTCATTCCTTATACATCTAGTGTGTGTGTAATCCTTATGAGCCTCGCACTCAGCTGCACACTGGGAATGTAAAAAGTTCCTGTCTTCAAGGCTTGGTGGAGAAGTCAGATACATAAAAAGACAATTTTAATATATTGTGATAATGCTTGTCAGTTGGTACTAACTTTCAGGAGAACAATTTAGCTGTTGCATCAAGAGCCTTGAAAATGTGGGGTAATTCTTGACCTAATCATTGTATTCTTCAGAATTTTTCTTATGGAGAAAACCACAAAGATTTATATGAAAGGATCAGGAAGTCAAATGAGATGAGAATTGTTGGAATTAGCTCAGCCCAATATTACTTATTAGAGTTAAAAATGGAGATGAGAATTAATATTTATAAGAGATGAATACTTTAATAAATTATGGCCTTATTGATGGGATATTAAACAACCACTACAAATAACATTTCTACAAAATATTGAAAAAGAAAGGATTCATAATATAATGTGAATTAGAAAAACAGCATAGCTATAACACCAGAGGTCAGCAAACTTTCTGGTAAGGGGTCAGATAGTAAATACTTTAAGCTTTGTGGGTCATATTACTATGTGAGTTTCAACTATTCAAACTCTGCAACTGTAATGTGAAAGCAGCCATAGACAATCCATAAACAAATGGGTTTTGTTCCAATAAACATGGTTGTATCTCAATAAAAATATATGGAAACAAAAATTTGAATTTTATGTAATTTCCATGTATCATAAAATAGTATTTTTAAAAATTTTGTTTTGAAACCACCTAATGTAAATGTAAAATGTAAAACATAAAACAATGTAGAAATGGTTCTTAACTTGTAGACCATACAAAAAAAGATTACAGCCTGGATTTGGATGATGGCCAGTTTGCTGCTCCCTGATCTATACCATATGATTCTAGTTATGGGTGTGGGTGTATGTGTATATGTGTGTGTGTAAAGCCATATGAATATTAATGGTGGTTATCTCTGGAGTGGATTTATATGGAATTTATGTGTTTAAAAAATTTTTTTTCTATTTTCCCCATTTTTAATATGAGATTACATTATTTTCATAATCAGAAAAATAAAAAATAATTTGCTATATAATTGTTATACTAGTAGAAAGCAATTTTATTTATTTATTTATTTTAGAGAGAGAGAGAATGAGTGGGGAGAAGGGCAGAATGGCATGGAAAGGGATAAGCTGACTCTGGGCTGAGCAAAAGCTTGACTTCACAACCCTGAGATCATGACCTGAGCTTAACTGACTTAGCCACCCAGGCACCCCAGTGGAAAGCACTTTAAAGGGGCAAATACAGGGTGCTAGGTGGTTCAGTCGGTTGAAAAACCAACTCTTAATTTGGGCTGGGGTCATGATTTGAGGGTCATGAGATTGAGCTCCATGTTGTGTTCTATGCTCAGCATGGTCTTCTTGTCCCTCTCCCTCTGCTCCTCTCCTGACTCACTCTCTCTTTCAAATAAATTGGTAAAATCTTTAAACCTGCAGTATTTTTTCTGCCCATAAAGAGCTGGGAACAATTTGTCCACCAACAAAAGCCAGTGGTACATCATCTTCTAGAGTTCTATGTAGCCACTAAAATAATATCAATCTAACTACTAAAAATAAGATCAGTCTAACTACTAAAAATGGCAGATCTCCTACTATTAGGATGAAAAGCAAGTTTCAGAACTGTTTGTATCATCTATATAGATGATGCTGTGGTGTGCTGCCCAGGTCCTCCTTTGAGGATCAGTGTGCTCATTTCACCAGCTGCCAGGAGCACCGGCTGCTGAGAGATCACAATGGAGTTCCTCCTTAGGAATATCCCTTAGCTGAAGAGAGTCATGCTTTCTGAAGTACATGCCCTGCTCAGGGACACCTCTGATACAATGAGTGGTTAACATGAGGGGACATAGCACCTCCATGGGCATCAACTCCAAAGGCCTATCCCAGTTCCAGAGTGCCCCATGACTGGCTGAGACATCAGTTGTATCTGTATCACAGTTCAACTTGTCCTTCTGCCCACTCCTGCTCCCTCCCTCCCTACAGGTCTTGTTCCAATGATTCATTGCCCCCATTAAATCTCCTGCATGGAGAAAAAAATTTTTAAAAAATAAAGGGGCAAATACCATAGACCCATGGACATTGGGGTTGAGGGAAGTCTTGCTGAGTCAACCCTTGAGAAGTTGTCTCGAAGGATGATGAAGAATTACTCAGTTATAGATGTCACAGGAGAGGGCAGGGAAAGTGGTGGCAGTAAGGGAGAGCATTCTAGAGTGAAACATGTAGATTAGAACATGGGAGAATCAGGGAACCACAGAAAGTTCAGAGAACTGGAAAGCAGTGTGAGAGAATGAACAGAAACAAGATTAAATAGAGACTCAAACACTGAAGGTCTTAAATGCTGCACTTACAGTTTAAATTTTATCTTAAAATCAATTGGAAGCCACTGAAAAGTTCATGAGTTGCTGAGTGCCATCATATTTCTGATACAGAAAGATCTGTATGACCTTAGGACAGAGAATGGATCGGCTAAGAGTGAGCTTGGAGACAGAAGGACAAGCTGAGAGACTATTGTAGAAATTCAGGTGAGAAGTGAAGAGAGACTAAACAGAGGTGAGGGGTAGAAGTAGAGGGAGGAGAAGATTTGAATGATATGTAAGAGGTTGACTCAATAGGTCTTTGAAACTGATCACATCTTGGAACTGAAAGACATGTGGGGAAGACAAGAATAAGTAACAGATGTCTTCCTTTTTTTGCTCCTGAAAGCCAGGGGAGTGGGAGATTTGGTGGATAAGATGACATGGTCAGTTTTAGATTTTCCTTTTTTTTTTTTTTTTTTAAAGTGCCCCTGGCTGACACAATGTGGGCAAGATTGATTCATTACTTGTTTTACTTTTTTTTCCAAGTAAGATATAGTTGACATATAATAGTATGTTAGTTTCAGGTATACAGCATAGTGATTTGCCAATTATATACATTATGAAATGCTCACCATGAGAAGTGTAGTTACCATATGTCACCACACAAACTTATTACAATATTATTGACTACATTCTCTATCCTGTACTTTGCATCCTTGTGGCTTATTCATTTTATTACTGGAAGTTTGTACCTCTTAATTCCTGTCACCTATTTTGCCCATCCCCCCACCCCACCCTCTTCCTTGCTGACAATCACTAGTTTGTTTTCTGAATTTATGACTGTTTCTCTTTTGTTTGTTCATTTTTAAAAAGATTTTTAATGGATTTTTCTTACTTATTTGAGAGAGAGAGAGAGACAGAGATAGTGACAGAGATAGCAAGAGAGAGCACAGGTGGGGAGGAGAGGGAAAAGCAGGCTCCTCACTGAGCAGGGAGCCCAACGTGGGGTTTGATTCCAGGACTCTGGGATCATGACCTGAGCCAAAGGCAGATGCTTAACTGACTTTTTAGATTCTACATCGAAGGAAATCATATGGCATTTGTCTTTGGCTTATTTCACTTAGCATAATACCCTTTAATTCCATCCATATTATTGTGAATGGTGGGATTCCATTCTTTCTTATGGTTGAGTAATATTCCATTGTGTATATATACCACATCTTTATCCATTCATCTATTGGTGGACACTTAGGTTGCTTCCATATCTTGGTTATTGTAAATAATGCTGCAGTAAACACAGGAGTGCATGTATTTTTTTCAAATTGTGTTTTCCTTTTTCTCAGGTAAATACCAAGAAGTAGAATTATTCATATTGCTGGTATTTCTGTTTTTAGTTTCTTGAGGAACCTACATACTGTTTTCCATAGTGGCTGCACCAATTTACATTCCCACCAGCAGTGTGTGAGAGTTCCCTTTCCTTTGCATCCTCACCAAACACATTATTTCCTGTCTTCTTGATACTAGCCATTCTGACTGGTGTGAAGTGGTATCTTATTGTGATGTTGATTTGCATTTCTCTGGTGAATGATGTTGTTGAGCATCTTTTCATGTGTCATCTGCCTATTTTTTAATTGGATTATTTGTATTTTTGGTGTTGAGTTTTAGATGTTTTGAGTTTGAGGTAGTTATTGGATATTTGTGGAGATTTTCCATAGAGTTTAAAAATCAGGAGAAATAAATTATATAAACAGTGGTTGTTATAAGAGCTTATGCATTCACATGTGAAGAGGTATTTTTTCCTCCACCTTCTACCCATATAGGAAATGCAATCTAATCAGTACTTGTGGCTCGTTGTGATAGTCCATCCAGACTTTGGAATAACTTGCCTGCTGTCCACAGGACCACATCTAAAGTTCTGGAAGAAGTTAAGTATTGTTTGAAAAAGTCACACCAATAATTTCGATATAATCTCCTCAGCTCAGTCCTGACACCTACTTGCTGAGTGAGAAGAAAAGAGTATTCTTCTAAAACACCTAGACATTTAAAATTAGGCAGAGAAAGTGGACTTGTATGAGAGAAACAAAGCACAGAAGGCAAATCTGAGTGCAGTAGTAACAAATGGAAGAAAAAAATTTTTAAGGAGCATTTAACAGTATTAATCACAAAAAAATAAATGAGGATTGTTGGCATTAACAAATATGAAGTCACTGGGGAACTATACAAGAATATTTCAGTAAGTTAGCAGGGATGAAAGCTATTCAGATGTGAGTTGAGAAGTGGGTGGGTATTAAGAAAAAGCTGAAGTATCAAAGAAAAGAAAACAATACAATCATAACTGGATGTCCCCTCCCCAATCTTTCATATTTCCTACCACAGTTTGTATGACTTGATTAAGAGATGCTTGGAAAATTCTTGCTGAATGGATGAGAGCATAGATGAGTGAATACATTCTTGAATAACTTCAGGTTCCATTAGGTGTTATCTTCTGTGAACCATAAGAGTCACTGAGAGTATTATTGTATCGTTGTTGAACAAGTGACAGTTTGGTTTTAGGTTTAATGGAGAATGAAGAGCACTCTTTCCATTCAAGGGAAATACTTGGTATAGCACCCTGTTGACTGAGGATGTTATAAGTACTTTAGGGATAATATGTAAATCTTTAAACTATAAAGCACTATATAAACATTATGTATATTGCGGTATTGACAAATAAGCAAAAATGAGTTTTCTCCCATTTTAGGTATGTTTTCAGGTACTAATTAATCTTTTTACCTAATGGTTTTTGATAGTATTCAACATGGAAGAGTTGTTTCTCTCTTTAGACAAGAAGTCCATCTATAGCCAGTAGCAACAGAGAGAGGCAGTTGAAGAGATGTGGTGAAGGTGGGAGCAGCACCGACTTACTTCAGGTTTCAGAATTGTATCCTCAGGGTTGCCTGGGTGTCACTTGCACAGTAAATAAATCTGGGACAGTTTTACAGGAACTCTTCAGGTCTAAATAAGAAGTGAGCGATGAAGAAGGCCTGCAGGGTGTTATCAGGGGTTTTCCCACTGTTGGAAATGCTGGGGGTGTGGCATTCGAGAGAATAAGGGAACAAATTAATTTTGGTCCAGTCTAAGAACAGTTTTAAAATAACTGTGGAAGGATTTGATCCAAAAGTAACAGAGAACTGCTGCCCTCAAAAGGGTGCTGTGTGACAGTTTTGCTAAAGGAGCTTCCTAAACTTTATGTCAGATGGGAACAATGGCCTCTAAACTCCAACAGCCTGTGAAATAAGGTGAAATTATTATTTTTTTTAAAAATTATCTATCTATCTATCTATCTATCTATCTATCTATCTATCTATTATCTGAGATAGAGAGGGAGAGAGAGAAACAGAACATTAAAGAGAAAGAACAAGTGGGGAGGGGAAGAAGCAGTTTCCCCAATGAGCAAGGAGCCCAGTGGGGGCCTGCATCCTAGGACCCTGAGATCATGACCTGAGCTGAAGGCAGATGCTTAACCTACTGAGCCACCCAGGTGCCCCAACTAGAAGGAATAGGATGAAATGATTTTCAAGAGAGAGTGAAAGAAACCTCTTCAGTCTCTCCCACACATTCTACTGCAAATATTTATTAGGCCCCCACTATGTGCAGGGCCTTCAGTGTTTCTTATTAGGGTTTCTGTTTGGTGGCATAATACTTCATCAAACCACTCTCCACCACACAAACATTGTGACACTAAAAATGCTTCATCATGTTTCCAGACACTCCTTCGGGGCATTCTAGTTAAGAACCAATGGGGAAAAAAAAAAAAAAAAAAGAAAAAGAAAGAACCAATGATAGGTGCTAGAGTTTTAAATATGAGTGAGACCACACAAGTTCTCTTGTCTCTTCCTTTACAGAGACAAAAGAGGTGGTCTCCATAGGGGCTTGGCAACCCACATTAAAAATAGAACAGTATTTCCCAAGTGCCAGCAACATATGAGATAACACCAGATTCAGAAGAGAAGGCTGGTTAATAGGGTGTCATGTACATGGGCAACCATGGGAAGTTGGAGAACACTAGAATCTCATGGCCTTCCTAAGACCTTCAAGACTCAAGAAGACAGAGACCAAGTGTTAAACATCAAATGCCTGGATGGTGGATTTTGGGCTTTAGATTCAGATCATGATCCATTCAGGAATCTCACAGAAATATACTTCAACTGATCATTATGTTGAGATCTTAAATTGGCTGAGAAATATCCCTGTTCCATAAATCCTGCCTATTTCACTGTCTGGGTCCCTCTCTCTCCTCTAGTATTTTAGATGGTGTTTGTTAGGCCCTGGGGAATATTGAACCTTACCTGGCCTCTGAACCCAGCACCCCAAGAGTGATCTAAATTCCAAGAGAATTTGGAGCAGATAGTTATTTGCCAGTCCTTAAAGCAGACTGTCTATGGGCTTTTTTGGAGAAAATCCCAAGTGCAACTTGTACTAAATTAAACCCATAGGGTTCTGCAAGAATGTTCTGGCCTTTGGATTGCAGTGAATAGAACATTTTTTGTGGTTCACACTGGAGGTCATGGGAGAGTCCAAAGGAAATATTGGAAGCCAGAATTATAGTCCTTCAAACTGTCCCCAAAACCTCTGCATCACTGATTTACGACCTTTAGCTTCAGTGGGAAAAGAACAGTATTAAGAGGAACGATTGTATATGTAATTAACAAAGCTGACAAAACACCTCTAAAGACAACCCTATTTATTAGGTGTAGAAAAAGCCAACTTTCAGATTTATCTTATCACCCTTCTGTCAAATCTGAGAAATATCACTGAAAGATTGTATCCACTTGCTTTGCCCTAGAATGAATTCATTGCCCATTTCACATTCTCCCCTGAATCTCTGCCTTGGAATGATCAAGTTTTCCTATGTTCAGTTCTTAATACAGTCTGTCATCCAACGAGGTATCTTGAATTTAAAATTCCTAATATTATCTCTTTCTTCTCCTTACAGCCTCTTGAGCTAACACCCATTATAAGTAGAAATTAAGACCAAGTCATTCCCTTTTAATGACAAAAAATACAAAATGAAAAAACATGCACAATACAAAACAAACCAGCCCTCAAGATAATCTAAAACTTGTCATGTAGGAAAAAAAAAAGCCCAGATACAGTGTTTTCCAATAGCTAGATAAGAAGTATGCACATTTCATCTAATTCTTATGGCAATTTAAACAAGCATTTGTCTGGTTTAGCCTAAACACTAAGAAGATCAGAGCTGGCACATATTCAGTTCATGTCTCTGAAGAGGTCATTGGCATGTTCAACCCAGTCTGCCTGAGACTTTTAGTTAACGATGACATTGTCAGGCTCTGGTCTAGTTTTTTTCTTTTCTTGCATTATGAATTCTATTTTCCTTCTTTATTAAGCATGAGAGAAACTTGGATGTATAATACAAGATTTTACTTTTTTGAATGTATCTGGGGGTGCTAGGGTATAAAAAACCTCCCAGCAGCAGTGGCTCAGAGTAATGGATTTTATTTCTTACTCATATTACATCTTGCCTTCATGATAATTACAGTTCAGTTTTGCCTGTCTTCCTCATTTTGGGATCCAGGATCAAGCATTCCCTTCAATGAAGAGAGAAAGGGTGGAGTCTCTTGTTGATTCTTAAAAGTTCTGCTCAGGAATGACACACAAAACTCCTGTTCACATTTCATTTGTTCAAGCAAATCACATGGAAAAGACTGATGTTAGGAGACAGGAGAATATAATCCTCTTACAGGGAGAAATAGCAAGTAACTGGAAACAATAATACAATTAAAGTGTATAATGTGTCTTAGGGTATAATCTGAAAGTATAAGGAAGAGAAGAACTGCTCTAGAATTCTAACTGGAGATAACTCAGATCCCCTGTTTCCAGTAAAACCATGGCAGAGCTACTTTGTTTGCTTTTTTCAGAATAGTTCTATTTTATATAATTGTAAAAATGAACATCACATTTTCCCCAATGATAAAAATAACGTTCTCATAAAAAATTAAAAAAATACAAGATGGCATAAATAAGAAAGTAAAATTCAGTAGAAAACATCTAAGTAAATACCTAGCAAAATGAAAAAAATATATATATACGTATATACATATATATGTACTTATACATAAATTTTCATAATAGGCATACACATTGTACCTTAAAATTGGAAATATCCAAATGTCAACAGATAACCAGATAAATTATGGTATATTCATTCAGTGGAATACTTCTCCATAATGAAAAGAACACATGCAAGCGCATGAAGGAATCTCATAAACTTTATGCTGATTGAAAGAAGCCAGATAAGAAAGATTACATGCTCTGTGATATCATTTATGTGAAACTCCAGAAAAGGAAAATCTAATCTAAGGTGGCAGAAAGTATATCAGTGTCATCCTGGGGCATGAAGTGGGCAGGATTGGTTGAGAAGGGCTATAAGCAAACTTTCTGGGATAATAAAATTATTATGGTGATGGTTACTTACACATACACATTTGTCAAAATTCATTTTATTACATGCAAACTATAACTTCAATAAGTTAGTTTTTGAATTATGGACAAGTATCAGATATCCTTCATTGTCTTGTAATCAGTCTACTTCTGGAAATTTAAGGAAATTTAGTATTTGTTATATGATTATTTGGTTGATTTTCTTAGGTGTGCTTAGATAAACAATCATATTGCACATTTTTTTAAACTTAATCACATGGACTGATGATTCCAAAGCAAAGTTTAGTAAGCAGAAATGGATTCTTGACTGTACTCTTGATTCAAATTTTTACCAGTGAGAAAGATACTTGATCTTGGAATCAAATAAATATTCTCTTTTTTTTTTTTAAAGATTTTATTTATTTATTTGACAGAGAGACATCACAAGTAGGCAGAGAGGCAGGCAGAGAGAGAGAGAGGAGGAAGCAGGCCCCCCGCCGAGCAGAGAGCCCGATGCGGGATTTGATCCCAGGACCCTGAGATCATGACCTGAGCCGAAGGCAGAGGCTTAACCCACTGAGCCACCCAGGTGCCCTAAATATTCTTTTTAATTAAGCAATTATTCTTTTTCTTCTCTCAAGTTGAATTTTGATTAGAAATGAATGCTGTATTTTCCCCAACTCTTTCAGTGTAATTTTTCTTTCTTTTATTTTATCAACATATATTGTATTATTTGCCCCAGGGGTACAGGTCTGTGAATCATTAGGCTTACACATTTCACAGCACTCATAATAGCACATACCCTCCCCAGTGTCCATAACCCAGTCACCCTATCCCTATCCCTCCACCCCCTAGCAACCCTCAGTCTGTTTCATGAGATCGAGTCTCTTATGGTTTGTCTCCCTCCTGATCCCATCTTGTTTCATTTTTTCTGTCCCTATCCCCCATAACCCCCTGCCCTGCCTCTCAAATTCCTCATATAAGAGAGATCATATGATAATTCTTTCTCTGATTGACTTATTTTGCTCACCATAATACCTTCTAGTTCCAAACACGTTGTTGCAAATGGCAAGATTGCCTTTCTTTTGATAGCTGCATAGTATTCCATTGTGCGTGCGTGCGTGTGTGTGTGTGTGTATAGAAGTGATATATATATATACCGTACCTCTTTATCAATTCATCTGTTGATGGACATCTAGTTTCTTTCCATTATTTGGCTATTGTGGACATTGCTGCTATAAACATTACGGTGCACATGCCCCATTGGATCACTACATTTATATCTTTAGGGTAAATACCCAGTAGTGCAATTGCTGGGTTGTAGGGTAGCTCTATTTTCAACTATTTGAGGAAATTCCATGCTGTTTTCCAGAGTGGCTACACCACCTTGTATTCCCACCAACATTGTAGGAGGGTTCCCCTTTCTCTGCATCCTCGACAGCATTTGTTGTTTCCTGACTTGTTAATTTTAGCCATTCTGATTGGTGTGAGGTGATATCTAATTGTGGTTTTGATTTGTATTTCCCTGATGCCAAGTGATGTAGAGCACTTTTTCATGTGTCTGTTGGCCATCTGGATATCTTCTTTGCAGAAATGTCTGTTCATGTCTTCTGCCCATCTCTCGATTGGATTATTTGTTCTTTGGATGTTGAGTTTGCTAAGTTCTTTATAGACTTTGGACACTAGCCCTTTATCTGATATGTCGTTTGCAAATATCTTCTCCCATTCTGTCAGTTGTCTTTTGGCTTTGTTAACTGTTTCCTTTGCTGTGCAAAAGCTTTTCATCTTGATAAAATCCCAATAGTTCATTTTTGCCCTTGCTTCCCTTGCCTTTGGCGATGTTTCTAGGAAGAATTTGCTGTGGCTGAGGTCAAAGAGGTTGCTGCCTGTGTCCTCCTTAAGGATTTTGATGGATTCCTGTCTTACGTTGAGGTCTTTCATCCATTTTGAGTCTATTTTTGTGTGTGGTATAAGGAAATGGTCCAGTTTCATTCTTCTGCATGTGGTTGTCCAATTTTCCCAACACCATTTTTTGAAGAGACTGTCTTTTTTCCATTGGACTTTCTTTCCTGCTTTGTGGAAGATTAGTTGACCATAGAGTTGAGGGTCTATTTCTGGGCTCTCTATTCTGTTCCATTGATCTGTGTGTCTGTTCTCATGCCAGTACCATACTGTCTTGATGATGACAGCTTTGTAATAGAACTTGAAGTCTGGAATTGTGATGCCACCAACTTTGAATTTCTTTTACAACATTCCTCTGGCCATTCGAGGTCTTTTCTGATTCCATACAGATTTTGGGATTATTTGTTCCATTTCTTTGAAAAAAATTGATGGTATTTTGATAGGGATTGCATTAAATGTGTAGATTGCTTTAGGTAGCATGGACATTTTCACAATATTTGTTCTTCCAGTGCATGAGCATGGAACATTTTTCCATTTCTTTGTGTCTTCCTCCATTTCTTTCATGAGTACTTTATAGTTTTCTGGGTACAGATTCTTTGTGTCTTTGGTTAGGTTTATTCCTAGGTATCTTATGGTTTTGGGTGCAATTGTAAGTGGGATGGACTCCATAATTTCTCTTTCTTCTGTCTTGCTGTTGCTGTATAGAAACACAACTGATTTCTGGGCATTGATTTTATATCCTGGCACTTGACTAACTCCTGTATGAGTTCTAGCAGTTTTGGAGTGGACTCTTTTGGGTTTTCCAATATGGTATCATATCATCAGCAAAGAGTGAGAGTTTGACTTCTTTGCCAATTCGGATGCCTTTTATTTCTTTTTGTTGTCTGATTGCTAGGACTTCTAGTACTATGTTAAGTAGCAGTGGTGATAGTGGACATCCCTACCGTGTTCCTGGCCTTAGTGGAAAAGCTCTGTTTTTCCTCATTGAGCATGATATTCGCTGTGGGTTTTTCATAGATGTCTTTGATGATATTGAGGTATGTACCCACTATCCCTACACTTTGAAGAGTTTTGATCAAGAAGGGATGCTATACTTTGTCAAATGATTTTTCAGCATCTATTGAGAGTATCATATGGTTCTTGTTCTTTCTTTTATTAATGTATTATATCACATTGATTGATTTGCGGATGTTGAACCAACCTTGCAGCCCTGGAATAAATCCCACTGAGTTGTGATGAATAATCCTATTGGCTAGTATTTTGGTGAGAATATTTACATGTGTGTTCATCAAGGATATTGGTTTGTAATTCTCTTTTTTGATGGGGTCTTTGTCTGGTTTTGGCATCAACATAATTCTGGCTTCATAAAAAGAATTTGGAAGTATTCCTTCCATTTCTATTTTTTTGGAACAGTTTCAGGAGAATAGGTATTAATTATTCTTTAAATGTTTGTAGAATTTCCCTGGGAAGACTTCTGGTCCTGGAATCTTTTATGTTAGGAGATTTTTGATGACTGCTTCAATCTCCTTATTGGTTATGGGTCTCTTCAGGTTTTCTGTTTCTTCCTGGTTCAGTGTTGGTGGTTTATATGTCTCTAGGAATGCATCCATTTCTTCCAGATTGTCAGATTTGCTGACCTGTAGTTGTTCATAATATGTTCTTATAATTGTTTGTATTTTTTGGTGTCTGTTGTGATATCTCCTCTTTCATTCATGATTTTATTTATTTGGATCCTTTCTCTTTTCTTTTTGAAAAGTCTGGCCAGGGGCTTATCAATTAGTAATTAGTAATACAAATTACTAATTTTTAGTAATTAGTAATTAGTAGTTACTAATACAAATTAATAATACAAAAAGAATTAGTAATAATTCTTTCAAAGAAGCAGCTCCTAGTTTCGTTGATTTGTTCTACTGTTTTTTTGGTGTCTATTTCATTGATTTCTACTCTGATCTTTATTATTTCTCTTCTCCTGCTCGGTTTAGGCTTTCTTTACTCTTCTTTCTTCAGCTCCTTTAGGTGTAGGGTTAGGTTAGGTTGTGTATTTGAGACCTTTCTTGTTTCTTAAAAAAGGCTTGTATCAACAACTATCATATGATCTCCCCGATATGAGGAAGTGCAGATGCAATGTGGGGGGCTTGGAGGGTAGGAAAAGAAAAAATGAAACAAGATGGGATCAGGAGGGAGACAAACCATAAGTGACTCTTAATCTCACACAAAAAACTGAGGGTTGCTGGGGGGAGGGGGGTCGGGAGAGGGGGGTGGGGTTATGGACATTGGGGAGGGTATGTGCTATGGTAAGTGCTGTGAAGTGTGTGAACCTGGCGATTCACAGACCTATACCCCTGGGGATAAAAATACATTATATGTTTATTAAAAAATAAAAAATAAAATTTAAATTAAAAAAAAAAAGAAAGGCTTGTATCGCTATATATTTTCCTCTCAGGACTGCCTTTGTTGTGTCCCACAGATTTTGAACAGTTGTATTTTCATTATCATTTGTTTCCATAAATTTTTAAAATTCTTCTTTAATTTCCTGGTTGACCCATTCATTCTTGAGTAGGATCCTCTTTAGCCTCCACATATTTGGGTTCTTTCCAACTTTTTTCTTGTGATTGAGTTCTAGCTTCAGAGCAATGTGGTCTGAAAATATGCAGGGAATAATCCCAGTCTTTTGATACTAGTTGAGACCTGATCTGTGACCCAGGATGTGATCTTTTCTGAAGAATGTTCCATGTGCACTCGAGAAGAATATGTATTCTTTTTGTTTGGGATGGAATGTTCTGAATATATCTGTGATGTCTATCTTGTCCAATGTGTCATTTAAGGCCTTTATTTCCTTGTTGATCTTTTGCTTAGATAATCTGTCTATTTCAGTGAGAGGGGATGTTAAGTCCCCTACTATTATTGTATTATTGTTGATGCCTTTCTTTGATTTTGTTATTAATTGGTTTATATAGTTCGTTGCTCCCATGTTAGGGGCCTAGATATTTAAAATTGTTAGATCTTCTTGTTGGACAGACCCTTTGAGTATGATATAGTGTCCTTCCTCATCTCTTATTATAGTCTTTCGCTTAACATTGAATTTATCTGATAACAGGATTGCCACCCCAGTTTTCTTTTGGTGTCCATTAGCATGGTAAATTGTTTTCCACCCCTCACTTTAAATTTGGAGGTGTCTTTGGGTCTAAAATGAGTTTCTTGCAGACAGCATATTGATGGGTTTTGTTTTTTTATCCGTTCTGATACCCTGTGTGTTTTGATTGGGGCATTTAGCCCATTTACATTTGGGGTAACTATCGAAAGATATGAATTTAGTGCCATTGTATTGGCTGTAAGGTGACTGTTACTGTATGTTTTCTCTGTTCCTTTCTGGTATATTACTTTAAGGCTCTCTCTTTGCTTAGAGGACTCTTTCAATATTTCCTTTAGGGTTGGTTTGGTGTTTACAAATTCATTTGATTTTTGTTTGTCCTGGAAGATTTTTCTCTCTCCTTCTATTTTCAGTGGTAGCCTAGCTGGATATAGTATTCTTGGCTGCATGTTTTTCTCATTTAGTGCTGTGAATATATCATGCCAGTCCTTTCTGGCTTGCCAGGTCTCTGTGGATAAGTCTGCTGCCAATCTAATACGGTTACCCTTGTATGTTACAGACTTCTTGTCCCGGGCTGCTTTCAGGATTTTCTCTTTGTCATTGAGACTTGTAAGTTTTACTATTAGATGACGGGGTGTGAACCTATTTTTATTGATTTTGAGGAGGGTTCTCCGTGCCTCCTGGATTTTGATGCTTGTTCCCTTCACCAAATTAGGGAAATTCTTTGCTATAATTTGTTTCAATATACCTTCTGCCTCCCCCCTCTCTTTTTTCTTCTGGGATCCCAATTTTTCTAATATTGTTTCATCTTACGGTATTACTTGTCTCTCAAATCCTCCCCCCATGGTCCAGTAGTTGTTTGTCTCTCTTTTGCTTAACTTCTTTATTCTCCATCATTTGATCTTTTATATCACTAATTCTCTCCTCTGCCTCATTTATCCTGGCAGTAAGAGCCTCCATTTTTGATTGCACCTCATTAATACCTTTTTTAAAAAATTTCACCTTGGTTAGATTTTAGTTCTTTTGTTTCTCCAGAGAGGGTTTAATTTCTCCAGAAAGAGATTTTGTAATATCTTTCATGGTTTTTTTGAGCCCAGCTAGCACCTTGATAATCATTATCCTGAACTATAGTTCTGACATATTACTAATGTCCATATTGAGTAGGTCCCTAGCCATTGGCACTGCCTCTTGTTTATTTTTTTTTGTACTGAGTTTTTCCACCTTGTCATTTTTTCCAGTTAAGAATAGATGAATGAGAGAATAAAATACTAAAAGGTAGCAATGACCCCAGAAAAATATACACAAACCAAATCAGAAGGGAGAAGAAACAGAGAAAAAAGAATACACACACACACACACACACACACACACACACACACACACTGGTGAATAGAATAGAGCCACACACTTGATTTTGGGTATATTTTGGTCTGTTAGAAGAAACTGCCTCCCAAAATTTTAAAGAAAGAGAAATATATATATATATATACACACACACACACACACAAAAATAAGGGGAAACATGATGAAGGATTGGACTATGACTGTAAAGATGAAAATTTTAAAATATTCTAAAAAAGGAATTGATAAAATAAGATTTGGTTAAAAAAAAAAAAAAGAAAAAGAGGAAAGAATGTGACAGGCTGGAGACTAGAACAAAGCCAGACACTAGAACGAGGGTGTATTTTGATCTATTAGAAGAAGTTGTATCCTAAAAGTTTAAAGAAGAAACAACCTATATGTATATAAGAAATAATGTTAAGTGCAATGAAGGGATAAAATATGACTTTAACAATGAAAATTTAAAAAGATTTTTTAAAAGGTATTGATAAGATAGAATAGTTCAAAAAACTTTAAAATAGGAAAGAGGAAAATTTTTAAAAAATAGAATAAGAAAAAAATAAAATTAAAAAAGTTTAATTTGAAAGACTAAAGGATCATGGGGAAAAAGCTATGAATTCTATTGGTTGCCTTCCCCTAGCTCTGGAGTTCCGCAGTTCTCATTGATCAGTATAT
Source organism: Enhydra lutris kenyoni (assembly GCF_002288905.1). Classification (NCBI taxonomy): domain Eukaryota; kingdom Metazoa; phylum Chordata; class Mammalia; order Carnivora; family Mustelidae; genus Enhydra; species Enhydra lutris. Next base: position 74,957,669 of record NW_019154085.1, on the reverse strand, counting down.
TTTGTCTTGGCTGGCTGTTCCTGCTGATCTTTTGGGGAGGGGCCTGTTGCAGTTATTCTCAAATGTCTTTGCCTGAGTCAGAATTGCACCACCCTTGCCAGGGGCCAGGCTAAGTAATCTACATGGTTTTGGTCTCAGGAGGTTTTGTTCCCTGAACGCTTTTCATATAGTTTTTCAGAGTAGAATGAAGATGGCACCTCCCACTCTCCAGCCTAGAGGTGCTGAGAGCTCAGGGCTCCATTCCTCAATGCATCCTCAGAGAAAAGCAGTCAATCTCTCCCGTCTCCCTAGTCTCTGGCCACACTCCAAAGTCACCCAGCCTGTAACTGAGCATTTCCATCTCTTGCCCCTGGTCCTGTTTGGAGTCCCCAAACCCAGCAGATTCCTGCCATATGCTCCCATGCTGCTCCTCACAGAGGAGGAAGGAAGGGGTCTCTCCAGATCTGCCACTTGTGGAGTCCCTGCTCTAAGTGCAGGCCCAACTGAGCCTTGGATCAGTTTAAGGTAATCCCAAGCTGGGAGCCCTCTCCTTGGCTCCATCTCTGTAGCCAGCTTCCCTGCTCTGATACCTGGGAGCTCTGCCACATTCAGACACCCCTAGTCTTTTTGTGACCTTGTGGGTCCTGTGACCACAGTGTCCCCACATGGGCTACACCCCAGCTTAGCCTCTGGAGTAAGGTCCCTCAGTGGAGCAGACTTCTAAAAGTTCTATTTTTGTGCTGTGCTACTCTATCACTTGCTGGGAGCCAGCCCTTCCCACCACGGTCTATCTTCCCAAATGTTGCCTTGGATTCACTTCTCTGCACGTCCTACCTTCTACAGAATGGTCAGTTTTCTGTTCCTAGAGTTGCTGCTCTTCTCCTCTTCTATATCCTTTTGAGTTTGTAGCTGTTCAGAATAGTTTGATAACTATCTACCTGAACTCTTGGGACCTGATCATATTTAGGTCTCCTTCTCCTCTGCCATCTTGTTCCTCCTCCTTTTATTTTTATTAAAGTATTATATTTCTAATTTAATTTACAAATATTAAACTATCCTTGCTATTTTGGGCTAAACCCTACTTGGTCATGGTGTATTATTTTTTTTTAAAGCCCATTTTATTGAGGTATTACTTATATAAAGTAAAATTCACTCTTTTTTAAGTGCAAGCCTTGTTGAGTTTTAACAAACACATACAATTGTGTGTTTATTATACTTTAATGTACTGCGGGATTTAATCTACTTATATTGCATTTGCAAAAATATCACAAGTAAGCTTGACCTATAATTTTGGTACTATCTTGTTAAGTTTTGATATTTGAATCAGGCTAACATTTTAAAATGAATGAGAATGCTTCTTATGTCTAAAGAAGATTAAGCAGCATAAAATACGTCTCTGTTTCTTGAAGGTAGCTGGGACCTTGCCTTTAAATAAAACAAGACCAAACAAAAACAAAAACAAAACAAAACACTCCCACCCCTGAACTCTATGGGATTGGTACCTGTTGGGGACATACTTTCTTGAGAAATTATTCAATATATTCCTTGGTGATGGTAGTAATGATAGTGATGATGAGGGCATTAGTGATAAGATTTTCTTAGGACAGTTTTCTTAACATTTTTTTAAGGAAACTTCCCATTTTATTCCAGTTTGACATTTATTAACAAAAATATTCCTTTTATACCTAAAGATAAATCCAAAACTTACTATATGCAGTTATATCCCTTAATCTTAATATTATATAATTTTATGTCATTTTTCCCTTTAAAATCTGTTAGTTTTATAATTTTTCTTATTGAGCTGAAATTCATAGAATATAAAATTAATTGTTTTAAAGTATACAATTCAGTGCCATTTACTACATTCAGATTTCTGTGCAACCACCACCTCTATCGAATTCTGAAATATTTCCATCACACTAAAATGAAACCCCATGCCCATTAAGCAGTGACTTCTTATTCTTACCTCCCAAGCCTCTCTACTATCTATCTGCCTACATGTTTTCTAACTGCACTATTTTACATTCCCACCGGGAATGTATGAGGATTCCAATTTCTCCACACATTTGCTGACACTTACCATTTTCTGTTTGTGAAAAACATTTGCGGTCATTCTAGTGGGTGTGAAGTGTCATCTCATTGTGGTTTTGGTTTGCATTTTCATAATGATTAATGATGTTGAGGTATTTTTCATTAATTGTTAAGTTGGAAGAATTCTTTATTCTGTATACTTGACCCTTTTAGAGAAATGATTATCATATATTTTCTTCCATTCTATAAGTTTTCTTTTCACTTCTTTGATAATGTCCTTGATCCCTAAAAGTTCTTAATTTTGAAGCAGTCCAATTTCTCTTTTTGTTGTTGCTTATGCCTCCAGGGTCATATCTAAGAAAGCATTGTTAAATTCAAAATGAGGAAATTTACCCCTGTTTTCTTCTCAGAATTTTATTGTTTTAGCTCTTACCTTTAATCATTGATCCATTTTAATTTTTTATGTAGTGTAAGTTAAGGGTCCAATTTCATTCTTAAAATTATGGATATCCAGTGCTTTAGTACTATTTATTAAAGGAACTGTTTTTACCTCATCGAATGGTCATAATCCATTGTTGAAAATCAGTTGTCCATAGATGTATGGGTATATTTCTAAACTCTCAATTCTAGTCCATTGATCTATCTGTATGTACAACTTTATGACAGTATAGCTCTGTTTTGATTACTGTCACTTTATATTAAGTTTTAAAATCCTTCAGCTTTGTTCTCCTTTCTCAAGATTGTTTTGGCTATAGGGATCTTACAATTAAATATGAATTTGAGGATTAGCTTTTTGATTTCTGCAAAAAAAAGGCTATTGGATTTTTGATAGTGATTACATTGAATCTGTTGAATCTATAGTTAGCTTTGAGTGGTATTGTAATTTTAATAACATTAAGTCTTCTAATCAATGAACATGGGATGTCTTTTCATTTATTTAGGACTTTAATTTTTTTTTAAAAGATTTTATTTATTTTTTTGACAAAGATCACAAGTAGGCAGAGAGGCAGGCAGAGAGAGAGGAGGAAGCAGGCTCCCCACTGAGCAGAGAGCTCGATGCAGGGCTTGATCCCAGGACCCTGAGATCATGACCCGAGCTGAAGGCAGAGGCTTTAACCCACTGAGCCACCCAGGCGCACCTAGGCCTTTAATTGTTTTAGTGATGATTCTGTTTTTGTTCTGTATAGAAGTCTTTTACCTCCTTGGTTAAACTTATTCCTAGATATTTTATTCTTTTGGATGATATTATAATGGAATTGTTTTCTTAATTTCCTATTTAGATTATTTATTTCTGATGTATAAAATAAACACAATTTATTTTGTGTATTAATTTTGTGTACTGCAACCTTGCTGAATTTATTAGCTCTAGTATAACTTCTTTAAATTTTAGTAGAATTCACCAGTGGAACCATTGAGACTAATGCCTTCTTGTTTAAAAGGTTATAAATTATTGGGGCACCTGGGTGGATCAGATGGTTAAATATCTGCCTTCAGCTCAGGTCATGATCTCCAGGACCTGGGACAGAGCCCTGCCTCAATCCCCGCATTGGGCTCTTATCTCAGCAGAGTCTTCTCTCTCTGACTTTCTCTTGCTTGTGCTCTCTCTGTTTCTCTCTCAAGTGAATAAATAATTTTTTTAAAAGGTTACAAATTATTGATTCAGTTTACTTATCTATTTCTCCTTGTGTAAGTTTTGGTAGATTATGTCTTTCAAGGAATTTGTCTATTTGATCTAAGTTATTGAAGTTTTAATATTCCTTTGTTATCCTTTTAATGTTTATAGTATTGTAGTTATGACCCCTCTTTCATTTCTGTTGTTAGTAATTTGTTTTTTCTCTCTTTTTTCTTGTTTATTATGGCTAGAAGTTTAACAATTTTATTGATTTTAGAACTAGATTTTGATTTCATTTATTTTCTCTATTGATTTCATTAATTTTTGTTCTAATTTTTATTACTTTTTTATCCTGCTTATCTTATATTTAATTTACTCTTTTTTCTCTCAAGTTTTCTAGGATAGAAGCTCAGAGTATTGATTTTAGATCTTTCTTCTTTTCATATATATGTATTCAGTGCTATAAATTTTCTTCTGAGCACTGCTTTTGCTGAATCCCACAAATTTCAAGAGGTTGTATTTTATTTTTATATAATTAGAAATATTTTTACATTTTTTTCAAGACTTTTTATTTGACCTAGGTGTTATTTCAAATTGTGTTGTTTAAACTACTAGTGTTTTGGAATTTTCCAACTTTCTTTCTGTTATTGATTTCTACCTCAATTCTATTAGGTATGAAAGCATACTTTGACTTCTATTCTTTTAAACTTGTTCAGATATGTTTGATGTCCCAGGATATGGTCTATCTTTGTAAATAAGCAATCTCTCTCTTTTTTTCTTTTTTCTTTTTTTTAAATTTAATTTTTTTTTCATGCATCAACTTGATGAATGTACCATGTTAGCTTGAGAAGATTGTGTATTCAGCTGTTGTTGGGTATAGTAGTCTGTACATGTTAATTATATCTAGTTGATTAATAGTGTTATTCAATTAAACTGTATCCTTAATAATTTTTTATCTGCTAGGTATGTCAATTAGTGATAGAGGTATTGAAGGCTCCAACAATAATAGTAGAATTGTCTATTTGTCCTTATAGTTCTACCAGTTTTTGCCTGACATATTTTGATTCAATGTTTTTAGGCACATATACATTTAACACTAGAATATCTTCTAGGAGATTGATCCCTTTATCATTATGGAATGCCCATCTTAATCTCTCATAATACTTCTTGCTCTGAAATATGCTTTTCTGAAATTAATATAGCTACTCTAGTTTTCTTTAGATTAATACCCTCATGGTATATTTTCTCCATCCATTTACTTTTAATCTCTCTACACTGTATATTGTAAGTGGGATTCTTGTAGATGACATATAGTCTTATTTTTGGTTCCACTCTGATACTTCCTGCTGAACCCAGCAGGTGGGTAAGGGCAAGCAAAAAAGGTCTCAAAATTTTCTTACCATTTTTAAGTTGCCTTTTTGGTGTCAGTGTTCACTTGGTTGCTGTAAACCGTTTTCCTTTTAAGCTTTTATTAATTTATCTTAGAGAGGGGTGAGGAGGGGGAGAGGGAGAGAGAAACCCCCAGCAGACTCCATACTGAGCACAGATCCCAATGAGGGGCTGAATCTCACGATCCTAAAATCAGACCTGCGCTGAAACCAAGCATTGGATGCTTAGCTAACTGTGCCACCCAGCTGCTATAAACCTTTGACTGCTTTCCAGAGCTCCAATAATGTTGATTAAGACAGTTTTTGCTTGCTTTTTCAATGTTTTTGTAGAGGGATAAAACATTGGGGCTATCCATTCTGCTATTTTTATATACATCTGTTAGATATTTTTATATTTCATTTGGCTTTCCAATGAACCAACTTCTTTTTTTTTTTTTTTTTTTTTTTTGACAGAGAGAAATCACAAGTAGGCAGAGAGGCAGGCAGAGAGAGAGGAGGAAGCAGGCTCCCTGCTGAGCAGAAAGCCCGATGTGGGGCTTGAACCCAGGACCTGGGATCATGACCTGAGCCGAAGGCAGCGGCTTAACCCACTGAGCCACCCAGGCGCCCCATGAACCAACTTCTTTTTAATTAATTCTTATATTTTTCTCTGATTTATTAATGCATAATTTTGTGCTTATGTTATTATTTTCTACAATTTAGACTTTAATGCTTAATAATTTTTTTCTTTAAAAACAAAGTTGTTCCATGCTGTGAATTTTATATGAACCCAAAGTTAGCTAGATATCTTAGGTTATTAAGCATTATAGCCTCATTATTTTCTCAAAACAGCCTGCCATAGTAGTTTTTATTCTCCATTTGATCTAAGAATTATTCTTTAAGGTATTATCTTGAGATTTCTAAGAGATTTGTTTTATTACCTGGACTTCGTATTATTTCTACCTATTACGTTGTGACTAGATATATCTATTTTAAATATTTTGATGTCATAAGTATAAAGACTCATAAGTACCTTATATCTACTGTAGATTGTACCATTTTTCAAAATAAAATGCCATTTTAAATCCCAATTTTTTTGTTTACAGTTCTATTTTGTCTTCCATTAATGTTGTTAGTCCTTCTTTTATTTAGTTTGTCTTTGCCTGATACATCACATCTTTTTATTTTCAAAAGTTATGTCTTTAGAAATGTCTCTAGCAAACACATAAATTAATTAACTTTTTTTAAAGCTTAACCTGATAATATATAGATATCTATCTATCTATCTATATATATTTATGTGACAAAGAGAGATCACAAGTCGGCAGAGAGGCAGGCAAAGAGAAGGGGAAGCAGGCTCCCCGCTGAACAGAGAGCCCAATGTGGGGTTCGATTCCAGGACCCCGAGATCATGACCCAAGCCAAAGGCAGAAGCTTAACCCACTGAGCCACCTAGGCACCCCCTTATTTATTTATTTAATTTTAAATTTTTTAACTTTTAAAAAATATTTGTATTTTAATTGAGAAAGCTAATCCATTCACTTTTTTGGTGTTAACTGGTATTTAATCATATTCCTATCATTATGTATTTTTTTGTTTTTATACTGGTAAATATGCTTTTTATGTCTTTTGTTTTCTTTGTTTTATTTTGCATTATCACATTTTAGTCCCCTTTTCTGCTGATATTTTAGAATTTATTCATATTATTTTTAATCTATTACATTTATTGTTTTTATTTATTTTTTATTTTTTTAAATATATTTTTAAATTATTTTTATAAACATATAATGTATTTTTATCCCCAGGGGTACAGGTCTTTGAATCGCCAGGTTTACACACTTCACAGCACTCACCATAGCACATACCCTCCCCAATGTCCATAACCCCACCCCCCTCTCCCGACCCCCTCCCCCCAGCAACTCTCAGTTTGTTTTGTGAGATTAAGAGTCATTTATGGTCTGTCTCCCTCCCGATCCCATCTTGTTTCATTTATTCTTCTCCTACCTTTCTAACCCCCCATGTTGCATCTCCAATTCCTCATATCAGGGAGATCATATGATAGTTGTCTTTCTCTGATTGACTTATTTCACTAAGCATGATACCCTCTAGTTCCATCCACGTCATCGCAAATGGCAAGATTTCATTTCTTTTGACGGCTGCATAGTATTCTATTGTATATATATACCACATCTTCTTTATCCATTCATCTGTTGATGGACATCTAGGTTCTTTCCATAGTTTGGCTATTGTAGACATTGCTGCTATAAACATTCGGGTGCACATGCCCCTTCAGATCACTACGTTTGTATCTTTAGCATAAATACCCAGAAGTGCAATTGCTGGGTCATAGGGTAGTTCTATTTTCAACATTTTGAGGAACCTCCATGCTGTTTTCCAGAGTGGTTGCACCAGCTTGCATTCCCACCAACAGCGTAGGAGTGTAGGAGGGTTCCCCTTTCTCCACATCCTCGCCAGCACCTGTCATTTCCTGACTTGTTAATATTAGCCGTTCTGACTGGTGTGAGGTGATATCTCATTGTGATTTTGATTTGTATTTCCCTGATGCCAGGTGATGTGGAGCACATTTTCATGTGTCTGTTGGCCATCTGGATATCTTCTTTGCAGAAATGTCTGTTCATGTCTTCTGCCCATTTCTTGATTGGATTATTTGTTCTTTGGGTGTTGAGTTTGCTAAGTTCTTTATAGATTTTGGACACCAGCCCTTTATCTGATATGTCATTTGCAAATATCTTCTCCCATTCTGTCAGTTGTCTTTTGGTTTTGTTAACTGTTTCCTTTGCTGTGCAAAAGCTTTTGATCTTGATAAAATCCCAATAGTTCATTTTTGCCCTTGCTTCCCTTGCCTTTGGCGATGTTCCTAGGAAGATGTTGCTGCGGCTGAGGTCGAAGAGGTTGCTGCCTGTGTTCTCCTCAAGGATTTTGATGGATTCCTTTCTCACATTGAGGTCCTTCATCCATTTTGAGTCTATTATCGTGTGTGGTGTAAGGAAATGGTCCAATTTCATTTTTCTGCATGTGTCTGTCCAATTTTCCCAACACATTTTTGGAAGAGACTGTCTTTTTTCCATTGGACATTCTTTCCTGCTTTGTTGAAGATTAGTTGACCATAGAGTTGAGGGTCTATTTCTGGGCTCTCTATTCTGTTCCATTGATCTACATGTTTGTTTTTGTGCCAGTACTATGCTGTCTTGATGATGACAGCTTTGTAATAGAGCTTGAAGTCCGTATTGTGATGCCACCAACTTTGGCTTTCTTTTTCAATATTCCTTTGGCTATTTGAGGTCTTTTCTGGTTCCATATAAATTTTACGATTATTTGTTCTATTTCTTTGAAAAAAATTGATGGTATTTTGATAGGGATTGCATTAAATGTGTAGATTGCTTTAGGTAGCATAGACATTTTCACAATGTTTGTTCTTCCAATCCAGGAGCAGGGAACATTTTTCCATTTCTTTGTGTCTTCCTCAATTTCTTTCATGAGTACTTTATAGTTTTCTGAGTATAGATTCTTAGCCTCTTTGGTTAGGTTTATTCCTAGGTATCTTATAGTTTTGGGTGCAATTGTAAATAGGATTGACTCCTTAATTTCTCTTCTGTCTTGTTGTTGGTGTAGAGAAATGCAACTGATTTCTGTGCATTGATTTTATATCCTGACATTTTACTAAATTCCTATACAAGTTCTAGCAGTTTTGGAGTGGAGTCTTCTGGGTTTCCCACATATAGTATCATATCATCTGCGAAGAGTGATAGTTTGACTTCTTCTTTGCCGATTTGGATGCCTTTAATTTCCTTTTGTTGTCTGATTGCTGAGGCTAGGACTTCTAGTACTATGTTGAATAACAGTGGTGATAATGGACATCCCTGCCGTGTTTCTGACCTTAGGGGAAAAGCTCTCAGTTTTTCTCCATTGAGAATGATATTTGCAGTGGGTTTTGCATAGATGGCTTTGATAATATTGAGGTATGTGCCCTCTATCCCTGCACTTTGAAGAGTTTTGATCAGGAAGGGATGCTGTACTTTGTCAAATGCTTTTTCAACATCTATGGAGAGTATCATATGGTTCTTGTTCTTTCTTTTATTAATGTGTTGTATCACATGGATTGATTTGCGGATGTTGAACCAACCTTGCAGCCCTGGAATAAATCCCACTTGGTCATGGTGAATAATCCTTTTAATGTACTGTTGAATCCTATTGGCTAGTACTTTGGTGAGAATTTTTGCATCTGTGTTCATCAAGGATATTGGTCTGTAATTCTATTTTTTGATGGGATCCTTGTCTGGTTTTGGGATCAAGGTGATGCTGGCCTCATAAAATGAGTTTGGAAGTTTTCCTTCCATTTCTATTTTTTGGAACAGCTTCAAGAGAATAGGAATTAGTTCTTCTTTAAATGTTTGGTAGAATTCCCCTGGGAAGCCATCTGGCCCTGGGTTTTTGTTTGTTTGGAGATTTTTGATGACTGTTTCAATCTCCTTACTGGTTATGGGTCTGGGTTCAGGTTTTCTATTTCCTTCTGGTTCAGTTGTGGTAGTTTATATGTCTCTAGGAATGCATCCATTTCTTCCAGATTGTCAGATTTGTTGGCGTAGAGTTGCTCATAGTATGTTCTTATAATTGTCTGTATTTCTTTGGTGTTAGTTGTGATCTCTCCTCTTTCATTCATGATTTTATTTATTTGGGTCCTTTCTCTTTTCTTTTTGATAAGCCTGTCCAGGGGTTTATCAATCTTATTAATTCTTTCAAAGAACCAGCTCCTGGTTTCATTGATTTGTTCTATTGTTTTTTTGGTGTCTATTTCATTGATTTCTGCTCTGATCTTTATGATTTCTCTTCTCCTGCTGGGTTTAGGTTTTCTTTCTTGTTCTTTCTCTAGCTCCTTTAGGTGTAGGGTTAAGTTGTGTATTTGAGACCTTTCTTGTTTCTTGAAAAACGCTTGTACCGCTATATATTTTCCTCTCAGGACTGCCTTTGCTGTGTCCCACAGATTTTGAACCATTCTGTTTTCATTACCATTTATTTCCATGAATTTTTTCAATTCTTCTTTCATTTCCTGATTGACCCATTCATTCTTTAGAAGGATGCTGTTTAGTCTCCATGTATTTGGGTTCTTTCCAACTTTCTTCTTGTGATTGAGTTCTAGTTTCAGAGCATTGTGGTCTGAAAATATGCAGGGAATGGTCCCAATCTTTCGATACTGGTTGAGACCTGATTTATGACCCAGGATGTGATCTATTCTGGAGAATGTTCCATGTGCACTACAGAAGAATGTGTATTCTGTTGCTTTGGGATGAAATGTTCTGAATAGATCTGTGATGTCCATCTGGCCCAGTGTGTCATTTAAGGCCTTCATTTCCTTTTTGATCTTTTGCTTAAATGATCTGTCCATTTCAGTGAGGGGAGTGTTAACATCCCCTACTATTATTGTATTATTGTTGATGCCTTTCTTTGATTTTGTTATTAATTGGTTTATATATTATATAGTTCGTTGCTCCCATGTTAGGGGCCTAGATATTTAAAATTGTTAGATCTTCTTGTTGGACGACCCTTTGAGTATGATATAGTGTCCTTCCTCATCTCTTATTATAGTCTTTCGCTTAACATTGAATTTATCTGATAACATTGAATTTATCTGATAAAGCCACCCCAGCTTTCTTCTGATGTCCATTAGCATGGTATATTGTTTTCCACTTCCTCACTTTAAATCTGGAGGTGTCTTCGGGTCTAAAATGAATTTCCTGTAGGCAACATATTGATGGGTTTTGTTTTTTTATCCATTCTGATACCCTGTGTCTTTTGATTGGGGCATTTAGCCCATTAACATTCAGGGTAACTATTGAGAGATATGAATTTAGTGCCATTGTATTGGCTGTAAGGTGACTGTTATTGTATATTTTCTCTGTTTCTTTCTGATCTACTACTTTTAGGGTCTCTCTTTGCTTAGAGGACCCCTTTCAATATTTCCGGTAGAGCTGGTTTGGTGTTTACAAATTCTTTCAGTTTTTGTTTGTCCTGGAAGCTTTTTATCTCTCCTTCTACTTTCAATGATAGCCTAGCTGGATATAGTATTCTTGGCTGCATGTTTTTCTCATTTAGTGTTCTGAATATATCATGCCAGTTCTTTCTGGCCTGCCAGGTCTCTGTGGATAAGTCTGCTGCCAATCTAATATTTTTACCATGGTGTATTACAGACTTCTTTTCCCAGGCTGCTTTCAGGATTTTCTCTTTGTCGCTAAGACTTGTAAATTTCACTATTAGGTGATGGGGTGTGGACCTATTCTTGTTGATTTTCAGGGGGGTTTTCTGCACCTCCTGGATTTTGATGCTTGTTCCCTTTGCCATATTGGGGAAATTCTCTCCAATAATTCTCTCCAATATACCTTCTGCTCCCCTCTCTGTTTCCTCTTCTTCTGGAATCTCTATTATGCTAGTGTTGTTTCGTCTTATGGTGTCACTTATCTCTCGATTTCTCCCCTCATGGTCCAGTAGCTGTTTGTCCCTCTTTTGCTCAGCTTCTTTATTCTCTGTCATTTGGTCTTCTATATCACTAATTTTTTCTTCTGGCTTATTTATCCTAGCAGTAAGAGCCTCCATTTTTTTATTGCACCTATTAATAGCTTTTTTTATTTCAACTTGGTTAGATTTTAGTTCTTTTATTTCTCCAGAAAGGGCTTTTATCTCTCCTGAGAGAGTTTCTCTAATATCTTCCATGCTTTTTTCGAGCCTGGCTAGAACCTTGAGAATCTTCATTCTGAACTCTAGATCTGACATATTACCAATATCTGTATTGATTAGGTCCCTAGCCTTCGGTACTGCCTCTTGTTCTTTTTTTTTGTGGTGAGTTATTCTGCCTTGCCATTTTGTCCAGTTAAGAGTATATGAAGGAGCAAATCAAATACTAAAAGGGTGGCAAAGACCCCAGGAAAATGCACTTTAACCAAATCAGAAGAGACCCCAAATCTTGGGGGGGAGAAAGGGGATAAAAAGAAGTTCAGAAAAGAAAAAAAAATTAAAAAAAGAAAACAAATAAAGAAAAAATATAAAAAAGAAAAAAATATATATATATTAGATAAACTAGTTAAAAAACGTTAAAGAAGAAAAGGGTAAAAGTTAAAAAAATTTAGCAGAAGAAAAAAAATAAAATTAAAAATAACTGTTGGTGGGAATGCAAGTTGGTGCAACCACTTTGGAGAACAGTGTGGAGATTCCTCAAGAAATTAAAAATAGAGCTTCCCTATGACCTTGCCATTGCACTACTGGGTATTTACCCCAAAGATACAGATGTAATGAAAAGAAGGGCCATCTGTACCCCGATGTTTATAGCAGCAATGGCCAAGGTTGCCAAACTGTGGAAAGAACCAAGATGCCCTTCAACGGACAAATGGATAAGGAAGATGTGGTCCATATACACTATGGAGTATTATGCCTCCATCAGAAAGGATGAATACCCAACTTTTGTAGCAACATGGACGGGACTGGAAGAGATTATGCTGCGTGAAATAATTCAAGCAGAGAGAGTCAATTATCATATGGTTTCACTTATTTGTGGAGCATAGCAAATAGCATGGAGGACATGGGGAGTTAGGAGAAGGGAGTTGGGGGAAATTGGAAGGGGAGGTGAACCATGAGAGACTATGGACTCTGAAAAACAATCTGAAGGGTTTGAAGAGGTGGGGGGGTGGGAGGTTGGGGGAACCAGGTGGTGGGTATTAGAGAGGGCAAGGATTGCATGGAGCACTGGGTGTGGTACAAAAACAATGAATACTGTTATGCTGAAAATAAATAAAAAAATGATTAAAATAAAAAAAATAAATTAAATTAACAGCAAGACTAAAGAATCGTGGGGAGAAAGCCATGAGTTCCATGCCTTGCTTTCTCTTCCTCTGGAATTCCACTGCTTTCCTTGATAGGTGAACTTGGTCTTGGCTGTATTTCTTGTTGATCTTCTGGGGGAAGGGCCTGTTGTAGTGATTCTCAAGTGTCTTTGCCTCAGGTAGAATTGCACCGCCCTTACCAGGGGCAGGGCTAAGTAATCCGCTCCAGTTCGCTTTCGGAAGCTTTTATTCCCTGAAAGCTTTCCGTAGAGTTTGGGAGGTCGGGAATGAAAATGGCGGCCTCCTAATCTCCGGCCTGGAGGAGCTGAGAGCTCAGGGCCCCACTCCTTAGTGCACCCTCAGAGAACAGCGCCCAATCACTCCTGTCTCCCTGGCCTCTGGCCACGCTCCGAGCTGACGGAGGCTGCGACCAGTTCAAGGTAACCCTGAGCTTAGAGCTCACTGCTCTGTTCTGTCTCTGTAGCTGGCTTCCCCGTTCTAATACCTGTAAGCTCTGTGACACTCAGACACCCCCGATCCTTCTGTGACCCTGCGGGACCTGGGTTCACGCTGACCCTGTGTGGGCTTCACCCCGGTTTAGCCTCTGGAACGATGTCCCTCACTGGAGCAGACTTTTAAAAGTCCTGATTTTGGGGGCGCCTGGGTGTCTCAGTGGGTTAAAGCCTCTGCCTTCAGCTCAGGTCATGATCCCAGTGTCCTGGGATCGAGCCCCACATTGGGCTCTCTGCTCTGCAGGGAGTCTGCTTCCTCCTCTCTCTCTCTCTCTGCCTGCCTCTCTGCCTACTTGTGATCTCTGTCTGTCAAATAAATAAATAAAATCTTAAAAAAAAAAAAAGTCCTGATTTTGTGCTCTGTTGCTCCGCCGCTTGCCGGGAGCCATCCCCCCCCCCCCACCATAGTCTATCTTCCCGTTGCTTTGGATTCACTTCTCCGCCAGTCCTACCTTTCAGAAAGTGGTCGATTTTCTGTTTCTAGAATTGCTGTTCTTCTTCTCTTCGATCTCCTGTTGGATTTGTAGGTGTTTGTGATGGTTTGATAAGCTATCTAACTGATCTCCTGCTACCTGATGTAGTCTCAGCCTGCTACTTCTCCACCATCTTGACTCCCCTCCCAATCTATTACATATTTTTAAAGCTTTTCCCATTATTTTGGTGCCAACTTTAAGAATGAAACAGAATCTGTGAGATCCTCCTCCTATCCCTAAAGGAAACAATTACATAAACACACGGTCTCCTTTATCTTCTGTGTTTTCTTCAATATGTATTGCCAGTTCTAGAAACTCAAATTTTTACATTATGAATATTCTCTTTTAAGAACTTATTTTTTGGCATTTATATTAAGCTTCACAAGCATATTATTAATAATAATTATTTAGAATAAAGTGAGTTTTACTAGCTTTTCTTTTTTTTGTTGTTGTTTTGTTTTTAATTTTTAATTTTTTCAGCATAACAGTATTCATTATTTTTGCACCACACCCAGTGCTCCATGCAATCCGTGCCCCTCCAATACCCACCACTTGGATCCCCCAACCTCCCATCCCCCACCCCTTCAAAACCCTCAGATTGTTTTTCAGAGTCCATAGTCTCTCATGGTTCACCTCCCCTTCCAATTTCCCTCAACTCCCTTCTCCTCTCCATCTCCCCTTGTCCTCCATGTTATTTGTTATGCTCCACAAATGAGTGAAACCATATGATAATTGACTCTCTGCTTGAATTATTTCACTCAGCATAATCTCTTCCAGTCCCGTCCATGTTGCTACAAAAGTTGGGTATTCATCCTTTCTGATGGAGGCATAATACTCCATAGTGTATATGGACCACATCTTCCTTATCCATTTGTCCGTTGAAGGGCATCTTGGTTCTTTCCACAGTTTGGCAACCTTGGCCATTGCTGCTATAAACATCGGGGTACAGATGGCCCTTCTTTTCACTACATCTGTATCTTTGGGGTAAATACCCAGTAGTGCAATGGCAGGGTCATAGGGAAGCTCTATTTTTAATTTCTTGAGGAATCTCCACACTGTTCTCCAAAGTGGCTGCACCAACTTGCATTCCCACGAAGAGTGTAAGAGGGTTCCCCTTTCTCCACATCCTCTCCAACACATGTTGTTTCCTGTCTTGCTAATTTTGGCCATTCTAATTGGTGTAAGGTGTTATCTCAATGTGGTTTTAATTTGAATCTCCCTGATGGCTAGTGATCATGAACATTTTTTCATGTGTCTGATAGCCATTTGTATGTCTTCATTGGAGAAGTGTCTGTTCATATCTTCTGCCAAATCAATAAGAGAAGAGAGAAGAACCACATGGTCCTCTCAATTGATGCAGAAAAAGCACTTGACAAAATCCAGCATCCGTTCCTGATTAAAACGCTTCAAAATATAAGGATAGAGGGAACATTCCTGACCTTCATAAAATCTATCTATGAAAGACCCACAGCAAATATCATCCTCAATGGGGAAAAGCTTGCAGCCTTCCTGTTGAGATCAGGAAAACAGCGAGGATGCCCACTCTCACCACTCTTGTTCAACATAGTATTAGAAGTCCTAGCAACAGCAGTCAGACAACAA
>NW_019154085.1:74778105-74942164 GCF_002288905.1 Enhydra lutris kenyoni | reverse complement strand
AGGGATAGAGGGAACATTCCTGAACTACATAAAATCTATCTATGAAAGACCCACAGCAAATATCATCCTCAATGGGGAAAAGCTTGCAGCCTTCCTGTTGAGATCAGGAAAACAGCGAGGATGCCCACTCTCACCACTCTTGTTCAACATAGTATTAGAAGTCCTAGCAACAGCAGTCAGACAACAAAGAGAAATAAAAGGTATCCAAATTGGCAATGAAGAAGTCAAGCTCTCTCTCTCCGCAGATGACATGATTCTTTATATGGAAAACCCAAAAGACTCCACCCCCAAACTACTAGAACTCATACAGGAATTCAGTAATGTGGCAGGATACAAAGTCAACGTACAGAAATCAGTGGCTTTCTTATACACTAACAATGAAAATACAGAAAGGGAAATTAGAGAATCAATTCCATTTACTATAGCACCAAGAGCCATAAGATACTAGCTTCATTTCTCATAATTATTTTTTTTCTTTATCACTCTCTTCTGGATGTGTTCCAATTAATTTTCCATTTTGTTGACATGTGAGGTCAACATAATATTTTGGACCTCTGGGAATATTAATGTATACCTTCGATAAATCTCTACAGTGTTTGAACAGTATTTAAATGTGAGTGCCTTTAGCCCAGACATGCTTTCTAGCTTATTGCAATTTCCTTTCCTCCCATCTGTCTACTTGATCTATCTGCTTGCATTGTAGTTTTTGGTTAATAAATTCTTTCTAAACCTTTTTAAACCACACGCAATATAAAATAGCCAAATGTTTTAAATATGATTCCAGGTTCTTACATTGAATGACACTTTTTCCTTTCCTGCATGTAGGCTTTGGAAGATCAGGTATGGGAACTCTTGCAGGAGGCAGACAAGACAGCTGAAGAGAACAAGGATCGGAGTCAGGTCTATGATGCCATGGCGAACACCTTGGGTGAAGCATGGGCAGCCCTTGTCTCTATGCTTGAAAGAAGAAGGGAGCTCCTCAGGTTGACTTCGGAATTTTTTGAAAATGCCTTGGAGGTTTGTGTTTAAAAAAAAAAAAAACTACTTTCACATTAGAGCAAATAGATAGCACTTCTGAAAATGTTTAATTTCCACAAATAGACATTGCAATCAGTTTTTAAAATGGTAGAATGACCAAGTTATATACAATGCATTTAACTTTTGATTGCAAAAACATTAAATTGTTAATGTTTTAGATGTAGCCTTTCAAAAAACAAACAAACAAACAAACAAACAAACAAAACCCTAAGTGGGCACCTGTGTGGCTCAGTCTGTTTAGTGTCTAACTTAGGTTCAGGTCCTGATCCTGGGATCCTGGGATAGAATCCAGTGTCGTCGGACTCCCTGCTCAGTGGAGAGTCTGCTTCTCCCTCTGCCTCTTCCCCCTGCTTATGCTTTCTCTATATTAAATAAATAAATAAATATTTTTTAAAAACCCTAAGTACAGCTAATTAAAATTAAATAAAATACTAAGTAAAAATAGAAACTATTATCCATAAGTCACTATGATTTATTTCTTTCTTTAGGAGATGGTAATACAGTTATTAAATCAAACAATTATCCTTGATTTTATGATTATTAGGAAATGTTGTCCTAAAGTGTTCTTGTTGATTTAAAGGTGGAGGATAGAACTTATGCTTTTTATGGAAAGGCAACTGCAGAATATTCCATAGAATATTTGACTTGTAAGCATAGCATTTTATAGAATACTTTCCAAAGGCATACAGTTGGATTCATAGTTTGTACTCATTAAAAATTTAAGGAAAGAAAAGTCCTGGATCTAAGAAGGTCATTTCCTCCTGTGACTTTTCTTGAATTCTGAGATGTTTTTGCAGTTCCCAATTTCAAAATGTGAGACCCAAAGAACATTATCAAAAGAGCTGTTGTATTTGGTGTAAGGCACTTACTGGAAATTTCACTTTTAACTTTTCTGTCAAGTGGCAGTACATTCATTTTGATGTGAGAGCACTGCTTCATTATGATAAAGCACTAGCTTTGAAAAATATGACATTTCCAAACTCAAAATTCAGGTCTTAAATTCAAAATAATGAAGGAAGGAAGATTAGTAATAGAACATAAAAATTGGGGTAGACAATCTCATGAATCATGAACTTGTTTAAAAGTAAAAAGAAGGAGCAAAACCTTATTATAACCTATAAGTTTGTTTTCCACAGTTTGAATACAGAAACCTAACTACAATTCATTTTACAGATCATCTTGGGGAAAAGTTTCATACATAGTTTTCTTTCCTGAGAAGGAACCAGATGAAATGCACCTACAGGGTCAAATTGTAGATACATCTGAATCATTCCATCTTAGTAAATGGGGTATAGATGTCAACTTCGCTTGAAATTCAACTCATTTGAGCAGAAGAAATTATCTTTGTTCAGTCATTAGGCCCAATACTTGTTTCTCATGGGGTAGTAGCATTAATGTCAGCTGATTTTCTCTCTGATGAGAAATTATTTCCAGATATTGCATGAAGTAAAAGGAAATACTGTCAACTCATAATTCAGCCCACCACTCTGATTTGTAGTAAAAAGATATTGTTTCTTATATTTTCCTGCTTCCAATTTTGTGGGTCACTTAGTAATAAGCTGAAGGCAAACTCTTCCTGCCCCTTGTGTTGCCAAACTATTTTAATCACTGATTAATAATAATATTAAATATGAGTCCAACCATTGCCACTTCTATCCAGTGCAAGATGTAAAAAGAAAAGTGGGTGATAGAAAATATCTGTAAGGTAAAAGTTAACAGAACTTTAGGGAAAACTTTTCTGAGTACACATTCCTTGCTTATTTATTTATTTAAATTTCAAATAACAGTTGAAATATGTTATAAGTTATACAGTGACTCTAGAACTTTTTATAATGTTCTACAGAGAAAAGCTAAATCACCTTCTAGGGTTGGGTTTTTGTTGTTGTTGTTATTGTTTGTTTGTTTGTTTGTTTGTTTTGAAACTTCTCTTTGAAGAATACCCTTAAAATAAACTATCAGAAATGGAATGAATTAGAGATGCAAATGATGTGTGTATAGGGTTTCCTTATTGAACTATGATGCATGCAGTTCCATAAAAATATGAAATGACTTCTTATTGCATGGTTGATAATTATTACAGGACTGTTTTAGACCTGCAGACTTAACCATCAGACAGATTATTCTCTTATTAGACACCATGCTGCAATTTAGGAACACTGTCCCTAAGTGACGGTGACTAATATCCACCAGACTGTTCTAACACGATTGTGGAGGCCTTCTCCGTATTTCCAAAGAGGACATGCTCATTTAAGTCTCTCTCTCATCATTCCATGCCATTTATAACTAGATTTTATATGGCTATTGTAATAATCAAAATATAGTAGATATTGTTAATCAAATAGTTACATAAAAGTATTAAAAAATCACTGAATTCATATATGATAGTTTGGAGAAAATTTGAAAAAAAAGATAAGCATGTGGTAAACTTTTGTGTCTTTCTTACTGATACTTTACCTTTATGAGTTTATTCAATATCTGATACAAAGGTAAACATATTGATTAAGATTATTGATTAAACTTTTGAATCTGAGTGCTGAAACAAAACAGTTATTGTCTAGCTAGACTATGTAGACTATGCCTACTACCATAGATGTACTGTACTGGAAGAACCAAACATGTTTTGCCCTCTTCTAAAATTTGTTTCTAAGATTATTCCCCTGAGAATTTTACCATCACTTCAAATACCTCTCCTTCATATTTCCTTGAAGGAGAAACAGAGAGATGGGTCATATTCCTCACCATTTAGGATGCAAAATTTCTCTCTCTTTTTTTTGAAACAGAGGAAGAATCTTACATTTTTCATTCTTGCTGTATCTCATCTCATTTTTATATAAAGAATGCATAAGATCATTGATAAAAATTCAAACAAAATTACAAATTATAGATTTGCTAAAAGTTCACTCCCCATCCTTAATCTCATTCCTTCTCATAAAGATAATCCTTTGGTGTGTTTCTCTTCAGATCACTCTCTTATTTTGTATAAGAAATGGGATTAGACATTACTTCTTAGGCTTTTGTTGTTGTTTGTTTTTAGCAAACTTTTTGGGTATTCTTTGACAAACTGCTTTATATGTTGGAAGTGGCTGCTTTGTTACATAGAAACAGTAATTTTAGTTGAAAATTTCAATAGACACTTATCAGTAAAAAAATAAAATTATTTCAGCATATTTGACATATATCCATGTATGAAAGGAATACAAAGTAAGGAGAAGAAGTTTCTTTGGCACTTTGTAAATTGACCACATGTAAACATACAACCTCATACAAACACCCTCAGCCCCCACACACTCACACAAACACACACATCATCATATAAACACACAAACACATATACAGTCAGCTAGGTCATGAATTACTGCAAAACATCTACAAATCACCCAAAGTGGCTCATTGATTTTTATTTTTTCAAATGTCTTTTCCCTTGTATTTGTGTTGTAGTTTGCTATTAAAATAGACCAAGCTGAAGATTTCCTCCAGAACACCCAGGAGTTTGAGAGTGCTGAGTCCTTAAAATCACTTCTTCAGCTTCACGAACATCATACCAAAGGCAAGAAATATGTTTGTTCCTCCCATAAGCTTTTAGAGGTTTTATAACCTTCATGTTCATGTGAGAATGCTCATGTGTAACAATGTATTTTAAATTTATCTGTTTATACCTCAAACTGTTCCAAGAAAGTTTAAATAAAGCTTTGTTTTTGGTCATCTGCTTCAAAAAAGGCATAGTTGTAAATGATTCTGAGGGGATGTTAATGGAACAGCCTCCAGAGATTCAGTTATTCAGTTTGGTAGGTTTTAGCTCCTGAGATCAGGGGCCGTTGCCGCCTAGCTCTTCCTTGTATCCTCTGCATCTAGCACAGTGTTGGCACATGGTGGATCCTCAGGAAATATTTCTTGGTTGAATAAATGGTTGAATTCAGTGAATGTTCCTTCTCAGAGTCAGGAAGTGAAGATCAGTCTTTAAATAACAGCTCTAGATAAGGAAAATCCTCTTTCACAATTAGAGCTATTAAAAAAAAGAGGGGTTGTTAGTGGACTTTTTCTTCAGGAAGCCTATAGTTTGGTTGGGGCATGTACACATTTATTGGCGAGTTACCTGTGGGTCTCTGTTACACCACCCAGCATACTACGTAGTAACATTTCATTTCCATATTTGTCTCTGTCACCAGATTGTGAGACTCTGGAGGGCAGGGATTAGTATATATCTGAATCTCATGAGGTAAAATAGCATCCAACCCAAAGTATGTTTATTGAGTGTTAATTGTATTTAATTCCAATGTAAGACACAATACAATGACATAAACTAGAGCAATAAACAAGGCACTACAGGGACATTAAGGAGATAAAAATTCATTCTAAGCTCTGAAGGATCACAACGGAACCCTTCAGTTTTCCAATGTCTTTTTAAAATGAACATAATACCTAAGAAGCTTCCCCTCAGGAACAATCATATTGTTACTTCCTTGTTCTTAAATGTATGTTTTATTTTATTTATTTTATTTTTTTAAGATTTTATTTATTTATTTGACAGACAGAGATCACAAGTAGGCAGAGAGGCAGGCAGAGAGAGAGGAAGGGAAGCAGGCTCCCTGCTGAGCAGAGAGCCCGATGCGGGACTCGATCCCAGGACCCTGGGATCATGACCTGAGCTGAAGGCAGCGGCTTAACCCACTGAGCCACCCAGGCGCCCTTAAATGTATATTTTAAATGTGCCTAAGATACAGGTTCATTGGAGTCCATTATACTATTTTCTCTACTTTTGTGTATATTTAAAAGTGCCTATTGAATGAGTTTAGGAAACCCCATCCCACTGAGGAACATTTGGAATACTTAAAAATGTTTTAGGAAGAAATATCATCCATGATCTCAATGCCAAGACTATGACTTTGATATTTTTAAAAAATTATTCTTTCCGAAAGATGGCTTAGCAAGCTATAAATACACTCAAGTTATGGACATCCCTCATTTATTCATCTTGAATTTATAATTTATACTTGAGTATGGAAAACTATATAGGTATCAGTATAAAATCCTCTTTAATATAAACTTTCTTATATATAATGACAATCAAAACAAATAATAAAAATTTATTAAATATCTACTTGCCACACATCATAAGGCATTATGTCAGAAAGTAGGGTTTTATGTACGCAAAAATATGATCTTTAAAATAAACATACCATAGAGATTTTGTATTTCTTGAAGTTCATGATATCCTACCTAGACAGGATTTTTCCTACCTTGAGGAAAAATATATCACTTTGTACGATCAACTGGTGGAATAAATTGCTGGGAAAGCATAAACAATAAAACAGTTAAGGTATAAGAAACTAACAGAAGAAGAACCAAAGGACTGATAGGAAACTGAGGGGAAAATGTATCCATTTTAATGACTATCATGGTAGCAGTAACGGACTGATTTTAGGCTGGGTACAGTTTACAAGCAGCCTTGGCCAGAGACTCCATTCCTGGTGGTACTATGGTAGTAGTTATATTGTTCTGGCAGATGTGAAACAGAGAATGGAAGTTCTGGCTAATTATATGTATTCTGTAGGAAGCCAAACACGTTGGTCTGTTCCACTGTCATTCTACAGTGCCCTAGCACTTAGAGCTATGCTTCCCTCTCTCATCTGAAAAGTCTAGTGTGTAAGACCTAGTCGTGGAAAGGGAGAAACAAAATGTTATGTGGAAGTCCTGCCACTTGCCCACATTTCCTCTGTGTGTGTGTGTGTGTGTGTGTGTGTGTGTAACTTTTCACAGTATCATAACAAATTCTTCAATGCAGAGGAATTATGTGTATGTACATACGGAGAATCAGTCATACAGATTATTGTATAGGCTATACAAATTAAAACTTTCAGTTTCCTATACAAGGCCCTCTATAATCTGTCTTCACTTTGTTTTCAAGTTCTTTCTTTCCCTTCTACATAAGAACTTGCTCTAGATGGGTAAGTTTTTTTCTGCCCCTTCCTCTCCCATCTTGTTCATGTTCACTTCCATTTCTTTGAGAGATTTGTTCTAATATTCTCCCTGCCTTATCTTACTCTATTTCATGGATCTCATCCTCTTTTTTGTCTGAGTTGTTTTTGTTGTTTGTTTCTTTGCATTGTTAACTCCTAATCAAATTGCCCAGTGCACATAATCACACCTTCCTCACTCTGAGCAGTAATACCGTCTAATCCTTTATTTGACAGATCTAGGTCATGTGACATAAAGTACTTCAAATTCTTTCCTTTTCGTGTCAAACTCTTTCTCTCACAATATCTTCACTTATCTCATTCTCTCTTCCAGCTCTCCCCTCCGCCCAAAAATAAAACGTCAAGGTAAAAGAGACAACTGGCCCAACGACCACAGCCTCATTAGTGTTGTGCAGTTAACTGCTGAATGTTAGAAAGCTAATGCAGAGTGCCATGGGAAACTGCAAAGAACACTGAGCTTCTAATCAGAACATGTGGCTTTTAACACTCCTTAGTCCAGTTCTAGTTGTGTGATGCTTGATAAGGTACTTAGTTTCTGAGCGTTCTTCATAGTTCTCCCTGTCCTAAAAATAAAAAATAGTACATTCAACCCTGCTGATATGCTCTTCTTTATTTCTTTTTTTCTTTTTTTTTTAAAGATTTTTTTTTTTTTTAATTTGACAGACAGATCACAAGTAGGCAGAGAGGCAGGCAGAGAGAGACAGGAGGAGGAGGCAGGCTCCCCACTGAGCAGAGAGCCCGATGCGGGACTTGATCCCAGGACCCTGAGATCATGACCTGAGCCAAAGGCAGAGGCTTTAACCACTGAGCCACCCAGGCGCCCCATGCTCTTCTTTATTTCTTACTTCTAACAGAAAATGTCTCAAAATTGCCCTGTCTTGTTGAGTTCACTTCATAACAATGTCCCCACTTCTCAACCTCATAATTTGTCTTCTGTTTCCATTACTTTCCCATCACAAAAATCTCATGCCTTTTCACAGTCTTTTTTACATCTCTAGAGCACCACTGATCTCTAGTACTTATAGCTCTCTTAAATCTTACATCTCTCTTAATACATTTGATCTCATTCAAGCATTCTACAAAAATTTTTGGACATCTCTCCTATACCAACCACTATGCTAAGTTCTGGGGATATTATCATGGTCACTCTCTTCATATTGCCTTGGATCCTGGTGGCACAGGAGACATTAATCAACTAACCCAATACATAAGTATAAAACTATAGTTGTGATAAGAACTGTTAATGAGAACAATTAATAGTATTTGATTTGGTATAGGATTTTATATAGGATTTGATTCAGTCACATTTATCTTTTGAAGAATTGGCAGTTAAGTAAGACCTGAAGTATGAATAGAATAAACTTGGAGAAGGAAGGGGTTGATAATGATGTCCCTGACAGAGGACACAGTGAAAAGTTCTGGCGCAGAAGGGAATGTCAGGTTTGTGATGTAGTTAAAAAGAGAGGGATAAAGAGTAGAGAGAGTGAGATAACCTGAAAGGGAAGATAGGGACCAGATCATGCCAGACCTAAAATCATGTCAAGGGGTCTGTCCTTAATTCTAAGGCAATCGGAACCCATTGTGCATGTGTGTGTGTGTGTGTGTGTGTGTGTGTGTGTGTGTGTGTGTGTGAGTGACATAGTATATTTAGAAAACATCTGTCTGGCTAACATATAGAGAATAGATGAATGGATTAGAGAAGGATGAAATTAAGAGGTAGCTGCACAAGTCCAGGCAACAAATAATGTTTTCTGTAGCAGGGATGGAGAGCAGTAAACACACACAGGAGATTGAGGGTAGAATTGATAGGTATTGATAATGAGGGAGAAGAATGTATCATGGATGACTCCTGGGTGCTAGTCTTTAAACTTCAGAATTAGTTCATTCACTTCAGAATGTAGAGCACATCAAGAAGTACAGGCACTGTAAGTAGCATCACACCACTAAAAACCACCTGAAACAGTGCCCAAGTCCCATGATCTTTCTCCTCCCTGTATTGAATTACACTGTCATTGAACTGCGGCATCCTATCATTCGGCAGTTAGTGCTACAGAAATTGTTAGGTCATGTTATTTGACCAGTTGTATCACAGACATTTTCTATTTACACATTTGGATTCCTTACAATATAATTTATTGTTAACATAAAGGTTATATACATTTTAAATTATACCAAGAGTTTGAACGTTACTATAGAAAAGCTTCCTCATATCACCAGTATTTTTTTTCTAATTTTCTTCTAGAACTCTTAGAACGATCTCTAGCCCTTCTAAACAAAAGTCAACAGCTCACTGACTTCATAGAAAAATTCAAGTGTGATGGACCTAATGTGAATCCCAAGTTGATTCAGGGAGCTCATAACAGCTGTCTGAAGATTGACAGCCTTCTTGAGCTTCTGCAAGACAGGAGACGGCAAATTGACAAGGACCTGAAGCAACAGCAGCAAGAACTGGGTCAGGTTCTGCAGATATATCAGTGGGACCAGCAAGAAAATCAGGTAACCCAAAGGGGAGTTGATGATGTCTTGACCTCAGCTAATGAAGTTTGATTATTATGTGGACTGACTGTTTCCTGGGATAGTTCCTCAGTTGTTACGGTCAAATTCTGTGGGTTCTAGTCCAAACTAACATGTTGTTTTCCACATAAGTTAAATGAAAAACAAATATTTTTATTTTCTATTGTTGGACTCTCTTTCTCACCTCTTTCCAGATTACTACTTATATACATATTTCCTTGAAATTCTGAAATATAAATTTTTGTAGTTTTCTTGAAAGTTGGAGAGGCATGATGGTGCTGAACTGTACTACATTGCTGCTAATGCCAGTGAAAGTCTGTCAGCTCCAAGGAGTGTTCTTAGAAGAATAGTCTGGTGCCAGGTGCCTCGGTGGCTCAGTTGGTTAAATGACTACCTTCGGCTCAGGTCATGATCCTGGAGTCCTGGAATCGAGTCCCACATTGGGCTCCCTGCTTGGCAGGGAGTCTGCTTCTCCCACTGACCTCTCTCCTCTCATGCTCTCTCTCTCTCATTCTCTCTCTCTCTCTCTCTCCCTCTCTCAGATAATTAAATAAAATCTTAAAAAAAAAAAAAAAAAGAATGGCCTGGTGCCAAGTAAGAAACATGACCTTGGCCTGTGGCTGGATGCTCAATACTTAGACGGCTTTGGGGCAAGAGGTTCATGAGTTTGCAGGCTTGTTAGAACTAATTACCCCAACTGCAGACACAGCTTTGGTCAGTTGTCAATATGCTTGATGTGCACTTTTCTTGTCCCAACTACTTAAGGGTAAGCACAGATAGAACTCTTTCTTTAGAGCAGTTTCAGATTCACAGTAAAACTGAGTGGAAAGTACAGAGTACCCTCTCTTCCCATACATGCATCATCTCTTCCACTATCCTCATCTGCGCCAGAGTGGTATGGTTGTTACAGTCAGTGACCTACTTTGATACATCATTATCATCCCAAATCCATAATATATGTTAGGGTTCACTCTTGGTGCGATATATTCTGTGGCTTTAGTCAAATGTAAATGACATATATCCATGATTGTAGCATACAGAGTAATTTCACTGCCCTAAGAATCCTTTGTGTTTTGACTCTTCATCCCTCCTTCACCTTAATCCTTGGCAACCACCCATCTTTTTACTGTCTCCATAGTTTTGCCTTTTCCAGAATGTCATATAGTTGGAATCAGTAGGTAGCCTTTTCGGATTGAGTGCTTTCACTTAGTAATGTGCATTTAAGATTCTGCCATATCTTTTCATGGCTTGGTAGCTCATTTCTTTTCAGTGCTGAATAACAGTCTGTTGTCTGAATTTGCCACAGTTTATTTATCCATTCACCTACTGAAAGGGATCTTTGTTGTTTCCAGGTTTTGGCAATTATAAATAAAGCTGCTATAAGGATTCATGTACAGATCTTTGTGTGGGCATAAATTTTAATTCATCTGGGCAAATACCAAGGAATACACTGCTGACTCATATATAGTAAGACTATGTTTTTAAGAAACTGCCAAATCATCTTCCAAATGGCTGTACCACTTTATATTTCCACCAGCAATGAAATTTCCTGTTGCTCCACATCCTGCCCAGCATTATCGGTGTTATCACTGTCTTGGACATTGGCCACTATGATAGGCATATAGTAGCATCTCATTGTTTTAATGAGTCTCTTATTTATTTATAAATGGTAGATATTCATCTTTTCTTATGGCTGAGTAATATTCCATTGTGTATATGACCACATCTTCTTTATCCATTTGTTTTTTGAAGGGCATCTCAGCTCTTTCCACAGTTTCATTATTGTGGACATTGCTCCTAGGAACATTGGGGTGCCTGAGCCCCTTGTTTTCACTACATCTGTATCTTTAGGGTAAGTGCCCAGTAGTGAAATTGCTGGGTCACAGGGTAGCTCTACTTTTAACTTTTTGAGGAAACTCCACACTGTTTTCCAAAGTGACTGCACCAACTTGCATCCCCACCAACAGTGTAAGAGGGTTCCCCTTTCTCCATACCCTCTCTAAAATTTGTTGTTTCCTGCCTTGTTAATTTTTGCATTCTAACTGGTATAAGGTGGTATTTCAATGTGGTTTTGATCTGAATTTCCCTGAGAGCTGATGATCTTGAACATTTTTCCATGTGTCTGTTAGCCATTCATATGTGTTCTTTGGAGAAGTGTCTGTTCATGTCTTCTGCCTATTTTTTCAACATGATTATTCATTTTTTTGGTGTTGAGTTTGAGAAGTTCCTTATAGATCTTGGATATCAACCCTTTATCTGTAGTGTTATTTGCAAATATCTTTTCCCATTCCATGGGTTGCCTCTTTGTTTTTTTGACTGTTTTCCTTTGCTGTGCAGCTTTTTATCTTGATGAAGTCCCCAAATTTCATTTTCGCTTTTGCTTCCCTTGCCTTTGGAGACATATATTGAAGGAAGTTGCTGTGACTGATGTCCAAGAGGTTACTGCCTATGTTCTCCTCTAGGATTTTGATGGATTCCTGTCTCACACTGAGGTCTTTCATCCATTTCAAGTTTTTCTTTGTGTGTGGTGTAAGAGAATGGTCAAGTTTCATTCTTCTGTATATAGCTGTCCCATTTTCCCAGCACTATTTATTGAAGAGACTGTCTTTTTTCCATTGGATATTTTTTCCTGCTTTGTTGAAGATTAGTTGATCATAGAGTTGAGGCTCTATCTCTCAGTTCTTTATTCTTTCCACTGATGTATGTGTCTGTTTTTGTGAGAATACCAAGCTGTCTTGGTGATCACAGCTTTGTAATATAGTTTAAAATCAAGCAATGTGATGCCCCCAGCTTTGTTATTCTTTTTCAACATTTGCTTGGCAATTCAGTGTCTTTTCTGGTTCCATACGAATTTTAGGATTGTTTGTTCGAGCTCTTTGAAAAATGCCATTGGTATTTTGATTGGGATGGTGTTGAAAGTATAGATTGCTCTGGGCAGCATAGACTTTTAAACAATGTTTATTTTCCAATCAATGAGCATGAAATGTTTTTCCATCTTTTTGTGTCTTCTTTTATTTCTTTCATAAGTGTTCTCTAGTTTCTAGAGTATAGATCCTTTACCTCTTTAGTTAGGTTTATTCCAAGGTAGCTTATGGTTTTTAGTGCTATTGTAAATGGAATATATTCCCTAATTTCTCTTTCTACAGTTGCATTGTTAATGTATAAAAAAGTAACCAATTTCTGTGCATAGATTTTTTATCCTCCCACATTACTGAATTGCTCTATGAGTTCTAGTAATTTGGGGGTGGAGTCTTTTAAGTTTTCCATGTAAAGTATCATGTCATCTGCAAAGACGGAGAGTTTGACTTCTTTGCAAATTTGAAGACCTTTTATTTCTTTTTGTTGTCTGATTGCTGTTGCTAGGACTTCCAGTACTACGTTGAACAATAGTTGCAAGAGTGGATGTCCTGGTCATGTTCATGATCTTAAGGGGAAAGCTCTCAGCTTTTCTCCATTGAGAATAATATTTGCTGTGGGCTTTTCATAGATAGTTTTTATGAATTTGAGGAATATTCCCTCTATTCTTACAATCTGAAGAGTTTTAATCAGGAGAGGATGCTGTATTTTGTCAAATGCTTTTTCTGCATCAATTGAGAGGATCGTATGGTTCTTGTCTCTTCTTTTATTAATGTATTCTGTCACACAGAAGGATGTTGAACACCCTTTCATCCCAGGAATAAATCCCACCTGGTTGTGATGGATAATCCTTTTATTTTTTTTTTTAAAGATTTTATTTATTTATTTGACAGACAGAGATCACAAGTAGGCAGAGAGGCAGGCAGAGAGAGAGAGGAAGGGAAGCAGGCTCCCTGCCGAGCAGAGAGCCCAACGCGGGGCTCGATTCCAGGATCCTGGGATCATGACCTGAGCCGAAGGCAGCGGCTTTAACCCACTGAGCCACCCAGGCGCCCCTGGATAATCCTTTTAATGTACTGTTGGATCCTATTCGCTAGGATCTTGTTGAGAATCTTGGCACCCATATTCATCAGGGATATTGGTCTGTAATTCTCCCTTTTTAAAAAATTTCTTTTTAGTGTTCCAGAATTCATTGTTTATGCACCACACCCAGTGCTCCATGCAATACATGCCCTCCATAATACTCACCACCAGGCTCACCCAACCTTCCACCCCTCTCCCCTCCAAAACCCTCAGTTTGTTTCTCAGAATCCACAGTCTTTCATGGTTCGTCTCCCCCTCCGATTTCCCCCAACTCACTTCTCCTCTCCATCTCCCCATGTCCTCCATGTTATTCCTTATGCTCCACAAATAAGTGAAACCATATGATAATTGACTCTCTCTTGACTTATTTCACTCAGGATAATCTCTTCCAGTCCCTTTCATGTTGATACTAAAGTTGGGTATTCATCCTTTCTGATGGAGGCATAATACTCCATAGTATATATGGACCATATTTTCTTTATCCATTCATCTGTTGAAGGGCATCGTGGTTCTTTCCACAGTTTGGCAACTGTGGCCATTGCTGCTATGAACATTGGGGTACAAATGGCCCTTCTTTCATTACATCTGTATCTTTGGGGTAAATACCCAATAGTGCAATTGCAGGGTCATACAAAACTCAACTTTTAATTTCATAAGGAATCTGCACTCTGTTTTCCAGAGTGGCTGCACCAACTTGCATTCCCAAAAGTCTAAGAGGGTTCCCTTTACTCCACATCCTCTCCAACACATGTTGTTTACTGTCTTGTTAATTTTGGCCATTCTAACTGGTGTAAGATGGTATCTCAATGTAGTTTTGATTTGAATCTCCCTGATGGCTAGTGATCATGAGCATTTTTTCATGTGTCTGTTAGCCATTTCTATGTCTTCTTTTTTTAAAATTAACATATATATTATTAGCCCCAGGGTACAAGTCTGTGAATGCTCAGGCTTACACACTTCACAGCACTCACCATAGCACATACCCTCCCCAATGTCCATAACCGAACCACCCTCTCCCTAACTCTTTCCCCCTGGCAACCCTCAGTTTGTTTTGTGAGATTAAGAGTCTCTTAAAATTTGTCTCCCTCCCGAACCCGTCACATTTCATTTTTTTCCTACCCTACCCCCTAAAACCCCCACTTTGCCTCTCAAATTCTTCATATCAGGGAGATCATATGATAATTGTATTTCTCTGATTGACTTATTTCCCTCAGCATAATATCCTCTAGTTCCATCCACGTCATTGAAAATGTCAAGATTTCATTTCTTTTGATGGCTGCATACAATTCCATTGTATATATATATACACCACATCTTCTTTATCCATTCATCTGTTGATGGACATCTAGGTTCTTTCCATAGTTTGGCTATTGTGGACATTGCTGCTGTAAACATTAGGGTGCACATGCCCCATCGGATCACTACATTTGTATTTTTAGGGTAAATACTAGGAGTGTGATTGCTGGATCATAGGGTAGCTCTATTTTCAACTATTTGAAGAAATTCCATGCTGTTTTCCAGAGTGGCTACACCACCTTGCATTCCCACCAAAAGTGTAGGAGGGTTCCCCTTTCTCTGCATCCTCGCCAGCATCTGTCGTTTCCTGACTTGTTAATTTTAGCCATTCTGACTGGTGGGAGGTGGTATCTCACTGTGGTTTTGATTTGTATTTCCCTGATGCCGAGTGATGTGGAGCACTTTTTCATGCATTTGTTGGCCATCTGGATGTCTTCTTTGCCAAAATGTTTGTTCTTGTCCTCTGTCCACTTCTGATTGGATTATTTTCTCTTTGGCTGTTGAGTTTGATAAGTTCTTTATACATTTTGGATCCTAGCCCTTTATCTGATATGTCATTTGCAAATATATACTCCCATTCCTGTCAGTAGTCTTTTGGCTTTGTGGACTGTTTCATTTGCTGTGCAAAAGCTTTTGATCTTGATGAAGTCCCAATAGTTTATTTTTGCCTTTGCTTCCCTTGCCTTTGGCGATGTTTCTAGGAAGAAGTTGCTGCAGCTAGGGTCAAAGAGGTTGTTGCCTGTGTTCTCCTTAAGGATTTTGATGGATTCTTGTCTTATGTTGAGGTCTTTCATCCATTTTGAGTCTATTTTTGTGTGTGGTGTAAGGAAATGGTCCAGTTTCATTCTTCTGCATGTGGTTGTCCAATTTTCCCAACACCATTTTTTGAAGAGACTGTCTTTTTTCCATTGGACATTCTTTCCTGCTTTGTGGAAGATTAGTTGACCATAGAGTTGAGGGTCTATTTCTGGGCTCTCTATTCTGTTCCATTGATCTGTGTGTCTGTTCTCGTGCCAGTACCATACTGTCTTGATGATGACAGCTTTGTAATAGAGCTTGAAGTCTGGAATTGTGATGCCACCAACTTTGACTTTCTTTTACAACATTCCTCTGGCCATTTGAGGTATTTCTGATTCCATAAAAATTTTAGGATTATTTGTTCCATTTCTTTGGAAAAAATTGATGGTATTTTGATAGGGATTGCATTAAATGTGTAGATTAAATGGGCATTTTCACAATATTTGTTCTTCCAATCCATGAGCATGGAATATTTTTCCATTTCTTTGTGTCTTCCTCCATTTCTTTCATGAGTACTTTATAGTTTTCTGGGTACAGATTCTTTGCATCTTTGGTTAGGTTTATTCCTGGGTATCTTATGGTTTTGGGTGCAATTGTAAGTGGGATGGATCCATAATTTCTCTTTCTTCTGTCTTGCTGTTGGTGTATAGAAACAACTGATTTCTGTGCATTGATTTTTATATCCTGACACTTGACTGAATTCCTGTATGAGTTCTAGCAGTTTTGGAGTGGAGTCTGTTGGGTTTTCCACATAAAGTATCATATCATCTGCAAAGAGTGAGAGTTTGACTTCTTTGCCAATTCGGATGCCTTTTATTTCTTTTCGTTGTCTGATTGCTGAAAGTAGGACTTCTAGTACGATGTTAAATAGCAGTGGTGACAGTGCACATCCCTGCCGTGTTCCTGACCTTAGTGAAAAAGCTCTCAGTTTTTCTCCATTGGGAATGATATTTGCTGTGGGTTTTCCATAGATGGCTTTGATGATATTAAGGTATGTACCCACTATCCCTACACTTTGAAGAGTTTTCATCAAGAAAGAATGCTGTACTTTGCCAAATGCTTTTTCAGCATCTATTGAGAGTATCATATAGTTCTTGTTCTTTCTTTTTTTAATGTATTGTATCACATTGATTGATTTACAGATGTTGAACCAAACTTGCAGCCCTGGAATAAATCCCACTGAGTTTTGGTGAATAATCCCATTGGCTAGTATTTTGGTGAGAATTTTCACATCTGTGTTCATCAAGGATATTGGTCTGTAATTCTCTTTTTTGATGGGCTCTTTGTCTGGTTTGGGGATAAATGTAATGCTGGCCTCATAAAATGAGTTTGGAAATTTTCCTTCCATTTCTATTTTTTGAAACAGTTTTACAAAAATAGTATTAATTCTTCTTTAAGTATTTGGTAGAATTCCCCTGGGAAGCCGTCTGACCCTGGGCTCTTGTTTGTTGGGAGATTTTTTTTTTTTTTAAGATTTTACTTATTTATTTGACACACAGAGAGAGATCACAAGTAGGCAGAGAGGCAGGCAGAGAGAGAAGAGGGAGGCTCCTCGCTGAGCAGAGAGCCTGAAGTGGGACCAGATCCCAGGACCTTGAGACCATGACCCGAGCTGAAGGCAGAGGCCCAACCCACTGAGCCACCCAGGCGCCCCTTTTGGGAGATTTTTGATGACTGCTTCAATCTTCTTACTGATTATGGGTCTGTTCAGGTTTTCTGTTTCTTCCTGGTTCAGTATTGGTAGTTTATATATCTCTAGGAATGCATCCATTTCTTCCAGATTGTCAAATTTGCTGGTGTGTAGTTGTTCATAATATGTTCTTATAATTGTTTGTATTTCTTTGGTGTTGGTTGTGATCTCTCCTCTTTCATTCATGATTTTATTTATTTGGGTCCTTTCTCTTTTCTTTTTGATAAGTCTGGCCAGGGGTTTATCAATCTTATTAGTTCTTTCAAAGAACCAGCTCCTGGTTTCGTTGATTTGTTCTACTCTTTGGTTGGTGTCTATTTCATTGATTTCTGCTCTGATCTTTATGATTTCTCTTCTCCTGCTGGGTTTAGGCTTTCTTTGCTCTTCTTTCTTCAGCTCCTTTAGGTGGAGGGTTAGGTTGTGTATTTGAGACCTTTCTTATTTCTTAAGAAAGGCTTGTATTGCTATATATTTTCCTCTCAGGACTGCCTTTGCTGTGTCCCACAGATTTTGAACAGTTGTGTTTTCATTATCATTTGTTTCCATAAATTTTTTAAATTCTTCTTTAATTTCCTGGTTGACCCATTCATTCCTTAGTAGGATCCTCTTTAGCCTCCATGTATTTGAGTTCTTTCCAACTTTCTTCTTGTGATTGAGTTCTAGTTTCAGAGCATTGTGGTCTGAAAATATGCAGGGAATGATCCCAATCTTTTGGTACTAGTTGAGACCTGATTTGTGACCCAAGATGTGATCTATTCTAGAGAATGTTCCATGTACACTAGAGAAGAATTTGTATTCTTTTGGTTTGGGATGGAATGTTCTGAATATATCTGTGATGTCTATCTGGTCCAATGTGTCATTTAAGGCCTTTATTTCCTTGTTGATCTTTTGCTTAGATGATCTGTCCATTTCAGTGAGGGGGGAATGTTAAGTCCCCTACTATTATTGTATTATTGTTGATGTCTTTCTTTGATTTTGTTATTAATTGGTTTATATAGTTGGTTGCTCCCATGTTAGGGGCCTAGATATTTAAAATTGTTAGATCTTCTTGTTGGACAGACCCTTTGAGTATGGTATACTGTCCTCTCTCATCTCTTATTATAGTCTTTGGCTTAACTTCGAATTTATCTGATAACAGGATTGCCACCCCAGTTTTCTTTTGATGTCCATTAGCATGGTAAATTGTTTTCCACCCCTCACTTTAAATTTGGAGGTGTCTTTGGGTCTAAAATGAGTTTCTTGCAGACAGCATATTGATGGGTTTTGTTTTTTTATCCGTTCTGATACCCTGTGTGTTTTGATTGGGGCATTTAGCCCATTTACATTCGGGGTAACTATTGAAAGATATGAATTTAGTGCCATTGTATTGGCTGTAAGGTGACTGTTACTGTATGTTTTCTCTGTTCCTTTCTGGTATATTACTTTAAGGCTCTCTCTTTGCTTAGAGGACCCCTTTCAATATTTCCTTTAGGGTTGGTTTGGTGTTTACAAATTCATTTGGTTTTGTTTGTCCTGGAAGATTTTTCTCTCTCCTTCTATTTTCAGTGGTAGCCTAGCTGGATATAGTATTCTTGGCTGCATGTTTTTCTCATTTAGTGCTGTGAATATATCATGCCAGTCCTTTCTGGCCTGCCAGGTCTCTGTGGATAAGTCTGCTGCCAGTCTAATATTGTTACCCTTATATATTTCAGGCTTCTTGTCCCGGGCTGCTTTCAGGATTTTCTCTTTGTTACTGAGACTTGTAGTTTTACTATTAGATGACGGGGTGTGACTATTTTTATTGATTTTGAGGAGGGTTCTCTGTGCCTCCTGGATTTTGATGCTTGTTCCCTTTGACATATTAAGGAAATTTCCTACAAGAAGTGACTCCAATATACCTTCTACCCCCACCTTTCTTCTTCTTCTGGAATCCCAATTATTCTAATATTGTTTCATCTTATGGTATCACTTATCTCTCAAATTCTCCCCTCGTGGTCCAGTAATTGTTTCTCTCTTTTGCTCAGCTTCTTTATTCTCCATCATTTGGTCTTCTATATCACTAATTCTCCCTTCTGCCTCATTTATCCTAGCAGTAAGAACCTCCATTTTTGATTGCACCTCATTGATAGCTTTTTTGATTTCAACTTGGTTAGATTTTAGTTCTTTTATTTCTCCAGAAAGGGCTTTTATTTCTCCAGACAGGGTTTCTCTAATATCTTCCATGCCTTTTTTGAGCCCAGCTAGCACCTTGAGAATCGTCATTCTGAACTCTAGTTCTGACATATTACCGATGTCCATGTTAATTAGGTGCCTAGCCTTCGGTACTGCCTCTTGTTCTTTCTTTTGTGTGTGCTACATTTTTCCACCTTGTCATTTTATCCAGATAACAATATAAGAAGGAGAGATGAGAGAATAAAATACTAAAAGGGTGGAAAAGACCCCAGAAAAATGTATGCTAATCAAATCAGAAGAGACCCCAAATTGGGGAGAGAAGAAAGGGTAAAAAGTTTTTTAAAAATTTTAAAAAATTTAAAAAAAATATATATATATATTAGCATGGTGAATAGAACAGAGCCACACACTTGATTTTGGGTGTATTTTGGTCTCTTAGAAGAAACTACCTCCCAAAGTTTTAAAGAAAGAAAAACATCTATATCTATATCTATATCTATATCTATATCTATATCTATATCTATATATACACACACACAAATAAGTGTAAACACGATGAAGGGATGAAATATGATTGTAAAGATGAAAATTAAAAAAATTATATGAAAGGAATTGATAAGATAAGTTGGTTGGGAAAAGAAGGAAACAGAAAGTGGAGAGAATTTGCTCGGGCTGGAGACTAGAACAAAGTCCTGTGCTAGATTTAGGGCATATTTTGATCTATTAGAAGAAATTTTATCCTAAAAATTTTTTAGAAGAAAAAACCCCATATGTATACAAAAAATAAATTAGATACAATGAAGGATAAAATATGACTATGACAATGATGATTTAAAAAGTTTTTTTTTTTAGGAAGGTACTGTTAAGATAAGCTAGTTAAAAATGCTGAAAGAGGAAAGAGGAAAAGTTAAAAAAATTAGAATAAGAAAAAAACAAAACTAAAAAATTAATTAACTTTGCAAGACTAATGAATCATGGGAAGAAAGCCATATATTCTATGCTTTGCTTTTCCATCCTCTGGAATTCTGCTGTTCTCCTTGATCAGTGAGCTTGGTCTTGGCTGGATGTTCGTACTGATCTTCTGGGGGAGGGGCCTGTTGTAGTGATTCTCAAATGTCTTTGCCCTAGTGGCAGAATTGCTCCACCCTTGCCAGGGGCCGGCTAAGTAATCTGCTCAGGTTCACTCTCAGGGAGCTTTTGTTCCCTGAACGCTTTCCATAGAGCTCTAGAGGATGGGAATGAAAATGGTGGCCTCCCAGTCTCTGGCCTGGAGGAGCCAAGAGCTTGGTGCCCCACTCCTCAGGAGAGAGAAAAGCTTTCAATCACTTCTGTCTCCCTGGTCTCTGGCTGTGCTCTGATCTCACCTGGCCTGTGACTGAGCATTTCTGTCTCTGGTGCAGAGCTCTGTTTGGAATCTCCAAACCCAGCAGATTCCTGCTGCACTGCTCTTCTAGCAGATGAAGGTGGGTCTCCCTGGATCTGCCACTTATGGGGTCCCTTCTCAAAGAGCAGTGGTCTGACAGTGCTGCGGATCACAGTTTAAGGTAACCCCAAGTTGAGGCTCACTCCTCAGCTCCGTCTCTGTAGCCGGCTTCCCACTCTGATACCTGTGAGCTCTGCTAAACTCAGACACCCCCGATCCTTCTGTGATCCCACAGGACCTGAGACCATACTGTCCCCATGAGGACTCCACCCCAGCTTAGCCTCTGGAACAATGTCCCTAAGTGGAGCAGACTTTTAAAAGTTCGAGTTTTGTGCTCCATTGCTCCACCACATTGCTTTGAGCCTGCTCCTATCCTGCGTGGTCTATCTTCCCATTACTTCAGATTCACTTCTCCACACATCCTACCTTACAGAAAGTGGTCTATTTTCTGTTTCTAGAATTGCTGCTCTTCTTCTTTTTGATCTCTGGTTGGGTTTGTAGGTGTTCGGAATGGTTTGATAACTATCTAGATGAACTGCTGCAACCTGATGTCGTCTCAGCCTGCTACTTCTCTGCCATCTTGACTCCTCCTGTATGTCTTCTTTGGAGAAGTGTCTGTAATTCTCCTTTTTGATGAGGTCTCTGCCTTGTTTTGTGATCAAGGTAATGCTGGCCTCATAGAATGAGTTTGGAAGTTTTCCTTTTGTTTCTATTTTTTTGAAACAGCTTCAGGAGAATAGGTATTATTTCTTTGAATGTTTCATAGAATTCCCCTGGGAATCCATCAGGCCCTGGACTCTTGTTTTTTGGGAGGTTTTTAATCACTGCTTCAATTTTGTTACTAGTTATTGGTCTACTCAGATTGTCAATTTCTTCCTGTTTCAAACAATCTTGGTAGTTTATAGGTTTCCTGGAAGGCATCCATTTTTTTTCCAGG
Organism: Enhydra lutris kenyoni; assembly: GCF_002288905.1. Lineage (NCBI taxonomy): Eukaryota > Metazoa > Chordata > Mammalia > Carnivora > Mustelidae > Enhydra > Enhydra lutris. Next base: position 74,920,403 of record NW_019154085.1, on the reverse strand, counting down.
TTGCTTAATTTATTGCCATATCGTTGTTGATAATAATTTCTAATAATTTTTTTCTATTTCTTTGGTGTTAGTCGTGATCTCTTCCCTTTCATTCATAATTTTATTAATTTGAGTCCTTTCTCTTTTCTTTTGGATAAGTCTGGCCAGTGGTTTATTGATCTTATTAATTCTTTCAAAGAACCATGTTCTAGTTTTGTTGATCTGCTCTACTATATTTCTGGTTTCTAATTCATGGATCTCTGCTCTAATCTTAATTATTTCTCTTCTCCTGCATGGCTTAGGCTTTATTTGTTGTTCTGTCACTAGTTCTTTAAGGTATAAAGTTAGCTTGTGTATTCAGGATTTTTCTATTTTTTGAGTAAGGCTTGGATGGCTATGTATTTCACTCTTAGGACCACCTTTGCAGTATCCCATGGGTTTTGGACAGATGTGTTATCATTCTAATTGGTTTCCATGAATTGTTTAATTTCTTCTTTAATTTTCTGGTTGACCCAAACATTCTTAAGCAGAATGGTTTATAGCATCCAAGTGTTTGAATTCCTTCCAAATTTTTTCTTATGATTGAGTTCCAGTTTCAAAATGTTGTGGTCTGAGAATATGCAGGGAATAATCTCAATCTTTTGGTATCAGTTGAGACCTGATTTATGACAAAGTATGTGGTCTATTCTGGAGAAAGTTCCATGTGCACTAGAGAAGAATGAGTATTCTGTTGTTTTAGGGTGGAATGTTCTGTATATATCTATGAGGTCCATCTCATCCAGTGTGTCACTGAAAGCTCTTGTTTCTTTGTTGATCTTCTCCTTAGATGATCTGTCTATTGCTGAGAGTGTTGAGGTCTCCTGTTATTAAAATGTTATTAACAATACATTTCTTTAGGGGCACCTGGGTAGTTCAATTGGTTAAGTGTCTGCCTTCTGCTTAGGTCATGAGCTCAGGGTCCTGGGATTGAGTCCATCAGACTCTCTGCCCAGCACGGGATGGCTTCCCCCTCTCCCTCTCTGTCTCTCTTAAATAAATAAATAAAATCTTAAAAAAAAAAATGTTCCTTGGGGTACCTGGGTGGCTCAGTGGGTTAAGCCTCTGCCTTCAACTAAGGTCATGATCCCAGGGTCCTGGGATTGAGCCCCACATTGGGCTCTCTGCTCAGCGGGAGCCCCCCCCCGCCCCCCCGCTCTCTGCCTACTTCTGATCTCCGTCTGTCAAATAAATAAATAAAATCTTTTTTAAAAAAGTTCCTTTATTTTGGTTAACAATTGGCTTATGTAGTTGGCTGTTTCCATGTTGGAGGCATAGATACTTACAATTGTTAGATCTTCTTGTTGGGTAGACCTTTTAAGAATGATATAGTGTCCTTCTGTATCTCTTACTACAGTCTTTAGTTTAAGATCCAATTTGTCTGATACAAGAATTGCTACCACAGCTTTCTTTTGAGGTCTGTTGGCATGAAAAATTGTTCTCCATGCTTTTGCTTTCCATCTGGATATATCTTTAGGTTCAAAATGAGTCTCTTATAAACAGCATATGGATGTCTTTTTACCCAGTCTACAACCCTGTGCCATTTCATGGGAGCATTTAGGCCATTCATGTTGAGAGTGATTATTGAAAGATATGATTTTATTTCCATAATGTTTCCTGTGAAGTCCTTGTTTATGTATATTATCTCTGTAAATTTCTGGTCTATGTTACTCTTGGGGTCCTTCTTCTTTTACAGAACCCCCCTTAATATTTCTTGCAGGGTTGGCTTGGTGGTCACATATTCTTTCCATTTCTGCCGATCTTGGAAGCTCCTTGTCTTTCCATCCATTCTGAATGACAGCCTTGCTGGATAAAGTATCCTTGGCTGCATGTTCTTCTAATTTAGTACCCTGCATATGTCTTGCCAGCCCTTTCTGACTTGCCTGGTCTCTGTGGACAGGTCTGACATTACTCTGAAGTTCCTCTTTCTGTATGTAAGTAATCTCCCCCCACCACCCAGCTGCTTTTGATATTGTTCCCTTGGATCTAAGATTTTCAAATTGTACTATTATATGTCATCAGTCTGTTCTCATTGATCTTGGGAGGGGTCGTCTCTGCCTCTTGGGCACAAGTGCTTATTTCCTTCCCCAGATTAAGGAAGTCCTCAGCTACAATTTGCTCAAATATATCTTCTAGACCTCTCTCTCTCTCTCTCTCTCTCACTCTCCATCCCCTCAGAGATCCTAATAATTCTGACATTGGAAAATTTCATGGCATCATTAATCTCTCTCAGTCTGATCTTTTCAGCTTTCAGGAGTTTATCCCAGGCTTACTTGGCTTCCTTCTATCACCTTATTTTCTAGCCCACTAATTCATTCTTTACCCTGGCTTTCAGAGTATCCAGTTTAGACTGCATTTCATTCTTAGCTTTTTTAAGTTCAGTCCAATTAGGTCTCATTTCTGCCCTTAGAGATTCTATATTGTTGCTAATATTTTTCTCAAGCATAGATATCGACTTTACAATTGTAACTCTGAAGTCTATTTCTGACATCTTGCTTGTATCCATATCCATTCGGTCTATGACAGAGGCCACAGTCTATGATTCTTGTCTTTTTGGGGGTTCCTCCTCTTAGTCATTCTGTTGAGGGGTGGTTGAGGGAATGTACGGAGTCCAAGGTATTAACTACGACACAAGTAAGATGCACCTGTTTTATAGGGAAATTAGGGTTGTCATCCTCTTGTTCTTCCAGAATGTATTCTGGAGGAGGGGCCTGCTGCACTGTTCCTCAGGCAACCCTGCTTGGTCAGAGTTGCCCTGCCCCCATTGGGGGTTGATGGTTTCAGTGAAAACTGGTTTTTGGGAGCTTTTGTTCTCTGGTGGCTTTCCCTAGTGGCTTTCTGAGTCTCTTCCAAGAGTCAGAGCAGAAGTGATTGCATCCAAACCCCTGTCTCAGAATAGAGAGATCACAGTAGAGGAATAGAAGAAAGCTCTTCACTGAGCTTTCCAGGCCACACTGTTTCCATTTTTGTCTGAGCTAAAATTCTAAAAACCTAAAAACTGCAGCCTCCCCGGTTTTGTGCCCCATAGCAACAATCCCAGATGAGTGTTTTATAGGGAACCCAGGGCTGGGCACATCTGTGCCCTTTGTGCTTCTAAAACCATGAGCCTCCCCTGAATCCTGTCTGTGGGCTTTACACTAAAGTCCTTTCCCTGTCACTACCAGTCTATAAGTTTGTGCCTGGTACCAGGGCAGGATGCTTTTGTTCTCTGGTATTATCTCATCTTCTTGGCACCAGCTTATGGTGGCTCTCTCTCCTTTCTATTTTTCTTCCAGTATCTGCACATAGAATCACAGGTCCCTGCTTCATACCTCAAGACCTCTGGAGATACTCTGTAGAGATTGAAATATATCTTCTTACATTTCAGGCTAATTTTATGGGTGTTAAGAATGGTTTGGTAGGGGGTGCCCGGGTGGCTCAGTGGGTTAAAGCCTCTGCCTTTGGCTCAGGTCATGATTCCAGGGTCTTAGGATCAAGCCCTGTGTCAGGCTCTCTGCTCAGCAGGGAGCCTGCTTCCCTTACTCTCTGTCTGCCTGCCTCTCTGCTTACTTGTGATCTCTGTCAAATAAATAAAGAAAAGCTTAAAAAAAAAAAAAGAATGGTTTGATAGATATCCAGCTAAATCCAGGGTACCAGTTGAAATAGGGTTCCCTATTATCTTCCACCATCTTTTCCTGTTTCTGAGTCACACATTTAATTTGGGAATAATAACTCTCAATTCACAGTGTTGTTCTAATGATTAAATGAAATAACATGTATAAAACATGTAGCACAATGACTAGCATTCTCAGAGGAGCTTACAAAATATTAATTTCCTTGTCTTCCCTCTCTTTGGTTAAGACTTATAACCTATGAATTCTTTCTCATCTGGTCTATATTCTTTTCCCTGGGCTTGGCATTACTGTTGGTATATATGTCAAAGTTTCTTAATACCATTTGGTTCTCAATGGCTGCTCTAGGTAAAGCAAAACTTTAAGAATGTATATTTGTGGTCAAGAGAACTAGGCTTTCAATTAGACTCCATTCCTAACAGTCCCAAATGAAAATCAATTTTAAAATAATAATACAAATAAATGTAAATTTTTAATAAAATTGGCAAACAAATAAGTTAGTCATTTCCATAAATACAAAATTTAGGCTCTTAATCTTAAAATATTCCATGATATATCCTCTCTTGTTAACACCAGTGATAACAGCTGGAGTAATTAATAAAGTAACTGTTGCTTCTGTGTGCTCGCTTGTAAGAGCAAAGGTACTGGGTCCAGACTATTGGCTAAGTTAAAGTCCTGGCTCTATCACTTACTAGCTGAGTAACTGAGCAATTACTTAACCTCTCTCTGACTCAGTTTTCTGTAAAATGTAGATATAATAGTACTTACTTCAAAATGTTGTTAGGATCATCAAGCAAGTTATTGTAATGCCAAGTGCTTAGAAGAGAACCTGCCCCATAGAACTGCTATATTGGTATTAGCACTTTTTGTTATCCTGTCTGAGAAGAACAGTGAAGACCCAACATATTACATACTCCCATACTCCTATGTACCTCTACCACCTTACTCAAGTAAAGACTATTTCTGCATTAAAGGCTAATCTCATTATTTGTCTTGAGTTCAATAGCATGATTAAATAAAGCTTACTTTGATGATCTCAAGAGCCATACTTGTTCAATGGGCATTTAATTACTAGTTTAAAACAAAAAAAAGGGGCACCTAGGTGGCTTAGTTGGTTAAGCGTCCAACTCTTGATTTCAGCTCAGGTCAGTGATCTCAGGGTTATGAGATGGATGCTTGCATCAGGCTCTGTGCTGGATGTGGAGCCTGCTTAAGATTCTCTCTCTCCCTTTTCCTCCACCCTCTCTCCCCTGTCCACCCCCTGCCTCTCTCTGTTTAAGAAAAAAAAAAAAAAGATAGTTGTATTTTTTTTTTCTCCTTGTCACTTAATAATGCTCATTTGTTAGAAATGTAGGTGAGATCACTATCCATACAGAAAATTGCTATTAGCATTTGGTATACTGCCACCTTCTAGACCTTTATATAAGCATGAGCACAGTCACAGGCACACACACACCTGTCTATTTTTTTTTTTTAGATTATTTATTTATTTATTTGACAGAGACAGAGAAATCACAAGTAGGCAGAGAGGCAGACAGAGAGAGAGGGGAAAGCACCTCCCCACTGAGCATAGAACCCGATGTGGGGCTCAATCTCAGGACCCTGAGATCATGACCTGAGCTGAAGGGAGAGGCTTAACCCACTGAGCCACCCAGGCCCCCATCTCCAACACAATTATCAAAGAAACACCTAACCAAACACATAAAAATAATGGAATTAACCTATACATGCTATCTTATTACCTGATTTTTTAAAAAGATTTTATTTATTTGACAGAGAGAGAGATCACAAGTAGGCAGAGAGGCAGGCAGAGCGGGAGGGGGAAGCAGGCTCCCTGCTGAGCAGAGAGCCCAATGTGGGGCTCTGTCCCAGGACCCTGAGATCATGACCTGAGCCGAAGGCAGAGGCTTAACCCACTGAGCCACCCAGGTACCCCAAACCAGGAAGTATTTTAAAATTCAGGTAAATACATAATTATCTTACCTAAGCTTTTAAGTTTTTTGGAATGTTCTATTTTAAAGTTTTGTTGAGAGGTGCTTGGGTGGCTCAATTGGTTAAGTGTCTGCCTTCAGCTCAGGTTGTGATCCCACACTCCTGGGATCGAGTCTACACATTGGGCTTCTTGCTCAGCAGGGAACCTGCTTTTCTCTCTCCTCCCTCCTTGTGCTCTCTTTCACTATCTCCGTCTCTCTCCCTCAAGTAAGTAAATAAATAAAATCTTTTAAAAAATAAAGTTTTGTTGTAGCAGTGGTGAAGGGTAGCAGCAGCAACAACACCAAGTCAGATGTGCTAACACGATGTGACTCTGTTAGATAGTAATCTGGGCTCTATGACTATCATGTTCCTGGATGGTCTGCCTATAAGCCTAGAACATTGTGGAACCATGAGCTGATACAGAGGCACATGTTCCATTGGAAGGCAAAGACTTTTTTGTCAGTTCTGTACTTATTTTAGAGGAACATAAGAACTGTCAAATCTTACAGTGATAAAATACCAGCATTGTTAATCATTATAACTACTTAAGAAAAAGGAAAATTAAGTAGAGAATTAGAGCAACGATTACTGATGAATAATAATGTGGATGTCTGAATATCTGACACATCTTCTCTCATAAGGGCCTTTTAAAAGATGCATTTAGTGCTTCTCTGTTTCTAAGGGCTTATGGCCTAATACTTTGAACTATATAGTTCAGCTTATTTTCCTTTGGAAAAGAAATTAACTGACCAGAGTGATGGTGACATAGGATTTATTTCAATCACAGGGAAAAAACCAAATGAAAACCACATACTTTCTTCTCTTAACTGGGATATGATAATCTGATAAACATAATCATAGCATGTTCTCTCTTTATCATTGTTTTTCACATGTAAAAATGTGCACTTGCTTTACACTTAAAGATGAACGGCTGGCTGACCTTTCTTTCCAACTCCAGCAGCATATTGTTTTGCAGATAATCTGCTTCATTAATGAAAATCAGAAGCAGCTTGGAATATTTCGTGCATAATTAATTATCTTGGCAAGAAGATTTATGAATGTAATTTTTCTCAATTGCTCCAATCAGGCATAAGTGAGACAAACAAATAAATTAAAACTAAGTTATTCATGGTCTCTTTGTACAAGACAGTGTCAAGGACATCTAAGAGAATTAAGTAAGACATAAAGGCAGATAATTTCTTTTTACTACCCAGATTGTACATACTTTTAAGATACAGATCTTTGCAGGGGGGACAAAGGGTAATAGAATTCACATTTGGAAGGTTTTATAATTTGAGCAGCATGTTTATCATAATGGTATAACCATATGTAATCATATTCCTTGTCAACAGGCAATTAAAATGACATCAAAATGGCACATATAAGTACAGCCTCAGGACACCAGTCTTGTACTTGCTTGGTGGGCAGCTATAAAACTCTGTGTGTGTGTGCATGCACACATGTACATACACACATACGTGCAAGTATATTCTCCTTTATATGATGCTATCTTCTAAATACGACTTAGAGCTTGACTGGTTGATCTGCTTAAATTAATATGAGATAAAATAAAAGTGCCTGGTATAGTGGTAAGTGTTTTGTTTTCTTTTGTTTTAAATCTCTCTGGGGAGCCTGGGAGGTATAGTAGGTAGGCTTCCAACTCTTGGTTTCGGCTCAGGTCATGATTGCAGGGTCGTGAGATTGAGCCCTGTGTCTGGTTCCCCACTCTGTGTGGAGTCAGCTTAAGTTTCTCTCTCCCTCCTTGGCTCCCTCCTGCTCATTTTCTCTCTCAAAAATGAATAAATATGTCTTTAAAACAACCTCTCTGAATGCAGGTTTCTAACATTGACTGGCATAAAACCACAATAAAGGTTGAATTATCTTGCAGATACTGGTATCCAATAGCTCAGCCCAGTAACAGACATACATAACTTTCCAGGCACTCATAGATTAAAATTTATTGCAGAGTTTTAACACATGGGCTATCTCTAGAATTTGCTCTAAGTCATACCAGCAGTAGATGCAAAGTATCTGAAAGTACAGGAGAAGCATAGGATTTTGAAAACAATAGAACCTCCTCTAATTTGAATGTACGCTAACCATTATTCCGAAGTAGTTAGCATGCACTCATGCTAAGACACTGATGTCTTAGTGCAGTGCAATGACATTGCATGTCAAAAATCCTGACAGAGGGACTCTGATGTAGATAGTGTGGATATAAATTCTAGCTTTTACATTTATTAGCTATCTCTATGCTTCAGTTTTCTTTTCTGTAAAATGAAAATAATATCTATAGATTTTTATAGATTTTTCTATAAAAATAAGCAATGTTATTGTAGGTAAAAATGCATAGAGCACAGCTTTCTTATGGTAAGTGCTCAATAAATGTTCATCTGGTCACCATATTGCTCTATACATTGGTGGGTACTTTCTGAGCTTTACTGGATAACCACTGATGCATAAAATCCTGCACATTGGCCAGATCTCACATCAACTCTCTAAATTACAAAAAAATCTTAGCTTTCTAAAACATTATGATATAGAGGGGAAATAAATGCCATTTCACAGCTTGGTAGTCAGCCAAGTTTCAGAAAGTCGAATTTATTTCTAAGATAAAGTTTAAAATTAATTTTTTTCTCTTTAACTTTCTTCACCCTTCAGCTATTTATTTTTTAGCTCATTTATACTTCTTATGGTTGATAATGTAATCATGTCGTTTCTACATACTCTTCAATTGACCTACCAACTTTTAATTAGGCACAATGATTTAAGCTCCCTGTGAGAGGACTGGGGACACACACTGTGACCAAATAACACTGCAGTAGTAGGACTGATGACAAAACTGTTTGATATGGGTGCTCCCTGGAAAGGTTCTGCATTGATCCCCGATTCTCAAACCCTCCCATCCTGTGGCAGGGATAGCTGCTGCTACCTGAGCTACCCACTAAGCTCCAGACTGTCTGTGGATCTCTTCCCACCACCCTGAACTCTGTTTCCTCTCTGCCCTTGGTGCTGGAGATTGTTGGCTTTCTTTCCTCCTCAAAACTACTACGACCCCAAACTGGCCAGAAAGTGGGACTCATTCCCTCCTTTGCTGTCACTCTCTGGTCCCCAAAGACAAGCAAAGGGTATGATTGATTTTTATGCTTTTTAGGAAGATTTGTAAGCAAACAAAATAAATAGAATACTTTGAAAGAATGGCAACATCTCTTAAAATTTAACAGTTATTTGTCCTGTCAATATGAAGGTTCTGACTCTCATTTTTTTCCAACAACCAAGAATCTAGGCTAAAGCTTCAGTATGAAATCTATTTGGCTGCATGGCGTAGGAACCAGGATGGTAATGTGAAAATGTCAAACTTTCATCCCTCTCCTAGTAACTCTGTAATGTCTATTCCCTCCTCCCTTCCCTTCTCTCCCTTCCCTCCCTCCCCTGCCCTTCTTTCCTTCCTTCCTTCCTTTATATCTCTCTCTCTCTCTTTCTCTCTCTCTCTCTCTCTCTCACACACACACACAATTAATATAATTAGCTCCAGATCACTTACAGTGGAACCCTAGGTTATATTGAGCAAACTGTTCCTTAGATATTTTTGGCAGAAATGCACATTGCTGGGACACTGGGCTAGTCTCTGTTTCCTTTCTTGAAATAAAGGCTTTCTTCTACTGCTGAGAAGATTTGCCCCAATGAGTCAGAGGTAATGCTAGAAATAAAATTTAGGCCCAGACACAGCCACCATACTGATTTTAGCTACTGGACTAAACAGCTTTCTTCCATTAAGTAGCTGGAAATGAAGTGCCTACATAAACATAAACAAGAGTTGAGGCCAGTCTTGGGAAGGGAGGAAGTCCTTGGTGACATTTTTCTTGCTCTATAGATGTGAGAAGAAAAATGATATGCCAACACAAATCAGAATAATTAAATACATAAAATTGTGATTCTAGACAGAGAATTAGATTATCTGTGAAGCTGTTTGTTTATAAAGTAAAAAAAAAAAAATGCTTCATGACAAACAACATATCTTAGCTTTCCCACTACCCATCAACAGAGAACACTGGGATTCCATAATTTGTTGAGGAGATACTAGTACCTTCCAGTTGACTTCCATAATTCTTAGAGACTTTACAAATTCCACAAAAGAAATATTGTGAACATTATCCTCCTAGAATCAATGAAATAAAGTCCAAATAACTAGTAATTGGCTAGTAACTAGTTAGCCAATAACTAGTCCCACAATCTATCTAAAAAGAAACCCAACCACGTTTTTGACAGTAATTCTTCTTTCCTCCCCGCTCCCAAGTCCTCACTTATAAACATTAATGACACAACTTTAGTGCCTCTTTCCCTAATATACATGATAGCCCAATGGAGCAAATGGATATTTGAAGTTTTAATATTGCCTAATTAAATACAGAGCACATTTGACCATATGGTCTAATACAAAAAAGAATGTAATAAAGAAAAAAAAAACATTATGGGAGATAAAATAGTTGTTATAATGCTAACATGCCTTCAAAAACAAAGTAGATGTTAGAAGTGTCACCTGTGGCTATCCACTATGATTGAAGACACTTTGGTGTATGTGTTCATTTTTGATAAGAGGAAGAGAGATTATAAAAAAATCTCGGGTTAAAGAAGATAAATAACTGATGCCTTTTACTCTCCTTTATCAGTTTTTGTCTCTAGTAGTAACTGGTTATTTGTCAAGAATTGTTCGCACGTGGAAAAGAAAATGAAAGTAATTTGAAGAGATTTTCATCTTCCCTTAAGCATTTCTGTTAAGGTGGTTTGAATTGCTTATTGCTGGCTCACCTCCTCCAGCATACTTTTAAACAAAGTTCAAAAAACAAGATCTGATCTTGGATTGTAGAACAAATTGCACAAAAAGAGATGGGTAGTTTTTTGGCAGTCTGATGTATCGCTTTGGGCTGCCGCAGAAGTTCACTTCTTGCCACATGAATTTTTTCTTCTTGACTGTCAGAGTGCATTTTTCTATCGCTGTTGCTCCCATGTATTAGTCCAATCTTTGGAATTCTCAGTTTGCACTTGCTGTTGCCTCTGCGCATAGGCAGGCGTTTTCTTCTCAGGCAATTCTACTAATGGGCCTGACCCACATCTGTGCTCTTGAAGGCAATATTTCCACTGAGCCCCAGTGGTAGTCCACAGAACCTTTTTCTGTGTTAGACTTTCTAACTATGGTGTTGCATTTTGGTTTTTATCTTAAGAATGTTCGTAAAGGGGCGCCTGGGTGGCTCAGTGGGTTAAAGCCTCTGCCTTCGACTCGGGTCATGATCTCAGGGTCCTGGCATCGAGCCCTACATTGGGCTCCCTGCTCAGCAGGAAGCCTGCTTCCCCCTTTCACTCTGCCTGCCTCTCTGCCTACTTGTGATCTCTGTCTATCAAATAAATAAAATTAAAAAAAAAAAAAAAGGATGTTCGTAAAATAGCCTGATAAGAACCATTCTTCTCCCCTGGAATCCTCTGGTTCTGCAGATGGAGGTGATGAGAAGAAAAACATTAAACAAGAAAGTGTGAATTCTGACCATGACATTTCTGTCTGTGGGATTTTCCTCTTATTGGTTGTGTGACCTTAAGCAAGTTGCTAAACTCATAACACTCCTGCTGGGTGTGTTTCCTAATCTGCTGAAAAAGAAAATCTCTCCACAGAGGAGGGATGTAAAGATTGAATGAGGTAACTTGTAACTTGCCTAAGGTAGTCCCTGAGCCCTTTCTGCCAAAGGGGAGGGCTTCATTTCTCTTACTTCCTTCATTTTTATCTCATAGCAGGGTGTTGCAGTGGGGATGGGCTGTCCAATAAACACAAACTAGCCCTCTTCCAACCTTTCCTCTCTTCCTGGTATGTTCCTGGATCCACTCTCCTTCATGTATCTTCAGTCACTGTGCCTGCAAAAAATGCTTAAGTCTCATCTAATAAATAAAGAAAAAAGTGTGGAGAGGTCCTGTTGTTGCCTCTGCCTCCTTAAAGCTGTCATCGGATCTCTCCTTTACTGAACTATTAGGTTTCTTTGGAAGTGTCATTAGTTCTACTTCCTTATCCTCCCTTCAATGGTCCATAAATGCTTACCAATTCAGAACCATTCTTTTGACTCTGCTATTTTAAATTGCCTTTAATTAAAACTCAGTCCTTAGATCTTCACTTAACCAATATGGATAGTCTAAATATCCTTGAATGACAGAACTGTTCAATAAAGATATAACTCAAGTCACATATATGATTTGAAATTTTCTAGTAGCCACGTTAAAAAGTGAAAAGTCATATAAAAAGTAAAAAGCAATAATACATTTTATTTAACCTAATATATCTAAAATAGTACTTCAATATTTAATCAGTACTAATATCTTTAACAAGTATTTGTATTATTTTTTAATACAAAGTCTGTGAAATTTGCTGTGTATTTTATACTTAGAGCACATCTCACTTTGAACTTGGTACAATCCAAGTACTCAATAGTCATGTGTGATTAGTGGCTACCATATAGGACCTTGCAGGTCTACATACAGCATTTGAGTGGGTTTTCCTGGCAATTCTCTTTCATTTCCAAGGCAGCTCTTGGTTTTCATTAAACATTCCTGATTGCTTCTGCTTTGAATCTTTACTGACTTCCTTTCTCTTTCTATCTTCCTTTATTCTCTGATAGGTGTTCACCTTCTCCCCACAAAAAAAGATCTCCATCCCTTCTCTATCTTTGTTCTATCTCCACTGGGCACTGAGTACCTAGAATGTCATGTCAAACTGTGGAATGATCATGAACACATTGCTTAGTTGGAGCTGAAAAGTAGGAACTAAGAAGAGAGGAGAAATGTTCTAATTTTCTCCTTAATCTATCACTGCCCAGAATCAATTTCCAGGGCATACTTCAAATGTTTTTTTTTCTTCCTTCTTTTCTGCATCCCCTGAACCCTTGGCTTATGTTCCCGTTCTTTTGCAAGGATCATGTTCTACAGAATGTCCTGATGCATCATTTACTGTTCTTATCACTCAGGCTTTTGAACAGCAGCAGATAAAATTTAAATACTTATAAAAAGTGCTCTTGGAATATCTATGCAGCTGTCTGCAGTAGCTACTTGTGGAATGCAATGACTAATTATTGGGTGCCGGAATATTATGGTTGACACACTCTCAGTAACTTAGGGTGTCGTGCTTTTACATTAGAAGGACTCTGAGAGTCTATCCTGTGTGTATACCATAGCACTACACAGTAAATCTGATCTAAAAGGCTACTCATGTATGTGATGCCTCATGATGAGAAGTAACACCCTGACGATGAACTACTTACTTCTGAGTTTTATGCCAACTTGTTTTTATGTTTCCTCCCAGGGTGTATTTGGTAGTAAAAGTGTGTAGATCTAAAGAGTCAGCATGCTTTATCAGGAAGGTATGTGATCAGAATACACAGAATACCAACATAGATCTTTAACTACATTCTCTTATAAGGAATAGTATTGCTGTACAGGAATAGTATCCTTTGGGGGTTGAAAAAGTATTTGCCAAATCTAGGGGATGAGGTCAGTAGATACCTTTTAAAAATCAAAACAACTCACTCCTCCCCAGCTTTCATCACTGCTGGCATGCTCCAGATGACAAGTCTTTGACTCACAAAATTGAATAGGATTATCTGAAGGTTCAGGGTTCTCACCTGTTTTTAGAGATTAGCAAACACCTGTTTGTACTCGTATTTTTTATTCACTCAGATTCTATATTAACTTTCCCTATTAAAGCATTCTTGAGATTTGTGAGTTCCTCCCATGTTAGCTAAGAATAAATAAAACTCACTCCCAGTACTTAGTAAATGCTCTCTTAAACTTAGTTATATTCATGAGCCATGTTTCTTTGACGAAACCTTTAAATCATTCCTCGGGATGTGGTTTTATATGAGTTCACTGCATCTTTTGTGAGAAACTACTTTTATAAAAATTAAATAAATTAGTGAATAAACTTTGTAGATCTTGATAAAATACTCTTTTTGTGTTCTAATATGCATATTGTACATAACATCTAGTTCTGATTGGGATAACAGAAAGATTATCTTCAAAAAATTGTTTATACCTATATAATACTTTAGATATAGAGATTGGCAAATGTTTACATTGTGTATGGGTTGCCAAGTATTCTAAAAAAAAATGAAGTGTACTTCATATGAAAACTGCTACAGAGTTACCATTATTTTTTAATTGCACTGATGGTAGGTGAAAATGCTGGTTAGCAAAGATCTCCAGTTAGCAGAAAGTTGGAGGAACCCTCTTACCCCAAATTGTACTGCTTATTCCATGCTGAAAAATGCTAAGTGTTGGTATAGACCATTTGATCTCATAATCAGCTTGGTGATATTAGCCCTGTAATGATAATGGAATGTTCTATTCTAAGTAACTCCTAACTTGACTTTTGTGTAGTGTGTGTGTGGTAAGAAGGGAGGTGTACGTTTACTATGTGGAGCTTCAGGACTAACTAGCTTTCTTTTTTTTTTTTTTTTTTTTTTTTAAAGATTTTATTTATTTATTTGACAGAGAGAGAGAGATCACAAGTAGGCAGAGAGGCAGGCAGAGAGAGAGGAGGAAGCAGGCTCCCTGCCGAGCAGAGAGCCCGATGCGGGTCTCGATCCCAGGACCCTGGGATCATGACCTGAGCTGAAGGCAGAGGCTTTAACCCACTGTGCCACCCAGGCACCCTAACTAGCTTTCTCTTTGACCACCTGCTTTGCACATTTCTCTATGTTATAAGAGTTCAGAGAAATCATGAGGTGGTTGTAGGCAAGACAACCTGGGCTGGGAAAAAACATAGTACATTTGTTTGGGCACCACACACCATTTTGAATGGGTTGCCAGGATTCATTCTTCAGTCTTGAAGTAGTTCCTCCTGAAGGCCAGGGCTGTAAGACTTTGGGTTACCTAAGATGGCAGCACGGCACAGTGAAAAGAGCATGTATTTTGGAATAATGTAGGTTTGGAGACAAACCTGGATCTGCCACTTACTATATGGCCCTGGATAGGCTGCTTCACCTCTCCTCATCTCTACAATGATGATATCATACTTGTTAGAGAGTTGTTGAGAGAAATAGAGATGATGCCCAAAAAGCAAGTAGTAGCAAACTGTCTAGTATGTTGTGGGCTCTTAAGGATCAGTACCTGTGATGTGATCATGGAGATAACACTGTGTAGGATTTGCAAGTAAAACTCTCTTTGATTTAACTGAGATAAAGAATCTGCGTCCAGGAGCTTCATGTCCACTTACGTTACCATTTAAAAATGCACAGCTTCTTTCAAAGCCTTTGTTATTTGTTGTTTCAACAACTCATTTCAACAATGAGTAAATCATGTATTGTAAATCAAGTCTAAATGAATGTGAGTCATGCCCTTAGCTATTTATAATATCAGTAGAAGTTTTATAACTTCTCCATTTATTTTCTGGATACAGATTTTCAACAATTATAGCAATTGCATTGCTGAAATATTTTTGTATTGTCTTTTTATAGTGGAAATATAATTCTACATATGCTGTCTAATATCTTCATGTATGTTTATGTAACTGTACTCAGATTCATATTCTTATCCAGGGAAGATTTATATTCTAAAAGAATGCATGATTTATAGACTGTGGGAATCTATTCTTGTTCTTCATTGTTAGGAGATTTTGAATTATTTCCTTCATTCCATGTAATCTACTGAACTGATAAATCATTTTCATGCTTTGGGGGATTACTTTATTTTTCTCTCTTATGTAGATTGAAATGAAGAAAAAACAAACCTGTCATATTAATTTAATACGTGAGATGAGCTTATGTAGAAAGAAGCTGAAATAGCTTAAGTTTTGAAAAGGTTAAGGAAATATTTTTGAATTTTGACTTACTTATTCTAATCACTTGAAATTTGATCTCTCTTTGTTGCTTCTTACCTAGGTTACTTGTTGGTTTCAGAAAACCGTAAGAGATTTACAGGAACAAAGTCTAGGTTCATCACTTTCAGACAATGAGGAGCTAATCTGTAAACATGAGGAATTGATAATACAAGCAAAGGTAAGAGACACATTAAAAATAATTTTAAAATGCATGGTCTTTTTTTAAAATATGTTTCTGTAGGTAATGTAGAGAAGTACTAAAACCCTCTCTGAATAATTCACTATTTACAAAGAAAAGATTCTGATAGTATTAGCTAATACCGCTGCCTACTGACTGGGCTTCTAGAGTAATAAGGAACAAAACAGCCTCTACAATAATAATAACTATCTTCTTTTGAGTAGTTACTATCTGTTAAATACCATATTAAATATAAGAGATGCATTATCTAAATTAGCACAAAACCCCTAAGGGGCGCGCATTATTTTATAGATCAAAACAAACAAAACACAGAGGCTTGGAGATGCAAAATACTTGACCAATGTAATACATCTTGTCAGTGGCAGAGTTGGAATTTTCTTCAGGTCTATCTAACTCCAGACCCAAAGCTCGTAAATCTATATTCTACTAGCTTTCTAAAAAAATTTATTTTTCTACACTGAGGTCTCATTGTGCTATTAATTTTATGATTTCCAGGTATAGTTTTCTTGCTGTTCCCATTTATATTTCCCTATTTCCTTAACTTGCTTCACATTTCTTCATTTTGCAAAAAAGTTATGGCTACCAGCCAGTCAACCACTTGTAGGTATGTGGAATGTGCAGAATGGAATCATGAACTACTGAAAGCAAGATGAGCAGAGGGGCTGTGTGGAAAATGCTCCTTTCCCACTGTGTCTTCTTATTTGGCAATTGACTTATTTGTATATGTGGGGGTCTATAAATACTTACCAAAGTTCTTTACAAGTGCTCCATTTTGATCTCTAAGGAACCAAAAGTCCATTTGTATTAGATTGAATAGGAACAGTGAAAACTAATCACTATCAAGACTTAAGAGAGGGACGCCTGGGTGGCTCAGTTGGTTGGACGACTGCTTTCGGCTCAGGTCATGATCCCGGAGTCCCAGCTCCACGGGGAGTCTGCTTCTCCCTCTGAACTTCTCCTCGCTCATGCTCTCTCTCACTGTCTCTCTCTCAAATAAATAAATAAAATCTTAAAAAAAAAAAAAAGACTTAAGAGAACTTTCTATTATTAGTATCTTGAGGGTTGATAGTTGCAGGTACAGCCAAGTCTTGAAGCTCTGGAAAACAATGGACCAGCAGACTAGATGAAGGTTGAAAATAAGGAAGACAAATAAATATTTACATATTTGGGAGGATGGGATATGGCAGGGGCTGGGGTACAGGCAGGGAGGGGAAGCAGTAGACTGCATTTATCTGGACAGAAATATCATAGGAATCATGATGCTTTTGTTTATGGCCTCTCTCTGAGCAATGCAGTATACAGAGGCATTTTATCTGTTTGGTATGAATATTTGCCAGATTTATAAAAGATGCAATTACAGAAGATTGCTACGACTGATGATTTTTTAAAGTTCTTTAAAATTTTTTAACATTTGGTTTAACTGTTTAGGAGATTAATTTTTTTTCATTAAGGTTAAACAACAGTTTATTCTTTGGGTGTCAAACTTGTTTTATCAGTAAAAATTCTATCAAAATCCCTACATGCTAAGCATAAGAGATGACCTGAATTGCACAGGATTGTTTCCTTCTTTAAAACAAACAAAAATGGTTTACTTGCATAATTTAGTTATATTTGGGGTTATATTACCTGTAGCTGTGGACTAAGCATGGTTTCTCATAGCCCTGAGGAAAATCTCATAGTCTGGGGAAATTATATGTTGACATCTAACCTCAGTTCTAATAGGACTTTGGCAAGTTCTGTTGTAGAGATATTAATGTTCTACTTCTATCCTTCATAATTTTAACTGGCTCCTATTTCTTTATTCCTTCTGAAATGCTTGACCTTCTAGCTCACTGACTCTCTCGCCACACTTTTTCTGTTATTCAGCTCTCTTGCCAAGTTTCTTCACTTCAGTGGTTCCCCATTTTTCATGCCCAGTACCTCACACTGATTCTGCTTCATAATTGTTTTTACCTGCTTCATTTATCTAATGTTCATCCTTGTATCTTAAGGTGTACTTTATTCACACATTAGCTGTTTGAGCTATCCAGTGCCTTAATTCTACTTCCTCTGATTTATGTATTTCAGTGTGTTGCTTATGTTCATCAGATGTTATTTTCCCCTGAGCTAGTATTCCCTTGGGATATCAGAAATTTTGACTGGTAAGACATGGGAGGTATGACGGCTGGTACTCCAGCTTGTCCTCTTCTGGTGGGAGGCTGTGTGCCCCTGAGTGCAGAGCTTCTATTGTTATAATTAGGGCTCAGCCATTTGTGGTTTTACCTTCTACCCCAAATACATATAAAGGAGGGGATCCCTTGGAGGATCTCCCACTGATTGGACTTTCAATCCCACTTTGTTCCAAGACCCATTTCCCTGGGGTATGTTCTATCCCATTCACTTAGTGAGAGTTGGAGAGGGCTCACTAAGAAACAGGTCAGTTTGATTACCTCTTATACATTAGCTATCTCTCTGGTAGATTCTTGTGATAGCCTGATATTGTTTCTTCCCTCTGGATGCTACTGGACTGCAGCTACTATCTTCTGTCCTGAAAAAGGTACATTCACAAGCACTGACTAAACAGGAGGGGAAAGAAAGCTTCACACCCAGAAAGCTCTCCCCTGGCATATCTCCTGTCATGGTATCTGCCATTATTCTAGTCTAAGCCATATGCCCCTGACACTGAGACCCAACCACTGTGGTTCCTCAAGGAAAGTTCTCATATCTATAAAATTTATTCTCACTTTGTTGGCCTTTAAAGGAAGGACCAGCTACCTAATATGTAGGATCCAGTGTAAAATGAAAATATGGAGGATTTTCTTAATAAATTATTGAAATTTCAATACAGCAACAGCAGAGCATTAAACCAAGCACTCAAATCTTCTAAATTCAGGGCCTTGTGTGATGACATGGGTGCTTTGCCCATGAAACCAGTCCTATTTACAGTATTAGGATTTTTGGAAGGACCTACCAGACGTTGCTGGTTAAATGCTTTCCTTAGCTATCTTTACAAACCTCTTCCCACCTAGATGAGCAAGTTTTCTAAAAATAAATAATAATGTTATAATAGGTTACATCCACATGGGGGGAAAAGAACAGGCTCAAATCCCTACTGTCACTTATTGTGTAACTTTGGGAACATTTGACTTCTCTGAGCCTTACCTTCCTCGCCTATAAGGAGAAGGCATGAAATTCAATTAAATAATACTACGAAAACACCCACATTTTAATGGTTGTTCAAAAATGCTGCTTTTCTTTTTCCATGGATGGTGTAAATGTTCAAATACTTTTCATCCGTGCCTTTTCAACCATCTTGTCCCTTGTTCTTACAGACAGATTCAACTTTTATATGACCTTAAACAGGAAAACAGCAAATTACATTTTAGAGTTTTGTTTGGGTGTGAGTATGAGGAGAGGAAGAGGGAGTGTGTCTTTCAAAGGAGATTTTATACATAAATAAGGCCTCAAGCTGGGGACTCATTAGTGAAACACATATAAATAATCTGGTAACACAGGCAAGTAGGTGTTTCTGCTCCCCCCAGCTAAACTGAACAGCAGAAAGCTGTTCTGTATTGTCTCATTTTTTAAGCAGTAAGTTTTTTTTTAAATACATTTTGAAAATGCCTCTATCATTTCTTACTGGAATATACTCAAATAAGAAATATGGAAAACTTTAAAAAAAAAAAGATTTTATTTATTTATTTGACAGAGAGAGAGAGATCACATGCAGGCAGGGGTTGGGGGGAAGCAGGCTCCCTGCTGAGCAGAGAGCCAGATGCAGGGCTCTGTCCCAGGACCCTGGGATCATGACCTGAGCCAAAGGCAGAGACTTAACCCACTAAGCCACCCAGGCGCCCCTAGAAAACTTTTTATCTTTTAATAAATGTAATGCCTTATTCAGAATGTGTTGAAAAAATGAACTAAAAGAATTTTTGTTATAACCTTTGACTAGGAATAAATTATATTAAATCATTATATTTTCTTTACTAAATATGAAAAATATTTTCCTTTTACATATGTAGCAAATAAAGAAATAGCAGATATTGATGATTATAAACCATCCTTTGCTTAAAACCTTAAAGGCCATTAGATTTTATCATGTATTAATTTGATTCCCCAAGGCTTGAATTCAAACTTTGAAGCTCAAAATTGGTTTTGTTTTGTTTTTTTTTTTTAAGATTTTATTTATTTATTTGACAGAGATCACAAGTAGGCAGAGAGGCAAGCGGGGGCGGGGGGGGACAGGCTTCCCGCTGAGCAGAGGGCCCGATTCGGGGCTTGATCCCAGGACCCTGAGACCATGACCTGAGCCAAAGGCAGAGGCTTTAACCCACTGAGCCACCCAGGTGCTCCTCAAAGTTAATTTTAGGATGTATTAAAATAATATATAAACAAACACTTCGTTATTATCTATTTTGAGAAGGTGTAATCATTCCTTCTTCCACACATCAGAAATAATGTTCATATAAGAACTGCTTTCAGGAATGAACTTGTACTGGAAGTACAATTGGAATTTTTCCTCTTCCAGTTTGTGTCCAGTGATTCAGTGCCTGCAAATTAATGGATAACAAACAGATTAATAGGAGTAAAGACAAGGTTTATTTTCATACATGCATGGGAGATTCCAGTAATGGGAAATTTGTGGAATAGCCAGAAGCTGATGATTATATATATAAATTTAACAAAAAAGGTTTGGGGGGTTTAGGGTCTCAATGAGTATGCAAGGTTCTATTGGGCTTTTTGATGCTAATGAAATGGGCAGTCTGTCTTCTTCCCAGTGTGGAGAGTTAATGGCAGCTGAATTTGTACTTTATGCTGGTAGGGGTCAGTCTTCTTTCAATTAGGAAATTCCCTGAGAAGAGGGCTAATGGTAGTTGTATTTCCAGGAGACTTTGTTTAAGTTTAGGTAATATTTCTGTGACTGCTGGTTTTCAGATATTTTCAGTTTGAAGTAATTTTCATACCACTGTGTGGACCTTTAATCCTCTCACTAATATTGCTTCAAACCTTGGTTCACTTTCAGACCCTTTGTAGTTGGTGTGCACTAGCATCACCGGGGAGCTTTGAAAAAATACTGAAGTCTGGATCTTGTGCCCAGAGATTCCAGGTAGTCTGGGGCATCAGTATTTTTTTTTTTTTATTTTTATTTTTTTGTTAGAGCCCATGGGTGGTGCAGTGTGTTAAGTGTCAACTCTTGGTTTTGGCTCAAGTCATGATCTCAGGGTCATGAGATGGAGGCTTATGTGGGCCCTGAGCTCAGGGAAGAGTCTGCTAAAGTTTCTCTCTCTTTTTGTTCCTCCCTGAACTCATTTTCTCTGTAAAATCAATCCATCCATCCATCAATCAATCAATCTTTAAAGGAAATCTATTGTCATTTTCAAAATGGTGATGTTTTTATCAAAAAAGCAACCCAGATTTCTTCTCCTTCTAAAAAAACTGGGAGATCTGGCAATATCAGGCTCACCTTTCCATACAGACATAGCAACACTTGTCTGGAGCCCCATAATAGCTATTTCCTTTTAAAAAGACACATGCACTCCAGTTTTCCACAGTCCCTACCATTCCTCCTTATTACCTCCCCTCCCACCTTTGCTTCACCTTATTTACATTATATGCCTGGCTCCTGTAAGCATTTGGGTTAGAGGCATGACAGGCAATGAGGTACCATCCAAGTATAGTAATGGCTTAAGCTGATTTGCATTTTTGTAAATTACCTTGGAAACTGTGAAAAATAAGAATGAGAGAGAGTGATATCGAAGACAGAAAAGTCACTTAGAAAGTTCTTGCAATTTTGATGAAACTTTAAGTAGAGTGCTATGTTAACTGTTAACGTTTAACTGCCACGTTAAAGGCTTAAAAGAGACTTACAGCTGTCTTTTTCAATGTGTGGCCCCCAGACAGCAGCAGTGGCATCTGGAAGTCTTAGAAATACAGAATCCCAGACTCTAACCACCAAACTTATTGTGTCAGAATCTGCATTTTAACAAATTTCCCCCACAAGATTTGAACTGACACTAACTTAGAGGTTTTCACCATCTATTTCATATATGTCCATATTCTCCTTAATTTCCCAAATGACTATATATTGTTTATAAAGTCCTTGATTAACAATAATCTTTGGCATTCTGACGTGTACAGAAGCATCATCTTCAATGTTTTAATATAGTAGAATTCACATTCCTCAGCTTCAAGATTAAAACCATCTTCCATGATACATCATATAATCCGATTTTCCAAGTCATTGAAAATATTTTGCAGTTGTTGCTGACTGATTTCATAAATTGGATTTCTGATCTCAGCCTCAGGTTCCTTTAAATAATAATATTTGGAGATCTTAAAAAAAAATCACTGCTTAGGTCCCACATAAACTTTATTTAGAAGAAAATTCAAGTTTAGATTTACAAAATATTTGTAACTATAAGATAAGGAAGTAAAGCAGAATCTCTTGCATGCTTATTTGAATATTATAAATGCATAATTCTCATTAATAGAACCACTACAAGGAAGTAACTCTTTAAATATGTTTAGGGTCACACCTGGGTAGCTCAGTCAGTTGAACTTTATACTCTTGGTTTCAGGTCAGGTCATGATCTTAGGGTGGCAGGATTGTTCCTGAGCTCTGTGTTCCACCTCCCCCACCAAACTGAGCTCTGCCTTGGTCACACTGGCACAGAATTTGCCTCTGTCCCCTCTCCCTGCTTGTATTCTCACACGTGCATGCTCGTTCTCTCAAATAGATAAATAAAATTTAAAAAAAATTTTTTAAATAAAAATATGCTTATTGTTTTATTTTTCTGATTACATAGTACATTTTCATTTTGGAAAAATGAGAAAATACATAAAAATAAAGAAAGTTAAAATCACCTATACTGTGTGGGGTGTATGGAAATGGGAAAGAAATATAAAACATACATAAAATTGAGTATCCCCAAACTATGTATGTGTGTATAATATACTCTATGTGTGTTTTTTATATACAATTATACATATATGTATATGTATAATTATATATATTATATACGTATGCATATTATATGTATATATACAATTGTGTATGTATTGTTTTGCAGTGTGAGTTTTCCAATTAGCATTATATTGTAAGCATTTCTCCATTTATTTTTATTTTTTTTAAAGATTTTATTTATTTATTTGTCAGAAAGAAAGCACAAGCAGGTGGAACAGCATGCAGAGCAGGCAGAGGGAGAAGCAAGTTCCTCACTGAGCAGGGACCCTGATGTGGGACTCAATCCCAGGACCCTGGGATCATGACCTGAGCTGAAGGCAAATGCTTAACCGACTGAGCCACCAAGGCATCTCACATTTCTCCATTTAAATGCATATTTTAAACCTGTTTTTTAATGATTGCATGTTATTACACCATGTAAATATATTATACATCATTTTTCTTCCCATTGTGGCAAATATTAACCTATATAAAGAAGCTGACTATACTGCAATTCGAACTTTCATTACACCCCCAAATTCTTTCACTAAAGGTATGGGAGAAAATGGTAAAACCACTATTAAACATATTGCTTCAGTAAATCAGCTTATAGCATCTCTGATGATTATAACGAAAATGCATAAAATGAAGCAGAGTTTGTTTCTTTTATAATGTTTTATGTAATTTAAAAAATAAACTGGGGTCTGGATCTGAAATGTCTCAAGGCAGAAATTAAGTGAGTCCCCAAACAATAAAGCCACCTGCATTAGTGCATTTCAATTCCTCTGTCTTCATTTTAGTGAATAATTTGTTTTACTTGTCTGATTTTTTAATGAACTTCCCAATTAAAAGCAGATGTCACTTTTCACAGAACATAAATTAGAAACAATTTCATTACTAACAGGCAAAATCAGTATAAATAGTATTGCATTTACCTGCAAGCATTGGGAAAATGTGCAATGTGATGGGATCTTCACATTGGTAAACTTACTGTAGCCTTAACTTGTGGTTAATTTAAAGCTTAGTGAACCATATGTCTTCATTTCCAGAGGAAATTTGATTTAGAAAGTCCCTCAGAAATGTTTATGCCCATCTAAGAAGGGGATGAGTTAAGGAAGCAAATGAAGAACATTGTATTCCATGATCACTAGATTTAAAACTACCTGCTGCCATTTTGTTTACAGAATCTTCACCAGCTCGTTAAGTTTAGCCGCTTAGAGAAAGTTTCCTCTCTCTTTTTTACTTATAACTTTTACAATAATTGTTTGTACATTTTCTTCCACCCCCAGCCCTCTCCCTCCCCCTCTTCCCTTTTTGCCCGTTCCCTCCTCCTCCCTTCTATCTAACCTCCTCCTCCTCTCTTCCTCTGTCTCTTTGTTTTTTATCAGCTCTTAAATACAAACAAAACATGGATTTCTTAGGGCTTAACATTCTCATGCCTTTAATCTCTACAACTTTTCTGTGCTACTTCAGCATTCTCTTGGAGACTTTCAGTACTGTGGCCATAGATCTCCATGATGTTCATCACTCCAAAGCCCTTAACTTCAGCTTCTCAGTCCTGTGACTGCTTTGGTTCCAAAGCATTACTGACCCTGCTCTCCCTGCAACCCCTTTCCTTTCGCCTTTTCCTGGCTTCCCTCCTCGTACTCTGCAGCATGGGCCACCAGGGCTACTTGTGAGTAACTCAATCACCCGTTTTCTCTATTTCTACTTCAGAAAAAAGATGAAGCACTTGCATAATTTTTCTGATTAGATCTATTTTAAAAGGAAATGATCTATTATCAGTTAGCCTCACGAATTTCTTTATTTATCATCTCTTAATCCCCTGCTCCATCCTCCATAATCACCAGTCTAAAAATTTTATCCTCTTTTAAAATTCCCAGCCAGGCTTTACTTAACATCGGAGTCATGGGGCCATGAAAGGTGAAATTGCTTGACTCTTTTCTTCCTTGCCCTTGTCTCCTTCCCACCTTTTCTCCAGCTCTTCTCATTTTCAAATCTAAGCCTCCACCCACCATTCCACGTCCCACCTTTCCCATCTCTTCCATTTGAATCTCTCTTCATTTTTCAGTTACCCCTTCTCACCTTGTTGGGGTCCGTTATCAAAGGAATGAGACTGAGACAAAGTGAAAGCTATGCAAAGCCTTATTCTATGCCAAGCATTAGAAGTCAGACTGACCGGCCAGGGCCGCGAGAGAGCGACCCCCTCCCGATCTCACAGGCTGGTTTTATAGGGCATAACCGCAGACCCAAGGTACGGTGGCTTCTATTGTTAAGGCGTTTACTCCCGGAATCGATACCCGGAACCATACCAGGAACTACTGGGGCATTTATTCCCGGAATGAAGTCCGTGGATGTAAACAACAATATGGCTACCTAAGCAATATGGAGTTGCTCTGGCTAAGCAGGCCCTGATAGTTAAACAGGTTTTAACATTAAATTGGCCCTAACAACCTTCCCTCAGTTACATTTTAGTCTCACAAAATTGAAAACAAAAACATTGTGGCTCAACCCTGAAGACGTTATTCCACCTTTTCCTTGGCTACTGTCATGGCTTGAATTGTCCTTCCTAACATTTTCTGTGTTGAAGGTGTAACATCCAGAATCTCAGAATATGAACTCTTTTGGAAACAGGGTATAAACAGTGAAGATGAGGTCACGGGGGTGGACACTAGTTCTAGGTGGCTTTTTAAAAGGGGGCATTTGAACTCAGAGGCAGATGCACACAGAGGAAAGATATTGTGAAGACACATGGCGGGTGGTGGTGGTGGTGGCAGGAAATGGCCATTGACAAAGCCAGGAGAGGGGCTGGGAGCAGGTGCTTCCCTCACAGCCTTCAGGATGAACCAATTCTGCCTACACCTTGACTTCTGACTCCCAGATTTCAAAACTGTGAAAGAGCACATTTCTTTTGTTCAGGCCACCCCGTTTGTGGTACCTTGTTATACCAGCCCCAGGAAACTAATGCAACTACTTCATTTTCTGCCTCCTGCATTCTCTGCTCCTCCACTAATCCTTTACTTGCATTATGAGAAACTGCTCTTTCTCAAGTAACTAAGGAATGGACCCTCTCTATGCACTTGGCCCTGAAACACTGTTTTCTCTAGTTCTTCCATCTCTGGAATGGTTCCTTCTAAATCTTGCTCAATGCCATTTCTTCCTCCAGTCCCCCTTTGCTTATCCTGCTTAATCTGTGGCTCTTCTCTTGTTTCCTGCATTCTTCATGTGGTCTTATCTAATCCCATGATGACAACGTCACTTTTATCTTGGTGATTTCTAGACTTTAAAAAAAATTTCCAACCCATATATCATTTCTCAGCTCCAGTCTTCTTTTTACAAATTCCTGTTGAAGATTTACATATACACCTCATACTAGCTCTTCTAACTCAGCTAGGATCATTACTTTCTCTTCAAACCCTTTCATTTTCTTTCTTGGCTAAAGATGCTGCAGTCCTTCAGCCATCATATTAGAGACTTCAGGGTCACGTTAGAGCCTCATTCTCTCCCTCTCTCCCTTCAGGTCAGATGACTTCTTGGTGTGAGTCCCATTCTTACCTCCCATCTCCTTCTCCTCTTCTCATCCCACTTCAGTTTGGGTGCCTGGAATCTTTGACGGAAATTATTACAATTATGTTGAATAATGTATGAATCTGAGCCTACGAACTACAATACTTTCGCATTAAGCATTACTTGTTTGCTTTTACATTTTTTTTTTTTTTTTTGCTTTTTAATCAACGTAAGCCTGATTCTGAGCTCCCATCCTCTGACTAGTGGGACACCCAATCTCTGTGGTAATTGGAGTTCCCTCTCCTCAGGGTTTTGCAAGTGTCCCTGGGCTCTTGTGGCACCATGGTATCAGGAGGTCCCTCTATTCATAAGTCTACTCTGACTCCCTATGAAACAATCATTGTCTCAGGCTTTGTGGAGACTGCGGTTTCATTGGTTCTGCTGCTTCTGTTTCTGTTTGGGCACTGGAAGTTGGGATGGCCCAGCTTGCAGTCTCCCCGGAGGGAATTCACAGCCATGCCTGGGGAAGCCTGGGACTTCCACATGGTACTGCCCTAAGAGGACCATCCATCTCCTCATGCTTCCTCTCCCATCCAGCTTTTTCTCTGGTGCTGGCCAGATCTCCCCATCTTTTGATAATCCTTACCTCTATCTCCTCCTTTAGTACATCAATGATAATGTCTCTAATAGATTTAGGGTTTTTCTGTTTGTTTGTTTGTTTGTTTTTTTACAAAAGGCAGGAGGGGAAATATCTTGCCCAATTTGCAATTTCCAGAGTCGCCAAACCCAATGCTGCCTCTAAGTTTTACCTACTATTAAAGATAAAGCAACTGTTTTGTTTTGTATTGTTTTGCTTTTTCCTTTATTTCCTTTATTTCTTTGGAAGTCTGTACCTCTTAATTCCCTTCACTATTTCGCTCATTCCCCACCCCTATTTCCTCTGGCAAGCACCAGTTTGTTTTGTATATTTTCTGAGTCTGTTTCTGTTTTCTGTTTTTATAATTTGTTTTTTTCCTTTGTTTTGTTTTTTCGATGCCACATATAAGTGAAATCATGTGGTATTTGTCTTTCTCTGTCTGACCAACTTCACTTAGTGTAATACCCTTTGGTCCCAAACACCACTTTGTCTTCTAAAGCTGAAATCTAGCATATCCTATAATGGTAATAGGGCATTGAGGGGAACACAATCACAGAAAGGGTGTACAGGGTGAATTCTTCACAAACCTAGTGTTTGCAACACAGAGATTCACTGCATTGTGAATTGAGAGGTTTCAATTCTTTCTTCTTTTTCAGTTTTGTTGAGGTACAATTGATACATAAAGTTGGAAGATATTTAAAGTGTACATCTTGATGATTTGATATACATATATACTTTGAAAAGATTATGTCCATACAATTAACACATCCATCACCTCACATATTTGTCTTTTTGTGTGTGTGAGAAAAATTACATTCCACCTTCTTAGCAATTTTCAATTATATGATTGTGTTATCCACTATAATATCACGTTATACATTAGATCTTCAGAACTTATTCATCTTATGGCTGAAAGTTTGCTGCCTGTTTTACCAATCTCTCCCTTTATCCTCCAGCGCCTGGCATCCACTTTTCTACTCTGTTTCTGAATTTGACATTTTTTTTTTTTTTAAGATTCCATATGTAAGTGATAAAAAACACTTAAAGAAGGATGGCTGTGTGGCTCGGTCGTTTAAGTGTCTGAGTCTTGATTTCAGCTCAGATCTTGGCCTCAGGGTCATGAGATTGAGCTCTGCATGGGCCTCCACACTGGGTATGGAGTGTGCTTAAGATTCTTTCTCTCCCTCTCCCTCTGTCCCTCTCCAGCCCCCTAAACCTCCACTTGAGCTCTCTCTCTCTAAAGCAGCAACAACAATACACTTAAAGATTTTCATTCATGTGGTAGAGTAAGTCCCTGGGAATCCAGACTAAGAAAGATTTAAAGAAACTACTCACAAGGGAGTATTGAGATAGGGTTAGGCACCTCTCCCTTTGTATGAATTGTCACAAGATGACAGATGATGTTTATATGATCACAGTGATGTTAATATGATCACAAATGATGTTAATATGATCACAGTGTCTGATGTCACTGGTATGTATATATGTTCTACCCAAACCCTCACATTTTGAAAAATACTGTCACATCTTACTTATCACTGTGCGGTACTTTTGAACACTGAGTGTTCCAGGACATATGTTAAGGTCTTCAAACCACTGAAGACATTCCTGTACTCTGGGATTGCTGAGCAGTGTTACCTTACACAGTAGCTGGCTTGGGCAGTCATTTTGCTTCACTGCATTCCAGGAACAAGATGAACCACTGGCTGATAGATTACACACATGCCTGCACATTTTTAAATATATATGAAAAAATCCTGGGTATTTGGTTTCTTCTTGCTACTTTAGTTTATGGTCTTATTTTTCTTACAGGCAACTTTAAGCCTCTTTCCTTCATAGTCCTTTTGAAAAGGTTGTTCTCATTGAAGAGGCTGGGAACATATTTGGGAGAAATCCATGAGAGTACTTGCTAATGGAGTATGAGTGTGTAAGTGTCTATGTAGATGTGTGAGAGTGCTTGAGTGTGTATAGGAATGTGTGGGTGGGAGAATGTGAGTGTGTGTGTATGTGTGTGCAGGCAAAGGCGGATGGTGAGTACTGACTTCAGGAGTCCAAGTGCAGCCTTTCCAGAGAGACAGTCAACAAGATCTCATGAACAGAATTCCTCATCTTCCCACTCAAAATCTCTTCCACCTAGTTTCCCCGTCTTGGTAAAGGCATTCAATCTTTGCAGCTATTCAGATCAAAAGAGCTTTTACTTCCTCAGAGGAAGTGGCACCTGGGCTGTATCTTCTTTTTTTTTTTTTTAAGATTTTTATTTATTTATTTGACAGAGAGAGATCACAAACAGAGAGAGGAAGGGAAGCAGGCTCCCTGCTGAGCAGAGAGCCCGATGCGGGGCTCGATCCCAGGACCCCAGGATCATGACCTGAGCCGAAGGCAGAAGCTCAACCCACTGAGCCACCCAGGTGCCCCTGGGCTGTATCTTCTAAATAGGTCCAGAATCCTATCATTTCTCACCATCTCCACCGTTGTCCTGGGGACTGAGCCACTTGCATGTTTTGCCTGGCTGGTTATGGTAGTCTCTGCATGAATCCCTGTGCTCACATCCCTGCCTCTGTAGTCCTCCCCTTCCATGTATTCTCAATGACAGCCCAATGGTTTTCTTTTTTTTTTTTAATTTTTGTAGCTTTTCATGACTACTTGCTATTTGCCAACGATTTTAAATACATGTTTTTATGTTTATGCTTTGTTTATGTTTTGTTTATGTTTATGTTTCATTTATTTTTTTATGTTTTTTTTCCCATCATGATAAATGTACTCTTTAATCCCCATCCCCTTTTTCCCCCATCTGCTTACCCACCTCTCCTCTGGTAACCAACAGTTTGTTCTTTGTAGTTAAAAGTACATTTCTAACTTTGTCTCTCTCTTTTTTTTTTTTCCTTTGCTCATTTGTTTCTTAAATTCTACAGATTAGTGAGATAATACGGTATTTGTTTTTCTCTGACTGACTTATTTGACTTGCATTATACTCTCTAGCTCCGTCCATGTTGTTGAAAATGGCAAGAGTTCATGCTGTTTTGTGACTGAATAATATCCTATTGTATATATATATACTACATCTTTATTCATTCATCTACTGATGGACACTTGGGCTGCTTCCATAGTTTGGCTAGTGTGAATAAGGCTGCAATAAACATAGAGGTGCATGTATCCCTTTGAATTGGTGTTTTCATATTTTTTGGGCAGTGTGATTCCTGGATTATAAGGTAGTTCTACTTTTAATTTTTTGAGGAGCCTCCATACTGCTTTCCACAATGGCTGCACCAATTTGCATTCCCACTAACAGTGTCAGAGGGTCCCTTTACCTCTACATCCTCACCAAAACTTTTTGTTTCTTGTGGTTTTAATTTTAGCAATTCTGACAGATGTGAGGTGATATCTCATTATAGTTTTGATTTGCATTTCCATGTCCCATGTTCCATGATGAGTGATGTTGAGCACCATTCATGGCTCCGTTGGCCATCTGTATGTCTTCTTTGGAGAAAGATCTATTCAGGTCTTCTGCCCATTTTTAAATTGGATTATTTGATTTTTGGGTGTTGAGTTGTATCAGTTCTTTATATATTTTGGGTACTAACTCTTTATCATACATGTCATTTGCAAATATCTTCTCCCACTCTGTAGGTTGCCTTTTAGTTTTGTTGATTGTTTCTTTCACTATGCAGAAGTTTTATTTTGATGTAGTCTCAATAGTTTATTTTTGCTTATATTTCCCTTGCCTCAGGAGACATTTCTAGAAAATGTTGCTACAGCCGATGTCAGAGAGATTACTTCCTGTGTTCTGTTCGGGGATTTTTATGGTTTTAGGTCTTTAATCCATTTTGAATTTATTTTTGTGTGTGGTGAAAGAAAGCCGTCCAGTTTCATCCTTCTGCATGTGGCTGTCCAGTTTTTCCAGCACCGTTTGTTGAACAGACTGTCTTTTTCCCATTGGATATTCATTCTTCCTTTGTCAAAATTAACTGACCGTTTAATTGGGGGTTTATTTCTGGGTTTTCTGTTCTATTCTGTTGATCTTTGTGTCTATTTTTATGCCAGTACTCTACTGTTTTAATTACTATAGCTTTATAATATAACTTGAAGTCCAGAATTTTGATACCTCCAGTTTTGTTTTCTTTGGTACTTGAGGTCTTTTGTGGTTCCACACAAATTTTAGGATTGTTTGTTTCAGCTCTGTGAAAAATACTATTGGTATTTTGATAGGGATTGCATTAAATATGTAGATTGCTTTGGGTAGCGTAGACTTTTTTTTTTAAGATTGTATTCATTTGTAAGTATTAGAGAGAGTACAAGCAGGTTGAGTGGCAGGGAGAGGGAGAAGCAGGCTCCCCACTGAGCAGGGAGCCCAATGCAGGACTCCATGCCAGGACTCTGTGATGATGACCTGAGCTGAAGCAGACACTTAACCAACTGAGCCCACTCAGGCACCCTGGGTAGCATAGACATTTTAACAATATTTGTTCTTCCAGCCCATAAACATGGAATGTTTTTCCATTTCTTTGTGTCATCTTCAATTTCTTTCGTAAGTATTCTGTAGTTTTCAGAGTATAGACCTTTTACATCTTTGGTTAGGTTTATTTCTAGGTATCTTATGGGTTTTTGTGCAATTGAAAATGGAATTGATTCCTATTTTTGTTTTTTTAAGCTGAGTCAGAATATATCACTCCTAGGCTTACCAATTCTCTTAGAATAAATGACTCTGTGATTACAATCACCTCTGCCCTGCTCTGCTCCCACCACACCCCTCTTCTTCTCCTCCTGCTTCCTCCATCCACACTCCACTGTACTTGTCCTTCCTTCAACCAGGCAGGAAAACTCCTACCTGAGGGCCTTCACTGTAGCTATACTATCTGCCTGGAAAACTCCTTCACCAGAGACCCATGTGACTCACTCACTCCCTTTCTTCTTGTCTTTGCTCATACCTCACTGATCAAAGAGGCCTACCCTGACCATCATGTTTCATAGTGCACAGAACTCCCATCCATATGGAAACCTTAAGTTCTTTACTGTGTTCTACTTGTCTTTATTCTTCAATTTCATCACTTTATAACATGCTAGGTAATGTAATGATTTATCATGTGTATTGGTTATAAACAAAATAAAATAGTGGCACGCCACCATCATCACTAATATTGGAACTCCCTTGTCGGTCTACTATTAACTTCCCTGGTCTAGATGAAGTGTTTAGGGGAATGCCTGGTATAGAATAGGCCTGCTAAATAAATGTTTGTTGGTTAAATGAGTGAAGAACTATAAATGGGACCTTTATTACAAGATCCATATCTTTTGATTGATTATAATAATTGACTATTGTTGCTATATATGAATGTTATTAATTTTCTTATATTGATCTTGTATAGAGCAACTTTGATGAACTCTTACTGATTTAAATTATTTTTCTAGATTCTCTTGGTTTTATATGTAGAAAATCATACATCTACAAATGATGACAATAATGTTCATCCTTTCTAATATATTCATTTATTCATTTATTTATGTATTTATTTGCTTGTTTATTTATTTATTTTCTGTGCTTACACTGGATAAGACTTCCAGTAACATGAAGACTAGCAGCAGTGGTAGAGGACATATTTGTTTTGTTCTGACTTTAAATAGAAAGATTCGGGGTGCCTGGGTGGCTCAGTGGGTTGGGCCGCTGCCTTCAGCTCAGGTCATGATCTCAGGGTCCTGGGATCGAGTTCCGCATCGGGCTCTCTGCTCAGCAGGGAGCTTGCTTCCCTCTCTCTCTCTGTCTACTTGTGATCTCTGTCTGTCAAATAAATAAATAAAATCTTTTAAAAAATAAATAAATAAATAAATAAATAAATAGAAAGATTCAAATGCTTTATCATTAAGTATGATGTTTCTTAAGTTTTTAGTTTTTTGTTTTGGTTTGGTTTTTGCATCTATCATTTGCTACATTTTGGATTCTTAAAAAAAATTATAGATGGACACTGAATTTTATTGATGCCTCTTTTTGCATTTACTGAGATTATTGTATGATTTTTCTTTTATTTATTTCGTGAGTTGCATTTCTTTGCTCTTCAGTGCATTTAATTTACTTTTTGGCCAATATATTTGCATTGTTAAGGGCACCTGGGTGGCTCAGTTGGTTGAGCAACTGCCTTCAGCTCAGGTCATGATCCTGGAGTCCCTGGATTGAGTCCCACATTAAGCTCCCTGCTCAGCGGGGGGTCTGCTTCTCCCTCTGACCTTCTTCCTCTCATGCTCACGCTCTCTCATTCTCTCTCTTTCTCAAATAAATAAATAAAATCTTCTAAAAAACATTAAAGGGACATAGAAAAACCTATAAAAACTTCTGTTTTCACCTACCTAATCCCCCTCACTTGTGTAAAAAATAACCACTATTATTAGTTTTTTAACTATCTGCCTAGTTTCTTTATGTTATCTAAACAAATACAGCTATATATTCTTATTTTGTCCCTTCCTTACCTCATTAGTGGCCTACTAAGCTTACCCTTCTGTGTCTAGTTTTTATTACTTGGTTATTCTTCTATAGTAGTATATAGGCAGTGTTCTGATACTTTTGCCAGAGAGTGTTCCATTGCATGAGTGTATTTATTTAAACTACCCTCAATGATTGACTTTTCCTATTGCCTTCAAACATTGAGTTTTTGTAGGTCTTTTTTTTTGTTTCATAGGATTCCCTTTTATTTTTTCCTTAACTTTTTATTATTAACAGTATTTACTCCTCTTCCTTAACTCTTTAAAAGATGTATTTATTTATTTAAGAGAAGCAGGGGAGGGGCAAGGGAAAGATGAGAAATCCTTAAGCAAACTCCCCACTGACCATGGAACTCGATCCCAGGACCTCAAGATCATGACCTGAGCTGTAGTTGAAGAGTTAGCCGCTTAACCAGCTAAGCCACCCAGGCACCCATCTTCTTCCTTAACTTTTAAGTTTGGAAACTCCACATAGCAAATTTGAAAAAATAGTACAATGAATGTCCAAATAGACTTCATTAATTTTAAAATTTTATGACATTTCCTTTCTCTGTCTCTCATTATGTATTTACATGTATATACTTTTTCTTAAATCATTTCTTTTTTTATGTTATGTTAGTCTCCATACAGTACTTCATTAGTTTTTGATGTAGTGTTCCAAGATGCATTGTTTGTGTATAACACCCAGTTCTCCTCCTTAGTATCCATGCCCTCCTTAATATCCATCACCAGGCTCACCCATCTCCCCACCTCCCTGCCCTCTAAAACCCTCAGTCTTTTTCTCAGAGTCCAGAGTCTCTCATGGTTTTTCTCCCCCTCTGATTCCCCACCTCTTCATTTTTCCTTTCCTTCTTCTAATGTCCTCCATGCTATTCCTTATGTTCCACAAATAAGTGAAACAATATCATAGTTGACTTTCTCTGCTTGACTTATTTCAGTTAGCTTAATCATTTCAAAATAAGTTGTGAACATCATGTATTTTCACCCTAAATATTTCAACGGATAACCTAATGACAAGGATGGTTTCTTCTACAGCCATGTTCCAATTTTATACCCAATTAATTTAACATTGACACAATGGTATTTTCTGCTCTGTTGTTCATTTTCTATTTTTTAAAAAAGATTTTATTTATTTATTTGAGAGAGAGAGATAGCAAAGAGCACAAGCAGAGGGGGAGCAGAGGGAGAGGAAGAAGCAGACGCCATGCTGAGCAGGAAGCCTGATGTGGGGCTCGATCCCAGGACCCTGAGATCATGACCTGAGCTGAAGGCAGACGCATAACTGACTGAGCCATCCAGGCGCCCCTGTTGTTCATTTTCAAGTGTTTTCAAATTGTCTGAAATTGAGGATAATTCATTGCATTTGGCTGTCTTGTACAATGCTTAGTAAGACCCTCCTGGTTTGGCTTGTATAATTTCTTCTCCTATTCCTTTCTCTGTGTGAACTTTTCATTCTCCAGCCATTATAGGAATCCAGGCTCATCCCTCCATTTTTGCCCTTAGCTTGCTCCTCTTCTCATTTACCACACTGCTATTTAGTGAATAGTGCTTTGCTTTCAAAAATCCTCTCTGAAGAGTCCTATTCAAATATCTATGTCTTTGATTCTGGCCACTCTTATCTATCTGGTACTGACAAGCTTTCTTTTGGATGTTTGCCCATGGGCTCACTCTTCACTCCCCACCCCACCTCTACTCCACTTCTGACAAGTAACGCCTACCCTTTTGTTTTAGGCCTTAGCTCAGACATCACTTCCTATGAAAAGTACTTATTAATTTTCCAAATTAGATAGTTCTATCTCCTTATGATCTAGGATCATCTTTTTCATCTCCTTGGTAATATTAACCAACAACCTTGCCTACGTTCTTTTGCTCAGGCTGTCTCTTCTGCTCAAACCAGCACTTTTGCCTTCTCCCCGGTCCCACATTACACTCATCAGTTGAAGGTCTCACCCATAATTTAGATCCTATAAAAGATCTCCCCAGATTACTAAATCAGAATTTATTTTTTCTTCCACTGAACACTGTTTAGTTTTCCATTTGTACCTACAATGATCTATTTGTGTTAGTTAGGTGTTCTTAAGATTTGTTACATA
Organism: Enhydra lutris kenyoni; assembly: GCF_002288905.1. Lineage (NCBI taxonomy): Eukaryota > Metazoa > Chordata > Mammalia > Carnivora > Mustelidae > Enhydra > Enhydra lutris. The sequence goes on along the minus strand of NW_019154085.1, from coordinate 74,885,127 downwards.
ATGCTTTTGAGATTAGACTGTCTATAGTATAGGAGAGTTATGAAGTATCTATCCCAGTATAATTTTTGCTGCTGATTCATAGATTATTGAATATAGGAAGTATGGAGAGAGAATCCCAATCATATGAATAGTGATTAGCTTAAAACTGAACCTGTTTGAAAGGAGATGAGTCAAAGAAATTCTACCTTTGACTAGATTTTGTAGGAGATAAGTGATTTCTTGCACATTGTTAAAGGTAAGGGCTTTTCCTACAATAAAGAATATACATATTATAAATATGGTTATAAAAAGTTTGTAAAGAAAGTTAAAGACAACCATATAAATGTATAGAAAAATTTGGAGGGCACCTGTGTGGCTCAGTCAGTTAAACACATCTGTCTTTGGTTTGGGTCATGATCCCAGGGTCCTGGGATCAAACTCCACATTGGGCTCCCAGCTCAACAGGGAGTCTGCTTCTCCTTCTCCCTCTGCCTCTTCCCTTGCTTGTGCTCTCTCTCTCTCTCTCAAATGAATGAAAAAAATATTTAAAAAAAAATCAGGAGAACCTGGTAGCTCAGTTAGTTAAGTGACTGCCTTCGGCTCAGGTCATGATTCTGGAGTCCTAGGATGAGTCCAGCATTGGGCTCCCTGCTCAGCAGGGAGTCTGCTTCTTCCTCTGACCCTCCCCCCCTTTCCTGCTCTCTCTCACACACACTCAAATAAATAAATAAAAATCTTGAAAAGAAAAAATTTGGGAAAAAAACTGGATGAGTTTTATACTTTCAGGTTTCTCTCCCTCCTGCCAAATTTCTGCTTCCCTTTTAAATCAGTGGCTTATCTGCCTGACACGATAATGTGAAGAAAGTATGAAGTAGAAAGAAATGCCTTAATTTCATCTTTATGAATTAAGACTAATGATATTCAACATTGAAGCAGGACAGTTTTAAATACATGATGGATTGCTGTATTAATCATTTAAGGAGTATAATAGTAAAGACTTTATTTTTCATTGTATCTTCCACAGCCTGACACAATATTCATTGAACGAATGAAGTAATTTGGAAAAAAGAAGTTAAATTTTAGATTTGGGAGGCATTAATACAAAATTTTAAAATTTTAAAATTTAAATATTAATTTTAATTAATTTAAAAATTACTTTTAATACTAATTTAAAAATTTTAATTTTATAGCACTAAGTTTAAAGTTACAAAGTTAAGGGCGTCTGGGTGGCTCAGTGGGTTAAGCCACTGCCTTCAGCTCAGGTCATGATCTCGGAGTCCTGGGATCGAGCCCCGCATCGAGCCCCGTATCGGGCTCTCTGCTCAGCGGGGAGCTTGCTTCCTCCTCTCTCTCTGCCTGCCTCTCTGTCTACTTGTGATCTCTCTCTGTCAAATAATTAAATAAAATCTTTAAAAAAAAGTTACAAGGTTAAAACCACTTTTATTATATAATCATTCTTTCTCATTTATTGTTATGATTATGCAGAAACTCTGTAGGTCTACTGTTACTTAGTCATTCAATATTTTAGAATATTCTAGTCTAGCTCCAAAATTTTTTTGCTCCTGATTTCAAATAAAATGCTGTCGATTTTTAAAAATACTTCTTCTTCCAATAATGATTCGATGAATATAGAGTAGGTGTGAGAAAGCATGTTTTAAAATTTTTTCTAGGAAATACTGATAGCCAGATTTAAGGGCCGTTATTCTAGTTTATATATGATGTTCATTGTGGATGTAGTATATATGGATTTTTCCCCGATTTCCCAACTTAATCTATTTCATTTAGAAAAATCCTCACAACAGGTGAACATCTAAACCTAATAATTTTCCCCATAGTTGAATTACATGTTGAGATTCTGAAGGTTTCTCCAACACATGTGCTAGAAAATTAAACAATAAGTCCTCTGAAAACATTAATATAAACTGGGACCACCTCGTCAGCTAGTGGCATAATCTGATTGTAGGCAAATTGTGTTAGATGCAAATAATCTGGACAGCAAGACTTTATTAATTTTTATTAAAAATGGAAACACTAATACACCCAAATCTGGCTCTGCTCCTTACTTATTTAACTCAAAGAAAATGTGATTAAGAGGAACAAGAAATCTAAGAAAAGCAACAAGGACAAGACAGTAAAGAAAAAATAATGATCCTTGGAAAACACAAATCTTCAAAAAAATGTCTCCCTGACTTCCGATGTAATTAAATTTTCATCCCAAAACTATGTTGAACTAAGGAAGAAAAAATAAATGTATTTTTGCTCTAATCATTGCTTTGAAGATTTGCTCATGAGTGCAATCTGTTAAGATTTTATTTGATTTTAAAAATTTATTCTGCCACACATCCATTTGCTTCAGTATTAACAACAAGCACCCTACTCCGAGCAGCTGAACGACAAGCCCTACCTGGTAGCCATGCATTGAGCAGAATAAGGGAAACAAGAAACTTCCAAGCCATAGTTTTTACTGTGACTTTTGGAATATTTGAATAGACAGAGAAAAGAGAAAGCAACTATTACTCAAAAATTATTTTGATGATATCTGTCATTTCTACTATAGACTATCAGTCCTAATCCCACTAGGATTAATTATGGAAAATACAGCTAAAATCCCAAATTTTAGTAGGGCCTAAAATCTGGGAATTCGAAACACAGCAATCCATCACTCAATTTATAGGTGATTCACTAGAGAAGCAGAGGCATATGTGTGTTGATGGTGGTCATTGCATTGCAAGGGAAGTAAGGCTTGGAAAAACAAAATACCCTGCTTGAAACCACTTACTAAGTTTGGAATAAAAAGTGTATTTCTAGCTCCAGTTCTCTGCTCTTACCCATAAGCTTTCCCTGGTTCAGTAGCTAGGGTTCTCGCCTAATGGTTGGGAGGTGAAACACCACACTTCTTTTATCTTTAGATGACACAAAATCACAGTTCTTCCTGTTTGCAATCAAGACCTTTGCCGAAATGCATCACAGTGAAGGCCTAGTTCAAATGGCGTGTGGACCCTGAACTCTGTACCATCCAACTGTGGGATGGAACCCAGTGCTCTAGTAAGATCCTTGCTTTTGTGTAGGTCAGTGTGGAAATGCCTGGGAACAGAGCAGGAGATGAAACTCTAGCCCAATTTGCAGTCCAACTGGGCATAATCAGAGTCCCAGCTTTTCAGTGGCTCACTGCCACTCTTTAAAAGCATAAAAATTTCCTCTAAAAAGAAATTCCTGCTCAAAACAGACTTCCAAATATTCTCTGATTAAAATTACCAGGTTTATTTTGTTTGTACCAACTATTAATACAATGGTGTACAATTCTATGATTTTGTGTCAATGAGTTAATTCTCCTTGGTGCTGAACCAAATGGGACTGTAGATTTAGAGAATGAACAAGAAATGGGTTGTGTCTAATGAGATGTCCTAGGAAATAGCCATGCTATGCAGACTATACATGGGCTTCACACATGCTTCAGCCAGATGTGATTTTGGCCCGTCATCTCCACAGCTGGTATTTTCTTAGTGGTTTATAATACGTCCCCTATTCTTTCTCATCCATCTTCCCCCACTTAAAATTTACATTTTAAAGTCAGGTTTATAATGAAAATAATTTACCACATGCCCTTGGGTCATTAGACCCCTTCACCTACAGTGAAGTTTCCTGTGAATAAAAACTTACTAAACATATTGTGATGATATTCTTTCTTTCTACTTTCTACTCTTTGAATCTACCTGCTGGGTAATTTTTATGCCAATCCATAACTTCATTTGAAGAGCTAACCTGGGAGAATAGAAAAGGCAGAAGAAATCATTTTCACCTTCTTGTCTATCCGTACTAATCCTCTTAAAAGTACTCTTTCAATCAAGGGATCCAACAGAAGCTCAATTTCCTCAGCAGATGGAACAGTGAAAGGTACAGTGTAAAAGGGTAACCACTGAGAGTGAAAAAGGAAAAAAACGGAGTGACCCGAGGAGATAGCCTGAGCCCAAGAGCACACAGTGCCACATGTCTTTACTCAGGCAGACATATGCACGTTTCTCTGTCAAGACTGAAAAGTCAAGGAAATGGCAGGCTTTGGCTTTCAGCTGGCAGGGACATGTACTGGAAATATGTTATTGCAGAGTGACTGAAACTCAGTCAGAGGTTTAACACTAAGCAGGCAGGCAGCAAAGGCTAGAGAAAACGGACCATGATTTTCTCCATTGGGTTCCACCGGCCTTGACAACAATGACAGCTTATGTTTTTAAAAATAGTGTGATGGATTCTGATGACTCTGGAACATTTTAGGTTAAAAATAAAATAGTGGACGCATCCCCTAAGAAAAATGGCTGGGGAAATACATCATCAAAATGTTACAGAAATGCATCAGTAACTGCGCGTGGATTGCCCAAAGAAAACAGAACCAATTTTCTGAGAAGATTGAATAGAAATATTGAATGGACCCAACTTCATTTAATACCCACAGAGTTCTTGTGAAATGCAATTAAGAAGACGGGGGATGGAGAATAAGAAAAGATACGAGCCACAAAATGGTCCTTTACAGCTTCCTTAGAAGGTCATAGCCCACTTTTTATAAACGTGATGTGAAGCACAGAGTTGAAGTGTGTTTTCAAAGATTTGGCTCCACTCCAGAGGTCTTTCTTTAATGCTGTTTGCCAAATTTATGCTAAAGGCAGATTTATGAACACTGTTAGAGAACAGGTATTTCCCTTCTTATTCACAGAAAAGAATTTTATTATTTTAGTCCATGCACTGAGCAAAATTAAGCTTGAGTTTAGGCTGTAAATTCTCATTTCTATATGTAACGGGTGGGTATTAAGGAAGTTTCTGATTCTAAATTAAAAAAAAAAAAAATCTCAGGGTCTTTTAAGAATTTTCGCATTTCCAAGGCCTTATCCGGGTTTCATAGAACTTTCACCTCTGTAATTCTAAACTGATAGGTTCAACCTTTCTATGCAGTAAAAAACACTTTCCATCACCTCTCCTCTCTGAGATGCTGAGGTCAGCATTGAGATCGAGAAACAGGGTCTAGAGTCGAACTACCTGAATTTGAATTCGGGCTCTTTCACTTACTAGTGTTGAGAATCTAGGCAAGTTCTTAATACCTCTAAACCTCTATTACCTCATCTGTAAAATGAGGATAAAGCAGTTCCTACCTTGTAGGGATGTGATGAGGATTGAATGAGGTGATACGTGTAAATCATGTAGTACAGTGCTTAGCATACAGAAAGAAAAATCAATACTGTCTTGAAGAGGGTTAAGATACCTACACCTTAGGGCTTCGTGTTGTCCAGGCTGAACACATAAAGACCATGATCTCTTGCTCCATGTCCTAACTCTTTTTCCATTTCCTTCCTCTTAGCTCTCTAGGCCTTCCCAGGGTCTTCATATTTGTTAAGTGGTCTTCTGCTAATGAACATGAAGATTCTGGTCAATGATAATTTTTTGAAAGAATTACCTGCTTTGTTCTGTTTTAACATATTAAGCATTTCTTGAGTCCATTGAGGATTCATACCCCACAGATCTTAACAGAAAATAAGAGAATGGGTACAAAAGACAGAAAATGGACTAGTTGGGTAGCTGGAAGGAGAGACAAAATCAAAAAGGAAAGATGCAGACAGACTTATGAAAACAGGTGAACTTCTAGGTGATTCATCTGCTCTTAGCACAATAACAGAATTTCCCAACATTGTTCCAGCTGGAGCATTGGTCCCCAGAGATGATCAGTAAATGTGTGGTTTCATGGTGAAAACAGTTTGTCCAGAATATATATATATTTTTAATTTTATTTATTTGCTAGAGGGAGACACAGTAAGAGAGGGAACACCACCAGAGGGAGTGGGAGAGGGAGAAGCAGGTTGCCCCCTGAGCAGGGAGCCTGATGTGGGGCTCAATCCCAGGACCTTGGGATCATGACCCGAGCCGAAGATAGACACTTAACGACTGAGCCACACAGGCCTCCTCGTCCAGAATATTTCAAACCATATTTTCAGCTAGGAGTCTCAAAGCACATTAACATATGAAGGATTCTGAGAAGGCCTGCAGTAAGGAAACCTGCTTAATATTTTGTTTGTCCCTTAATACTGATCAATATGTAACGTGGGTCAATAACATTTAGAGAATCCTTCCACTATCATTATTTTAGAGCTGAGAAACAAATTCCCGTGAAGAACAAATTTGGGGCAGCTAGTGAACCATGATAAAACTGATGGAATGTAAAGGGGAACTAATGTTTAGAGAATGCCTATTACATGTGCCCGAAATGGTGCTAACTGCTTTAAAAACATTTGCTCTTTCCTGATAAGGTTAAGGTAACAGTTTTTAAGTGGGAGGGATATTTACAGTGCTTTATGAAAGAATGTCATGGCCCATATTAGCTGTCTTTAAGTGGGAGCTTAATAGCGCTTTAAAAAAGGAAGGATCTTAAGAAATCATGTAGCCCATATTCATGCTCAAGAATTTTGATTTTGCACCCACTGAGCAATTTGGAGTGTCAAAAGTTCGCAAATAACAGAAGGAGAACTAATGAATCACCAAAGTAGTAATTAGTAAAAGTTTATTGTGTACACACCAAAAAGACAGTTTGCAAACCAGAGCACTCATCCCAAAACATGGAACAAGGCTCAGGGATACATTATTATAAAGCAGCTTATATAGTGAGGAAGCAGTGACTGCTTCCTCTTCACAATTATTGGTTATAACATTGGAATTTTCTTAAATGATAGGGACTAGGTCAGTGGTTACCTCATATTGACCTTGGGAAAGATTCAAGTTTTGCTTACAATTTCCAGAGGCATAAACAAGAAATGACCCAGGTCAAGTCGGTCTCACAAAATAAGCTAAATTAAGCTTTGTTTGTATGACTAAACTGGTTTTGTCTGCACAAGCAGTTTTTAGGGCTGGTCTCCATTTGTTTTTGATTTTAACAATCCTCTCCCCTCACTTTTGGTCATTCTCTCCGAAAGGCTGAGAGTATGATCAACCATGATAATACTATTTTCCATTACCATCACTGATGTAGTCAGGCTAAAGAACCACACATTTGCTATTTCCATTAGTTGAGCCATCAGGACCTGTTTATAGGACCAGCATATATTTCATATAGTTGATAATGTAAGTATATATGAAAGTGAGGTAAAAATAGCAGTTTTATATTGTTAAAGGAAAGAACTACATTTTATTCTTTCTTTGCATTCTGCAAGCCATCTATCCTAGCATAGTACCAGGTGCATAACCTTCAGTATGTCTTCTGAAATGAATGAATGAATAAAGTAGTGGTAAATTGCACTAAAATTATACTTATTTTTATTATTATACTGATTTTGCACAGTAAAATGTAACAAATGTAGCTTAATAACAGGACATTTTGCCATGGGGAACAAGCCAGGATGGAGTCAGACTGTAATTTTTGAAATCTGGCGCTAAATTTCTGATGTTGTAACAAACAGCTTCTGCGTACAGCTCAGTCTCAGCTGAGATGGGTACCAGAAAATTCACTCACAAGACAGCCATGTTAGAGATAAGCATTATTTTATGAAGCTGAATCTGGCTTCAGTTCTTTCGCAAGAAACTTAAATTTACCTTTAAATAAATTGTTAATATGTTCAGTTTACTCCAACTTTAATTTTCTTTCTTCTCTACTTACTGTTTTTCTTCTTCTTGTAACAGAAAGTAAAAACCTACCTCTTTTCTTTCCCTGAAATGTTTATATACCACTAAGAATGAAGCATTGAGAGGTGAGACTCAGGTCAGGAAGGAGGGAATACTACGCAATAACAACTATTAATTTTGTGGAGAATAACAGATCTTAATTTCAGTTCTAAGTGTAGGCACATACAAACACAGCAGCCATAAAATATGAGATTTCCCTTCCTTTCTTGTACACACTTGCCCACACTGGCAATGAGACTGAATTGTGGGAGATAGACTTCTTGTATTTAAATGAATGAAAACAGGTCACGATGAGTTAGAGACTGAAAAACGCTGTTGAAAATTTTGGGGGTTTGTTTTCAGACAGCATTAATGGAAGGGGAAGTGGCCTGCGTTCAGAGCAACCAGACACTCCATCAATCACACACCCCAACTGCCCTGCCCTTTCCTGCTATTATCCCACTCTCTTTCTAGCCTCTTTCCTTTGTCCTTCTCTCTCTCTCTCTCTCTTTTTAAAATCTGCATCTTGGTACTCAAACCTGGAATGTGGCATTTACTCCGTCATGATTTGAAAATACAATGACAGGTTTCTGATACGTTCAATACATTGAAATGTTCTCTGCATCTTGTCAGAGTTTACAAAGAGGAGGATGTGTAAATAAACCGGAGTGATCTCTTGTAGGAATGGAATTCTGCTGCTGAGAAGCTGAGGAGTGATGCCCTTGGGATTCTGCTGTCCAAGGGCTACGTGGAGAAAGAGCACCTACGGCTCTCTAACCAGAAACTGCACCAGCTTCAAGGAGAATGTCGTCAGCTCATGGCGGAGAGGGAAACTTGGTTAAAAAAGGCAAATGGTTTTTTTTGCAGTACGAATAAGGTCAGTACGAAGCCACGTTGGTAATTTTAGGTAATCAGGGCAGACCAGTAAGAGACTCATTACTTCAGTAGGCTGTAGCACATCACAGAAGTCTAGATTCCACGTAGAGTTTCAAAATTAATAGCAACAAAATCGAGCTTCTAAAATGTATTCCTATCATGGCCATTGTTTGGTTCTCAAAATGAGGAGACTCTTTGCTTTGACATGTAAAAAACATCCCCATGAAAGTTTCATCAAAGAGCTGTCATTGAGCTGTTTGAGGGGACACTGGTGCTGACACTGCAGTGCTTCTCATGGAGTAAGGGAATTACCATAAAATATATCAAGGTGAAAAGAATACTGTGAAACTTTTACCAAAAAAACTATTACCCTTTGAGAAATGCTCTTTCATTTATCAGGTAAAGATACACGAATATTGCAAACCTTCTGCAGGCAGACCACAAGGCTCGAAGCAGTGCCTTGACGTAACTGTCCTGCCTTGGTCTTGCCTTTTAAGGTCAGCCAAGGGGAAATCTTGCTTTGGAACATCTCCAGGTCTTCTAGACTTGGAGAAGTGCTCTGCTTCTCCTGGTTGACTGTCGCAGGTGGCTCTTAGTGAGTGGTAATGTCTACATGTTCATCTGCATTGTATATCCGAAGCTGGTGATATTATTTGAAAATTTCTTTTACCTTTTCCAATCTAATATACATCTTCAAACTGCCCTGTTGGAATTGTTTACTACCTTAAATATCACTGATGTTTTTCAGACTGGACAATGTGACAGGAAATGAGTGCGTAATCCTTAGAAAGTAGGTATATTGTGATTTAAAGTCATGATAACAATCCGAATATACCGTCCTGGTATATGTCAAAATAGTTCCTTAATTTTGAGCTTCCTTACTGATAGGAAACTTGAAAAGGATGAATACTAGAATTCTAAAATAGAGTTGCTAGAATTACAGTAAAAAAAATTAAGGAAATTTTGGCAGATTATTTGTTTGGGATTTTTTTGTTTGAAGAGAAGATACGGAGCATGTTACTGGAGCTGCTGAACTAAGTAAATGGTAGGGTGCTAGGTTAAGTTCCTCTTCAACATTCCTGTTTTCGAATAAGAGACTTTCTAACACACATTACACCCTCATTCTATAAAATAAGTGGGTCATACGTCAGTCGGTTAATGCCGTTTCTAAGGAAGACCATTATAGAACATGTTGCTCTGATAAAACGACACTTCTAGAACAAACCCTCTAGGTTCAGCCCTGCAAAATGTAGTTTCCCTCTCTCCTTAGTTCTTACTCTCTTGCTCTTGCTTTCTCCATTCTCATTATCTGATAACTTCCCAGGGAGGCTTTCCTCTTACATTATTTCTGGGCCTTGAGGGAAAAAAAAATGACATTTCTAGTAATAGTAAAAAAAAAAAAAAAAAGAATGGAATGGTTACTTTCTCAAATTCATATAGCAATGGCAATTCAGGTCAAATCCTAAGAAATTATATTTCTTAAGTCTCAACACTTGACTTCTAGATTCCCTGTTTCATCATTTGAAATGCCATGGCATTTAAATCATAACTAATTCCATTGGGATTTATCCATCCTGCATTATCCATACTATAGCATTCTCTATAGCCAAGTGGCACTTAGAAAAGTACAGAATTTGTTCTCCCTTTTCAAAGCATCAAGGAATTAATTTTTAACTCCAAATTTAAGAGTCGATGTGAAAGGTGATAGTTGCTTTTACCTCAGCAAAAACAGAAATTGGAGCGTAGAAAGTGGATATTTAATCATGATTTTTAAAATGAAATATTTATCGTATTATGAAGAAGCAGTAAATGATGAAATAAGGTAGTGGGTAAATCCATTTAAATTAAAGAAGGAAACTCTTTTTTAAGACTTGTAAGTGGTATTTTTCTCTTTTATTTATATTGTGGGATCTCCACATTTTAAAAAATTCTCAGTATTTTAGCCTTTTCACATAGCACTTATAAATAACCCTAGTTAAAGTAAAGAGCTGGATTTCAACATTAATATAATGTAAAAGTCATTTAAAAAGTTTTTTTCTAGTCTGAAAATTCTATTTACACTAGGTAAGGGGTATTTTCAATTTATATCATCTCTGAAGCACTGAATTTCCCTTTCCACACTCACTTTACTATACCTTGGGTGCACTGGGTTTTCTTAATTGTGAACATCCTTATCCCTAGGTGAAGTCATGTTGTCAAGAACTATGAGATATCTGAAATTTTCCCCCAAATTTCAAGCTAACATGCTAACTTGCCCGTTTTGTGGATGCTCACAAAATACACATGACTTTTGTGTCAGTTTTGAAAGACTTCTATTTTGAAAGAACTTATTACTCACAAAAACAAGAATCTAAATGTCAATGCATCACGTCAGTTTCCCAAGTCGCAATTCCCGGGGGTGGGGGCGATACAGATGGGTCCCGCTGGGTGACTGCACATACAGCAGGTGGTGATCCAGGAGGGGAACCCTAAGCTTGGGGCATCTTCTGTTTGATGGCAAACAATAATCCAGCCTGCTGTTTGTCTCTGAAGGAGATATTTCCTCAGCCCTGCAGGTTGCTGGCTGTAAACCCAACACTGAGAAATGGTCCCAGTAAAGAGGGGTCAGTGCTAGGCATTCTAGGCATACCAATAATGATGGGCAGGAGCACTAGTGACCCTCCCAACACATACAGCACCATGAAAGGAAGAGGAAGTCAGTGCTTTAAAAAACGATATTTGCTTTGAAAACCAATTCCATTCTTGATAAGTGAATTATTTGTTCAGCAAACAACCTCTTATTCCAACTTTGTTAAAGCTAGGTCAATATTCTCCTTCAATATTTGTGCCAAATACCACCGCGAGAAAATATGTTAGTGTCATGGGTAATATATGAATGACTGAATGTCACAGCTGGAGTATTTGCTTAGTAAAAAGTGAAGTGTATGATTTTAAAAATACAGTTTTCACTTTTTAAAAATTTTGTTAAAATAAAAAGGATGTCATAATCTCATCTTCGGAATGAACTATTGTTAATGTTTCCATATCACATATATTTCTTCTTTTAATCTGAATTTTTATCATATGTTGCTGGTATTTTTGTTGCAAGCAGAAGGAAATTCTCCCTTTTCCCCCTTTCCCTTCACTTTAATTCATTCTCATCTCTTTATCAATTTTAGATACAGATATTCTTATTTACTAGGAAAAAAGTCATAATAATTTCTTTTAGTGAAGTCTTTAAATAAGTAGTGTGATCAACAATTACCCTCTTCTTTAAGGATTCATTTCTTTAGTCTATTTTACTGAACAATTATTGTGTGTCAGATACTGTTCTAAATTTTGGGGATACAGCAGAGAACTTTTATACAAAAAAATCTAGAATGTATTTTCAATCTGTGAAATTCAATAAAATACAGTTATCACCTAATACTCCACATTGACTAGAGTGCTCCACTGCCTTTGCCCTGTGGATTTAGGAGTGAAATTGTTTACCTTTTAATTCCTCTAGAAGTTGATGATTGATTAATATTCAAGACTTTGTACCTGGAATGAACAGTAGGTGGCGATTTTAGCACATAGGACCTCAGAATGTTGCTACTGATGCTGTCATAAACCAGCCACTAGATTCAAGTGGATTGAACCAAGTAACTTAAGAACCTGAGATGTTTCCTTTCCATTTTAGAGTTATCTCCTGTGCTGGCGAACTTACTGCTAAATCATTTAGCAACAAATATAAGAAGAGTTGATTGTCAATGTGGGACGATAGCTGATTGGAGAAGTGTTTCTCTAATTACCAGATGTTGCTAAGAGTTATTATGACCTGGCATGAAATATGAACATAGCATCTATTATAGTAACTCATCTAGATCCCCCGAATTTTCATCTTTCTTGAATGTAGATGATCTTATTTATTGTATTTCTAGCAAGTTCACAAAAAAAGAGTTGGGTGAGGTGGGTCAATCACCCATAGAGTACTTATCATTGTTTAAAGAATGCGATTCAAATATATATGCTTAAGCATAAATATATATGCTTCAAGAGCAGCACAGTGTGAACCTGAATTTATATGACAGCAATGACTGAAACTGAAGCTGTAAAACATAGCTGATTAGTCAAACAGTCTCATCTCCCTTGCTTCCTGTTCTCAGGCACGTGATTTCTTTGGGGAATGCAAGCTGTGAAGACTGAGGCCAAATCTACATGGTGTGGTTCTTGGGTGGCTGGCCTAAAAGCAAAATGGAACAAAAGCTAGGACACCTAGCGCAACACACCAAAAGCAGTTTGAAATAATGATTGTCATAGCTTCTCCTCTTCAGCGATCACTGCCGAAAGTATAATGTCTTTTAAATAGATACTGTTGCTTTTTCAAGATATGTACAGCAATGCACACCAGTAATGCCTACAGCAACGTAATTGTTTCAGATGAAAACAAAATAATTAAGGATGGAATTTGGTACAGGTTTTTTTTCCATTTATATATGTACTGTTTTCCCATTTTTAAAATAGATACATTTTAGGCTGGATATGGGAAACAATGAAATAAAATGGCCCAGTTTTATAGATTGAAGAATGAAGAAACCTGTCCAAGTAGAGGACCTAAAAAATATTATTCAGAAGGAATTTGTTAAGGCGATATAAATGAATTCAAGAAATTAAGCTAATTGTCATTGGACACCCCTTTCCTTGATATTTCCAATTTCATAATTCTTGGGCAGCCTGTCTCACATTTCTCCTTTCCAGAACAACTTTCCATTCTTTTACAAAAAACTAAAGCATCTTTTTTTTTTTTTTTAAACTCTCTCCATTCTTCTACATTTCCATTTGGCTAATGTGTTGTATACCTGCTGTTTTCATGTATCATATATATACTTTAACTAAAGCAATTAAAGATACAATCCTTGCCTTCAAGACTTTCTCAGTCTAGTTTGGAGGAGAGGCAAGGGGACAGAGTGCTGGGCACTTTGGGAAAAGCCCGAAGCTTTTGGAGTGAGCATAGAGCATTGCAGAACACAGAGGAGAGGACTAGGGGAAAAGAGTCAAAGAAGGCTTCTCTAGGGGAGGTGCACATTGAGCTAAATGTGAAAAGCTGGGGCAAGAAGGGGTTGGGGGGGTATTGAGGAGTAAAGAGCTGTGCCTTGTTTGGGAAACATAAGGTAATTCATTTTGTCAAGAATGTAGGGTGGAAGCCCAGAATGATGAGAGACAAGAGATAGAAGCAATCAGGGGGTTAGGAACTTCTTGAATAGCATGCTAAGAAGTTGCTGTCTTGGGTGCCTGGGTGGCTCAGTTGGTCAAGCATCTGATTGTTGGTTTCAGTTCCGGTCATGATCTCAGGTTGTCAGACCAATCCCTGCATCAGGTTTCACACTCGGCACAGATTCTGCTTGGAATCCTGTCTCTCCTCTTCTTCTGCTCCTCCCCTGCTCACGCTTTCTCTCTCAAATAAATTAATAAGTAAAATTAAAAAAAAAAAAAGAAATTTCTATCTTTTGCTGAACATATCCTTAAATATGAAGAGATATTGAGGACTTAAATCACGATGAGGCAAACCTCCTGATATAAAAGCAAATGATACCTTAATTTTGATACCTTAATTTTCTCACCTCCTGTATTCTCTCTGAGAGAATGGTTTAGTAACCTTTGATTTTAGAACTCAAAGATGGGCTATTTAAACCACAGCATATACTTGAGACATATGGCTAAACTATGACCATAAAATTATTTGTATATAGTAAAAAACTTATCAAAAACAAGAAATACCTTATACATCTTACATTTCTCATGAGAGCCCACAACTCAGTCCATATTTAATTAGTCTTATAACAGACATTCAGTTTTACTGTCACTCACTCATGAGTATCCTTCTCTATAAAACTATCAAATGACTTCTAAGCAAGTTAGGAGTATATTTATTGGTTTCCTTTCCACATACAATTTTAAACTGTTGTATCTCTCCATTGGCATTAAGTATATTCTCCTTTGTATTGTAGGCATTTATGGGTAGATTTCCTTTCCTTTGCTGAATTAAACCTCCATGAGGGTAAGAAACACGTCTATTTTACTTTGCATTCACCAGAACAGAACACCTAGAACAGTGCCTTTCAGGTAGCAGGTGTTCAATAATGATTGAAATGATTGAAAGCAGTGAAATATTACAAACCATGGAGTTTCAAGGCCAAATTTCATTTTCATAAGAGACTACATTGATCCGAGGTCATTGGAATGAGATCATTTTGAAAGCGAAGAGCTTAATTACTTTAATACATGAGGGACACAAATTTCAAGCTCAATCTCTGTGGCATACTTGAGAAGGGGAGTAATGCTGTATGAAGAGATGTGTCATCACCCGTACCACCTCCTCCAAGAAGTCTCCAGGCAGCACTAATGCTTATTTTTCAGTATTCCTATAATATTGCTCTGTGCTACCTAGAGAGAGATTGTCTTAGTCATCTTTGCATGCCACCTAGTGTTCAACAAATTTGGTTGAATGAACGAATAAATGGCCATGTGACAAGTCAATTTACAGTTTGAGCCTGAGTTTTCTCCTTTCTAAAATAAGTCTAACAATCCTTATCTACTTCAGGGGATACCATTCAGTAATAAAAGTTCCTGCAACTGGTGATAAATGTATAAAATCTTTCCAGGATAGAGTTGGAGTATAAATAGATAAATTGAATTGTGAAGTATTAAGTGAAAATTTTAAAATATTTGCTAGGATGATACTTTTCTAAAATAATATAGTAGATTTTGGAGCCAGGCTGCTGAGGTATGAATCTGTACTTAGACATTTATTAGCTCTATGACCTTGGGCAGTTACTTAACTTCCTTGTGCATCCAGCTTTTTTATCTGAAAAATAGAAATAATAATTATATGCACCTCACAGTGTCACTGAGCTATCTACATGAGTTAATACATGACTAGTGCATAGAGGGGCTAAACACTCACTATGTTCCAGCCATTATTTTGTCATTATATTGAATACTGCACTGGCCACTGTAACGTGACTTAAATGCTTTTGTTCATTTTCCTATCCCCAGCATGTACCAGAGTACATGCTCCATAGAGTTCAGTAAATGCTTGTTAAACAAATGAAAGAAAATAGATGCTTTGCACATTGTAAAGGGACATTTTCCCTTGGGAAATGTTAATATTCCCAAGATTATCCTAAACCTATTTAGGTCAATTTAGATAAAAGAAACCAGAAGGTATAAACAATGACTAGCTGGTTAGAGTTCTACCTATGGGTCTAGTTTATCCATTTCCAAGGTGGGCTTATCTCAGGAAAAAGTAAGAGTTCATCAGTACATACACTTCTTCCATTCCGTGTTGACAAAATGCATCAGATACATACCATTTTCAATCCAAAACTCCTTTTCCAGTTTTTTTTTTCTTTAGCTTTTCAGATTGTGAGGCCAAAACCGGTTTTAGGTAGTCATGATTTTACATATCCTTCAACACCACAAAGCCACCTTCTAACACTTGTGAGGAGGAGGGAGATCTGGGGCCCAGCAGAGACAGCCCTGGTGAGGCAAGGAATGAGCCTGAGCACCAGCAGGGAGCAGCAAATACTGGGAGCTGAAACTTATATCACCCTCTGGCTCCTGCCTTTCGGGCATTTGCAAGCCTTGGCAGATCTGGTTAGGACCTGGATCAAGCATTAGCTTGCCAAACTGGGAGCCACAGGAGTGGCTGCAGACAGTGGGATTTGGTGCTCTGATGAGAAGCTGAGTTTTGGGTCCTTGGTAAGCATAAAGGTTCCAACCAAACTCGTTCTCTAGCCTCGGAACTAGTGCAAGGAAAATTTCAAAGTTCTGCAGTGTTTGAGTTTTTTTGTTTTTTGTTTTTAATGTTTTTTTGTTTTGTTTTGTTTTGTTTTTGATTCTCTTCAAATAAGTTAGTCTAGAAGCAAACAATACTACTAATTAAGCATCTTGGTGAAACAGAGTGATACAATTATCCTGGGTAACTCATGGTTCTTCTTGCTTAACTTTTTAATCTCATAGGTATTTTAAAAAGAGTAAAATGTGCCATGTTCTGATACCATCTCTATTTGATTTGGTCCAGCCTGGTTCTTGTACTTTGGATCTTGTACTTAAAAAAAGGGGGGGGAGTGCGGTGGAGAATCTTTATTAGCATTTAAAAAAAAAAAAAAAAAAAACCCAAGCAACTCCTTAGTCTTTCCAAATCAAGGCAACAAGAACTGATTGGTCTCCTTGTCTGCCTGAGAACTGGGTGGTACAATATAAAATTGTCAAGAGCTAGAACCTAGAAGGAGAAAATATTATCCTTGTGCTTAGATCCTTCTTTTTGTTTCTAGTCATAAAATCTGTATATGACCAGGTTTGAAGAAAGAGGGGGATGTGAAGAGAAAACTAAAGAGGAAATTTTAATTCCAAAGGCGTTTCTGTGAGGGCCATAGTGTCATTGCCAAAAATAACCTGTTCTATACCATATGTGAGACAAAGAGATTCTTTCCAGGCTAGATCCAGTATATCAGGTTCCCTATAGTTATGGTAAATAGAAAACATGCAGTTCTATTCTGGGGATAGATTAAGTGAGAGCAATGATACTTAGATCCTTTCTGGAGCTGGTACATGGATTCCTCATCAAATTTTGCATGGGGATAAGAGAAAGCAGTTTTGCATAGGATTCTGACAATCACAGAATGTATAATCTTTTTGAAAGAGGACTCCTCTTAAAAAATCATTAAATTTAACATTCTGTGGGTTTAGATAATTCCCATTAGGGTTAGGCTAGGATTAAGGATAAAGAATAAGCTCTCTTACAGTATCCATTCATCTTATTTGCAAATATATTTGTTGAGCTAATGAAGGAGCGCAACCACTCACCTCTTTTCTTCTGCCATGACTCTATCACGTGTGATACATAGAGCAATCCATAAGTCAGTGCTTTCCAAACACTGTGATCTTTTTGAGAAAAAAAGCTCTAGAAGAAAATTTGGTTATTTTGACATTAAGTTATGTGTTACTTTGGTCCTTGATATACCACCTCTTTCTAGTGACTGTTTAGCCCTTCAGTTTATTCCCATATTACTGAGATGTCATACTTCTATGATGACGTTCAGGAAGGGGGGAGAGTCACCTCACACATGCACTTCATGCAGCTTTAGAATCTAACTCCTATGAAGATGAGACCAGTGCCCAAGTATAAGAGAGTAGCAGTGTTCTCTGGTGCCATAGGAGGAGAGGCCAGGAGCTTTTCAAAGATATGTCCCATCAAGCTTTAGAGTAATTGTGAGAAAGTATTTTCTGAGTACTTACTCCATGTCCATCCTCATGCCCTACCTTTCATATTTTTTTTCCTTCTTTAATTCTCAAAACAACAACAAACATGTATTAAGGTTATAGTGGCTTAATACTAAAACAGAGTGGAGTCAGACATGTGGAGAAGAAAAAGCACTTTGGAATCCTCTGTTCTTTCAACCATTCCCATGAGGAATTCTGGGGATTATCTTAAGGGAAGAAAGAAGTGAATGCCCGGACATCTACATGTATACACTTTCCTTTTATTTCATCCTTTAGTCTAGCTCAATGGCTCCCATCCTCATTGGGAATCATATTACTACAGTCACTGGTTCACATACAATAAATTTTAAGCATGATTTAAGGGAGGTCATGATAATTTTGACTACACCAGATTTTTGTTTTCGGCACTAACTTTAAAACTAAACTTTGATTAATATGACACTCCACTTCATTCAAAAGAAGCAATAAAAATTTAAAATATAAAACAAAATCCCAGAAATAGTGACTATTGCCAAGTGGTATTTCAATGTGTCATGGAAAGATTGAGAAAGTAATTCAAATACTCTTTTCTAGCATCAGCATCTTGACACATTTGGCTCTTGTTGCCAAATGCAGAAAAAGAGAAGGGGATCAGATAAGGAAGAATCTTCAGGTTCAAAGTTTCTCTAATAAAACTATTTTCCTTTTCCAGTACTATATAGTGTAAGAGAAACCACTTAGCCTTTCTCCGTATCTTTTCTCACCTATAAGAAGGAAAGGTAGACACTTATTTATAAAAAGTTAAGTTTTAAAATCTCACTTTTTCCACTGAAGATGAACAGACTTCTCAGAAAAGCTGCTTCTTTCTTAAGCCTCCCCTGGTAATCTTTTGCCACATGGTTCTATGGGCCAGGGTTTAAGAGCCAGGGTCTCAGGACCAGGCAAATTAAGGACAGAGACCAAATCTGCCACTTAGTAGAAGTATCACTTTATGCAATTTATTTAATCTGAGACTCAGTTTCCCCTGTCATACAATGGAGGTCATTTCTCACTTTCATCTAGGGCCATTCAGGATAATGTGCCTGAAACTCAGCAGACATCCCAAAATGCATGTTGGCTGAATGGAAGGTAATCATGAAACACAGAGTACAGACGGAGCACAAGTTAGTTCTCATTAAACTGCAGTTGATATTATTAATTCCTATCATCCAAATAAAGGGGAATGCTTTTATTTTAAACATTTTTAGTGATCAGAAAGAACAGATTCAGGAGACATGAGGACATTGATAGGACTACAGAATAACATAAAAGTAATGGGACAGCATTGGAGAGACTTCATCTGTAAATTCAAATTTTATCCAGTTCAGATTCTGACATTAAAACTCACTCCCTTAGATGGCAGCCAGCTTCCACACAGCTCTACGGCTGTTGCCTCTATCTTTGGCTTAAACTGTGTTCCCTCCCTCTTCAGGTCTCAGTGGTAACTAGACTCATGAAGCCATCCGCTTTCATTTCTCATAAGTCTTCTGTGCACTCTTCTTACTGCTCCTGGTGGGCCCCTACCAAGTTCACTGGCTTCCAACCCAACAGTCCAGGAAGGCTAGACTTCAAGGCCCCTGCTGACTGTGGTGCCGTCAGGCTTACAGGCATAGGAGTATTCTCCAGAATGGTATGGAACATCCCATTGGGTGGCTTCCTCCGGGAGTGCCAAAGGGCAACATGGCAAGAACTCCCTTGCCATGCAGCTTTTCTTCAACCTAATTCAGCTCCTGCTCTCCAGGCCCAAGTTCTGAAATGTGCTCTCAGGACACCTAAGAAGACCACTGTACTTTGCTGTCCTTCTGTTTTCCTCATAGTACCCATCCTCTTTTACTGCCTTCATATCATATACTCCTCCATCTTAATGCTAGCTAAGCCTTAATGGACAAGAGGATAGCTCCTCTCTACTCTCTGTTAACTCCATAACCTTAATCTCCCATGGCTGTTTGTGATCTGCTAAATAAAGGACAAAAATAAAGGAATTAAAACAAAACAAAACAAAAACTTCTCTTAGGACACTATCTTGGTTTGCAAGGCAATGTTTTTTCTGCACAATCCATTCTGTATATCAAAAGCTAAATATTACCTTGGTCTTAGTCTTTGCACAGCTTCAGAACCAAATTATAATCTTTGTAGACAGATGGGTGTCTTGGATGCAACAGCAGAATGTCTTATACTTGGAAAGACAAGGAGTAATTCTTGAATAGTTCTGTATAATGATTCTGGTTCAAAGTACAATTTACTGGGCAATTTCCTTTTAAGAGCATCACAGAGACATTCAGGTTTTGAAAGTCTGCATAATATTTTTAAAATATATCATCCATTATTTGTATACAGTGCAAAATGTGTGAAAAGTAAGCCTGGCTCTTCAAATTCCATGCAGTTGTAACTGTGTTGTATAGATACATTCTCAATGTAAACTCTTTTGGTAACTTCATGGTGTTGACATTTATCTATGCTGAGCTAAGCTATGATCAGTTTCCCTGAATGAACCCTTAAAACTACACAGTTGTTTTCTCAGACTAAGATTGTTGTTTTTGGTTATGATCAAACTAATAAATTGAATAGGCTGGCTTAATCTCTAGTATTTCATGTACACATTTTAAGCTAGAAAAGCAGAAAATGAAAGTATGTTTTCTTTGGCAGGCATTTGATGTACTTGGGAGAGTCGAAGCTTACCTTAAGCTCCTTAAATCAGAGGGTTTAAGTCTGCCTGTCTTGGCAGCGAGGCATGAGGAATTACACAGAGAAATTAAAGACTGCACAGCTGATGCTTTGCAAAAGGGACAAGCCTTAATCAGCCAAGTAGACTCCTGTAGGTGAGTAAGCCTATTTCTTCCTCAGTGTAACCAACTTTTTCACAGTTTCCACAACCGGTTAAAAAAAAAATAAGTTGCACAATTTTTTTTTCTGCTTCTGATGTCTTGCTGCATTATGACATGGCTTAAAAGGATCTATTGAATTTTGGTCACCAGTGATTCTGAACACAGCATTGCTCATCCAGAAGTGAGTCCATATTCTGAGTCTGAGGACCCGAAGATGCAAAAGCAAAAGCTTTTTTTTTTTTTCCCTCTATGAGTTTCTGAGGTGGGGAGAAAGAAAGGACAAGAGAAAAAACAGAGCTTAATTCTTAGTGCTTTTCATAGCCCAGCACCTCTGTGGGGTTTCTTTCTCCCTTTTAATTCATGAGCGTTGAGTCTACCCTGTTCCTTTTTTCCTTTCTGGGGAAAAAAAAAAAAAAAAACTAAATTCCCTTTCATTTATGACCTTGGTGGCTCACCCAGTAAAATCCTAAATAAAAGGTCCTAATAACAATAGCTCACTTTTTTAAAAATTAAGAGTCCACCATGTCCGAGGCACCGTGCCAGGAGGCTTAGGAACATTCTGTCATTAATCCTCACAGCAACTCTACAAGACACACAAGAGCTGACCCCATTATCCAGGAGGGAGTTTGTCCCCCCAGTGGATGCTGAACCCACGGATAGGACCAAAGCGCGCACACACACACACACACACACACACACACACTCACACACTATGTTTCTTTTCCATACACACACACACGTGATAAAGTTTATTTTATAAATTAAGCATAGTAAGAGATTGAAGTGATTACTAATAATTAAATAGAACAACTGTAACAATACACTGTAATGAAAGTTATGTTAATGTGATTTCTCTCTCGTTCTCAAAATATCTTACTATAGTGTATTCACCTTTCTTGTTGCGATGATGTGAGATGATAAATGCCTGCATGGTGAGATGAAGGGAGGTGCATGACAGAGGCATTGTCACATAGTGTTGGGCTGCTCCTGACCTTCTGATGATATGTCAGGAGGAGGATCATCTTCTGGACCATGGTTGATCATGGGTAACTGAAACCACAGAAAAAAAAAACCCTGCAGATAAGAAAGGGACCGTTGAGCTATGAATGTTCTCCTTTATAAATAACTGAGACACCGAGAGACCAAGTAACTCGCAAAAGGTCACATAACCAGTTAGTGGCAGTGTCCAGGTTTGAAACCAAGTACATGGGCCCTAGACCGAATGTTCTTAACTAGTGTGCTAGGACAGGTTGTTTTTATGAGCACATTTGGTGAGTGTATCAATAGTGGGTTTAAATCTGGGTGGAAATGAGGAGCGAGAAGGACCTTGAGAAACAGAAAGAGGATGCAGTGGGAACATATGAGAAAGAATAGGATTGGAAGAGAAAAGGGAGATGCTGGGGCAGATGGTAGAACATATATTATCTAGGAAGAAATGAAGGCGGGGCTTACATTTTAACAGAAGGAGCCAAAGAGATTTGTGCAAATAAGGTAGACCCATATTTATCCTCCATATCAGCAATCTTCTTGAAACTCAAAAACATTAAATTTGAAGAATAACTAAATAGGTCAAATGTGGTAAAATAACTTTACTTCTCTTTATTTATTTTACTCTTTTAAAAGACTCTGTTTCTCTTTAAATCTTCATCCTGCTCTATTTTAGATGTGTTAAAAAGTGTTGATTTGATAAGTTTGGGTTTAGGGAACTTTCTCTTCAGAAGACAGTCTGCATCTGGACAGAGATATTTAGCCAGGGCTTGTAATGGTTGCTATGGGACTCTAAAGCCAAGATCAGAAATAATCCAGGGTCTTCCAACAGGAGCCAAACAGCGGAAGCTATGAGAAGGGCAAATGATTCTCCCTTTTTGGAAACTAACAACTGTAGCTACTAAGTTTCTTTACTTTCGCTCCAAGCCATACATCAGGTAATGGCGTGTTGGCTGCTCCAGGGGCCCCAGCACATCCATGTCGGGCCCCAAAGTGTGGGCACTCTCCTTTCTCCTCTCCCCTGCTTAAAGGTCCATGTGTCTTGTACTATGCAGAGGCTCCTGTGGGTGCCTGGACTCAAGGTACATGTCAGGCGCTGGGCTGAGTCATGATGATTAGATTAAGTTGGTGAGGTCTCCAGTTGGAATTTGGGGAGTGGTCCTCTGTCAGTTTTGCAAGTGAGTCTCAAAGCACAGAGACTCCATTCAGGATACTTTTGTGGTACTTTCCTTGCCCTTGGGCGGTTTCCTTTCATGCATGGGTAGATCAGGAGGCAGCCCAAGACCCTTCCCTTGATCCCTGGAAGTCTGTCTCTGGTACACTGCCCCAGAAATTCCAGGTGCCTCAGCCTCCCAAAGCACGAGCCCTGTCTCCTCAACCCAGCAAGATCTTGGGGCTCCCTTTGGTCCCACCTCCCCGTGCTTTGGTCTGGAAACTGCCTCTCAGGCAGTAAGCTGATGTTGTCCAGTGTCTGAGAACTATTGTTTCATATACTTCGTCTATTCTTCTAGTCGTTTCAGGAATGAGGGTAAATCTAGTCCCTGCTCCTGGCCAGAAACTGAAAGAAGTTCTGAAAGAAACCGAAGTTCACTATTCAGTGTTGATGCTTAGCTCCCAGAGTTGGAAAGGGGTCACAGTTTATCATTCTTAAACTTTATCCTGTTTGATCTAATTTGTAATGTTTCATCTTCAGTACTTAAATATTAGAGGGGAAGTGCTTATACTTTATATTATATTCTATATTCAGGGCTTTAGTGACTGCTTTTGGCCACCCACTTGGTCATGGTTGACATGTTTATTTACTTAGCTAGTTTCATTCTTTGCGTCTTCTTTCTAGGCTGAATTTATACATATGTATATATGTTGTTTTATGAAAGGGCATCTACAGTTCTTTTCTTTTCTAGGTTGCAGATTATGTCTTAACAGAAGCAATAGTTAGGGATGGTTTCAAGAAACTTGAATTAAAATTGTTAGGTAACTATATTTAAAAAATAATACTTATTGTCAGTATAGTTTCTGTCAACATCCTAGATATATGAGCTTTCAGAGTAGTTCCAAGGTGTTTGGTTGCCCCAAGATTTCACAGTATTTTACAAATCAATACTATTTTTCCATTTTGCAGGAGGAACTGAAGGTAAAGTGAAATTGTTACCTGGCAAAGGACATTTTTGATTCAGAAGGTAGACGTAAAATAGAAACCCATTAAAAACTGAATTGAAATGCATTAGAATCTTGGTGGCAAACTAAAGCCACACATAGCTAAGGACCTCAATCCCACGCATTACATTTGAGACTTGCTTCCTTTCCTCATCTAATGACTCATCTGTTCAATGGTGTGGGTCACCACCACAGGAGGGAAGCAGAACCTAAGAAGGAGGTTTCAAGTTGCTGACACTGCTGGAGTGAAGGTGGAATTTAGAACATTGGCAGTGGGGATAAACGTGTCCCTGAACATTGCAATGGCGTCCTAGGCTTCTGAATGTCAGCCACATTGCGAGGCTACAAATGACTAAGGTCCCCATTATCAGACATTTGAAAACTGGTGTGGATAAGAAACTTAAGATTTAGATCCAAAAGAGTTCTATTTCATGCATTCTTAGGACCAAAACAATGCTATGACTTTTAAACTTAATTTTTCTGAACCTGTTTCCTCATCTGTAAAATGGAGGGTTTTTTGTTTTTTGTTTTTTTAATTGAATGAAACCACTACTTTTAGCAATTAGTTCACTTTTTTTTAAACCTTCCTTACAAAGGACTTTAAAAGCAAAATGCAAAGAGTCACATGGTTGTTTCAATAATCACGATAGAGCTGCACCACATTCTATTCATTTTCACAAACTAGGGAAGGTTATATTTGAAATAGGGGAGATAAGCATTTATTTTAAGGTAATAAAAGGCAAAATTTAGTATTGGGGCACATAGGAATTTCAGAGGCGTTTAGATCTTTTTTTTTCCTTGTTAGTCAACAAAATAGGACTTCAGAAGCTCACATTTATCTGAGACTATGCTTCCCAGTAAATCTGAGACCTTTGTTGTTACTTTTCTGTAACTATTGCCTTATTAGGAACAGATCCACACTGTTTTTCTATCCTGGAATCAAAAACCTTTGAAGTTGGAACAATCTCACAAAATAAATAATGGTTGTTTACGTGTTTCCTTGCTTTTCTATTTTCTCCCTGTAATTGGGGGATAATTCTGAGTCATTGCTAAATAATTTATCATCTTTTCAAAGTATAATATCTGTCATCTAACCTAACTACACTTTAATTTTAAAGATGTTTTTGGGCATTCATTTGCACTTAATTATGACACAAGTTACTGCATCTGATAATGGTCAAACTTAGACTTACAGTGATGTTGGAGTTCCTGGCTTCCATCGCTCCCTCACCACTTCCGAAGCTCCGCTTGACGTCATCCTTGAGCAACACGTCTGAAGACAGGCCAATGTATTCCTTCAACCACAGGAAGCTGTGGTGATTGGAATCCTGGGTTGGAGACTTTGTATGAGGATGAAGTTTTCCATAATTGGACAAAATCAAGGACCTCCTCATTTCTCTCTGGGTAGCTAACAATACAGAACTAAAAAACATACAATGCCATCTTGTGCAATATCCATTCACCTTTTTCTGTTTGCTAAAATTAACTTAAGATTTATAAGTAAACTTGCTTCAGTGTTGACTCAATTTCTATCTTTGCATCAGAGACTGGACTAGTTTTTGTTTTACCTTGTTTTGGTGAATTTAAGCTAACGAACCTCATCCTGATAGTTGGCTGTCGTTTAACCTTAAGTATTGTCTGTTTTGATCTAACACTTATTATTACTTACTTAATGTCAGTCTTTATATTCTTATATTTTATAAAGAAATAAAAACAGGAGTTAATTGGGATTTTGTATTCTTTTTTCACAATTTTCATTTATGTTGGCTACCACGACTTCTGTTGTTTGATAAGGGGAATGGTAATGTACTTTAGACAGAACATGTTCATTTATTTATTCATTTATATAGTCCAAAAAATATTATTGAGCATCTTTTATAAATCAGGTGTTCCCATGCATCTGATGTAGTAGGGGAAGCATCTGCCCTCACGCTGTTTACATCCTAGTGGAGAGAAACAGCCACCCAACAGCTAAATCAGGAAATGAGATGCTCGTGGGCAGCAATGAGTACTATAAATTGAAGTGGGGTAGAGAGTCACTGTGGGGAGGGGGCCACTGTGGACGTTGTAGTCAGGGAAAGATTCTTCAAGGAGAAGGAGCTACCATGCACATAGCTGGGAGATGAGTAGACCCAGAACAACAGCAAAGATGTAACAGAAAGGAGTGCAGGGTGGCTGGAGGAGAAGGTGACAGGAGAGAGGAGCGGAAGACAAGATCGAGTAGGTGCAGGCTGGACTATTTAAACACTCATTGGCGAAAATGGCAAACACGTGTGCTTTACACACATTAAAAAACTGTAGTCCTTAAAACGACCCTGTCCTATGGGAACTACTATCATCCTTGCCTCTGTTTTGCAGATGAGGAAGCTAGGGCACAGAGAGGTTCAATCACTTTCCCGACTACCTGTCACAGGGTAGTAAGAGGTGAAGTGAGTCCTGGAATGCAGGTCTGATCCACTATGTTAGCTGGCTAGCTCTCTGTCTATTCCTTTCATTCCGCTTTAATCAATAACAAGGTCACATGGATTCTTTTTCTTTTAAATTCTGGCACACTTAAAATGTACTCTATCTGTAAGAGTCAATCAAGTCTCCCCTTCCCTGCAAATTTTTTCTCTCTTTTAGTTTATTTAAAAAGTTACTGAACCTATGAATAAGCATCACAAGTGACATAGCAGCACCAGGCTTCTAGGGTAGTCAAAGATATATAAACCTGGCCCCGAATCTCCAGAACCTTCCTAACGGCTACTCAAGGAATGACACAACAAGGGAGTGTGCTCCCGGACGAGGAAGCCATGGGGGCAGTGGGTGTTGAGGCCATCTCTTCACAGAAGGAAGACACAGTCCCTAGCTTCTATGATCAGGATAGGTCAAATGAAGGATTTAAGAAGGCCATTGTTGAGTTGAATAATCTAAGTTGGATGAAGGCTCTACATCTAGCCAGGATGAATAAAATCAATAACTACCATACAATAGTTTTGAATTCCTTTGTATTGGTCAGCTCTGTCTCATGGAGTCACTCTGCATTCTGTGGTGTTCTGAATCATTCCCTAGTTGTTTGACTTGTAACAATGTCCCCTCTTCTTCTAACTCATGACATTGTTTTGAGATCAGCCTTCAAGCTCAACCAGGTGGGAAACCTTTTTTTATGTTCCTTATCTTAGTATTTATAAAGTAGCAGCTTCATTTGAAATGTGATGGTGCTGGTACAATATTAAAAGAAAGCTTTTATCATAGTGAAAATATTTTTAAAAGATCCTATTTGAAAAACAAACAGAAACAATCCCCACCCTCCAACAAAACAAAGAAACGAAGACAGAAATTTCCTTCGCCTGATAGAGTTATCTATGGATGCATAATGGAGTTCTGCTGGGCATTTAAGGACTTAAAATAACTTAAAAAAAAAAAAAAAAGTGGGGCGCCTGGGTGGTTCAGTGGGTTAAAGCCTCTGCCTTCGGCTCAGGTCATGATCCCAGGGTCCTGGGATCGAGCCCCACATCGGGCTCTTTGCTCAGCGGGGAGCCTGCTTCCTCCTCTCTCTCTGCCTGCCTCTCTGCCTACTTGTGCTCTCTGTCTGTCAAATAAAAAAATAAATCTTTAAAAAAAAAAAAGTTTGAAGATGCATTTAGAGGGTAAATGTCAGATACCAAAATTTAGGATATTACAAAGTCAACTCAGCCATTTTCCAAATATTTTCAAGTGTATATTGTTCTTTTTAGAGATTGAGTAAATGTCCTAACTACAATCTGAGCCTGGTAACATTGTACAGGCTTTTATAATTCTGAAACTGTTAGTATGGAAAACATGCAAAGTTCAGACTTTCCCTTAAAACTAGGCGTAATCAGATTAGGTTCTTGTGAAATATCCAGGAGTCACGCACTCCAATGTGAATGTATTCATTTATGATGTGGATTATGTGAAGTAGAAAGCATCCCAGAGTAAGAAAGATCTGGAGCTGCAGTCTGGAGAGGAAGGCTGACTTTAGGGGCAGAAATCTGTGCGCTGGATGACTCTAGAGGAGTTCTCTCCGATTAGAGAGAAAAGCACACAAACAAAAAACCAGAAAAGAGAGAGGGAGAGAAGTGAGTGGGCCTATTTATGAATAAAATGCTCATCACAGTGCTGTTTATAATAGGGCAAACCTGAAAACCACCTAAATAGTCCCCCCTATTTGACTATTTCAAATAGGGAAATGTTTGAATAGTTTCAAGGCAGACACACTGTGGAATATTCTAAGCCAATATGAAAAGTGTGTTTCTGAGGATTCTTTGAAGACACAGTATCCTCACCATATAACGTGAGGATCCAAATTGTGTAGATAGCACCATTCTAACTTTGGAGGGAGAAAAGGACTGCAAAGAGAAAAACTTTTCTGGAAGGAATACATTAAAATGTAATTTTATATTTTCCAAATTATCTTAAAAGAGAATATTGGTCTGTTTAGTTCTTCTGTGTCCCTTTTATCTGAGGATTTCTGTCACCAATCATGGAAGATTTTCAGGGATTATGTCTTTAAATATTGATTTTCCGTTGTTCTCTCTTTTTTCTTCTTTAACTCCCGGTGGAGAATGTTGGAGCGTCTGGGTCTGCCTCCCAGAACTCTGAACTGCCGTCCTGACTTGTCATTCCGTCAGCTCTCCGCCCTGTTGCCTCAGGGAGTCCCTCACGCTGGTTTTCTCTTTGGTTGTTTTTTTTTTTTTTTCCCTAGCTTTCATAACCATATTGATTTCATTTCTGAGATTTCTAACTCATTTTTTATATCTATTTTTGTTTTATTTCTGACTGTCTTTGTTTCAGAGTTTCTTATTCTTTGATGATGGGTGTTGGTTTTTTTTTTTCTTTGTCTTTCTAATGACCTCAGGTGTGTTTATGTAAAGGTCATTTCAGATTGCTCCACTTGGCTTTCCGGCTTTCTTTTGTTTCAGGTAGAGGACATTTATCTCTTGATTGTTGACTTGTCTTTTGTTAGGATTTATATGCCTTGTGTGTTTTGAAATTCTAGGTTGCACTCTCATCTGGAGTGGGAGGTGTTTGTTCTTTGCTTATTTTCTCTGCTTTGTACTCTGCTCTTGACTCTTTCCTCCTTAACGACTTTGACATGACTTCCCCCTGAATTCCGTGTTCCGTGACCTCTGTCCAGCTTGTATTGTCTGGTCAGAGTTACTCGTGGAGGTGCTGTGGCTCTCAGAGATGCAGTAGGTGGTGGGGCTGATTCTCCGCTGCCCTGATGGGTCTGATTTCTTGGCCCCTGCACCAGTTGGCGATAGTGTTTTCCAACCTCCTTTTACAAGGAGGGAGAACGCCCTCCCTGTTACTGACTTCAGGTAGAATCCTGGCTATGGTACCCTTTGCGCAGGACAGATTTTCCTGGGGAGCTTGTGCCTATCTCTGCCATGCATCTGGACCAGAACCCAGGACACCCGTAGCTTCAGCCCCACTTACTACTTTTTGGTAGTGAGGCATTCACAACATGACTAACGTAAGTCAGAGGGAAAAATGGTAAAAACATGCATTTCACTTTTACAGTATGAGTGGCACTTTTTTCAAAGTAGGGATGAAAACTAGACAGTAGCCATTATTTCCTCCAAAATAAAGATCATAAACATGAAGGGACACTGTTTGGGTCCCTGTCAAAAGAAGCAGCAAGCTAAAGATAAAGAAAATATTTTTTTTCCATTTTCAGAGTCTGATTTGTTCACAGACCAAAAGAAAACTATGATCAGCTGATTCCTTCGGATGAGAGAGTAAGCTGTCAAGTGCTTACCATCTGGTTCAGCTCCTAATCCAGATGGGCTGCCAATAGTAATTTATGAAAGGTTTGAAAGCAACTTGCTGTCCTCCGGAAAGAATCATTAGAACACATTAACATTGGGATTTGCTCCCTTCCCCCAGCCTCAATTTGCAACAGATGCAGAGATGGGGCAACTGCTTCTGTTCAACAAATAGAACCGTCTATTTTTGAGCCAGGAGTCAATATGTCTCTGCTCTTTAGAAAAAAAAAAAAAAAAAAAGTCAAGCATTTTTCTTCCCCCTTCCCTCTCCTCTAATTGGTTCAGTGAGTAGGGGAGAAAATGCTCCACGATGGAGTTTCTAACGAATGTCTGAAGAAGCCCACACAGTCTGTCATTTCTGAGTATCTGTGATGCTTGGGAAAGTCAAAGTCCACATCAGGAATAATCTAGTGTACTTCATGTCCATGCCACAAACAGGCACCCTCTAATCCATTCTTACAGAGAAAACCTAAAGGTCAATCAGTGTATGCAGTGCAAATTGTAGAGCCACAGTTTGTTAGACTCAGAAGTCTGCCCTTAGTCCTTCTCCCACCCAGTGAGGTGGTAAGTGAGCAGGTGGCCTCAGAGTGAGCGCGACATGACAGGGCATGTCTTCCAACCAAGTTCTGTTACCTGCCCTCCGTTCTTGCTCTATCATTCAGTACCACTCCTGGGAAGGAATAAGACTCATTCCTGAGTGACTGATGGAATTCTAGTAATTTATTTTCAGTTCATGTAAGAATTGCTGGCAGAGAGTGAGATCATATT
This sequence comes from Enhydra lutris kenyoni, assembly GCF_002288905.1. Taxonomy (NCBI): domain Eukaryota; kingdom Metazoa; phylum Chordata; class Mammalia; order Carnivora; family Mustelidae; genus Enhydra; species Enhydra lutris. The sequence goes on along the minus strand of NW_019154085.1, from coordinate 74,854,871 downwards.
TTTCCTTTGATCAAACCATCTGCTTTTCAGGCTCTGAGAAAATTGCCAATATGCATGCTATGCATGTTTTAAAATGTTCTGGAATGTTCAAAAGAAAAGTCTAGAATTAGTGTTTAATGTTTCTAACTGAAACTAATCAGAGCTTGTTGTAACCTGCTCATTAGGTTCTTTAGTAAGACAGAACTGAGGGAAGGAGGGAGTGGCCCTAGGGTTAGAGGTGTGACATATATATGCCCATTGGGAATCAGGGAGAGGAAAGAGATTATTGCCTGATCAGACACATGATCTAGCTGACACCAGGAAAGGAAAACCAGAGCTGGCTGTGGTAAGTAAGGTAATTCAGAACTCCTTGTACCTAGGAAGGGGCCTAAGCCACAAGTAAGAGTGTAGAGCATACCCTGGACAGTCAATAACGCACAGCCAAACAAGGCCATTCAGGAAGCCCCCTGAGGCATTAAATAGAGGAAGTCACTCAACTTAATGATAAATATCAAACATCCAATAACAAATCCGTCACTTTGGATAGCTTAAAACTTCTGTAAGTAAGCAAAGGCCAAAGTCATCGTTGTTTAAAAACTATTAGACACTTTACTAGTGACATTTTTAAAAAGATTTTTATTTATTTATTTGACAGACAGAGGTCACAAGTAGGCAGAGAGGCAGGCAGAGAGGGGGGGAAAGCAGGCTCCCCTCTGGGCAGAGATCCCCATGCAGGGCTCGATTCCAGGACCCTGGGATCATGACCTGAGCCAAAGGCAGAGGTTTTAATCCACTGAGCCACCCAGGCGCCCCACTAGTGACATTTTTATACAGTAAGTCTCTGCATATGTTCTTCTTCTTAAATCTATATCTTTTTTCCCTTAAATTTTGATTAAAGTATATTTTATTTAGTTTGAAAATATGCATTGATCCACTAACAAGTCTATGTGCTCAGAGCTACAGAGGATATATGGATGAAAAGCATGTGGTCCTTTCCCTTAAATAATTTGTGATGTGTGGCACTTGGGTGGCTCAGGGGGTTAAGCACCTGACTCTTGATTTTGGCTGGGATCATGATCTCAGGGTTGTGAGATTAAGCCCTGCATTGGAGTCCATTATCCCCTTTTTCCCTCACCCTATGCCTCTCCAGTGCCCCCTAAAAAAAAAAAAAAAAAAGAATTTACAATGAGATCTATATGATAAGGCACAGATCCCCACAAAATGAAACCCAACTTCCTGGGTCATTGAAAAATTGAAAAGGAATCATCCTTCCAAAAACAGAGAGATTGAATTTGCTTGGTTGTAATTCATCTAAATTAAAAATTGTATGTTGCTATAAAGCAGTATTTTCACAAAAGGAATGCTTGATCTGGTTTTGTTTCCCCATTACTTTTCTCTGCCTGAAGGGTCCTTTAAAACATGAACTTGGACAAGTATCCCTCTAGTGGCCACTTTGCAAACTACAGGCAGATATTGCTTTCTAGAAGCCAGCCAATGTCAAAAGAACATGCCAGCCTGGGTAATCTGTTCCATTAACAGTCAGCTCCAGTGAGGGTGAAAACTTAGAGGACGAATACCCTCTCATCCCTTGATGTGTCAAGAATGTGGACTCTGAGCTCAGATGAACAGGGTCAAATCCCAGGTCTGCTACTTAGTAATGGTGACCCGGGCAAGTTACTGAGCTTTTTCGTTCCTCAGTTTACTCATCTGCAAAATGGAGATAACAATTACACCCAGATGATAGGGTAGTAATGAGAATTAGAAAAGAGACTATTTAAAACATTAAAAATGCTGCCTTTCCACAGTAGCACTCAGTCATTGTTTTTAGAAAACGTTTACTTTCCCTAACTGCTCTCTGTATCTTCTTTCCACATTGCAGCTACTTCACTTTCTTTGTTACTGGACCTTCTCATTCCAGATTTGCATATTCTACAGAGAACCTGGAACTTAAAATACATAGGACAACTGGACTTTTAAGTGTTTTTTTTAGTATATAATGTCCCAAAGTCTAAAACCTAACCAAAATACGGTTGCCAGTGGTACCCACAGGACACACACAAATCCCACGCACATCCAACAAGATTATCAAGCTGCCTGATGAACTCTCACCCCTTTGGCAGCTTTATTGTCATTCCTGTGAAGTTACTTTACCTCTCAGTCATATGGGATCTTGCCCTCATTTCATTACTAATTAAATTCATTTTTACAGAGTCATAAATTAATTATTTGAGGTAAAATTACTGAAATCTATACCTCACTCCAAGATCTTTTTTACCTCTGGGTAATTAAATTTCAGAGTTATCATGTTAATCTTTATTAGTGTTTGAGGAAATGACTGACGTAAAATAGAAGGCTTCAATTTCTTATGTAGTAGCAGAGGCTCTGTCTTAGGGGTAGGTGGACAAATTAAAAGGTGCTCTTTCCACCAGCAGCCTCCCTTCATTGTCTTGCAAGGCTGATGGGCCTACATTGGACATGGGTAGGAAACTTGCTAATTTATCTTTAGACCAGAGCAAATGGGATCTGACTCTAAGGTCATTTGTTGTTCTAAAGGCATGTGCATTTTATGAGCTTTCATGTCACTTTTCTCTTTCTCATGACAGGTGAAAAATGACAATGTGAGGCTTGGTCTCTTTTTTTATGAACAAGTACATTAGATTCCCAATTGTTGGTGATAACTTGGTTTTCACTTAATGAGTATAGCCTTGAGCATTCGTCATCATCGAGAACAAGAAACTTAGTGTTACATAAATATTTTGCCCTGTTGGATTAGTAAATGGTTTGTTAATTGGCTGATCCACATTTCTATTCAAAGAGCATCTTTAGAAAAATGAAGCTTTTAAATCACACCCCCAGGAAAACGTTTGGCAAACATACTGTGCTTTTTGCCATAGGGTTCTCAAAATATCTTAGAGAAATATTAAAAAGTAAACCTTTAGAAAAGAAGACTAGACCTGTTTGCAAAAACCCGTAACTCATCTTTTCCCTTAGGACTGACTGATTTCAACAAGGGAACATAATTTGGTGCTACTCAACTTCTGTTATCCCAAAGCCTGAAGCTTGATAACTTCTAGTGACTCATCCCTATCATGAAAGAACAGATCCAGTTTGAAATGTTCCCTGTTTCTGGGGCTTCTCTATCAGGGCAGAGTGAACTAACAGCTGACTTGTTCCATTCAGCTCTCGGGTAGGTGGAGTCCATGAGATGATGCGATGCATTCAGAGACGAGTGGACCAACTGACCCAACAGTGTTCAGCGCACAAAGAATTTGCTCTTAAGAAACAGCAGTTAATTGCCTCGGTGGAGGGCCACCTCAAGAAGGTAGTCTCTTAAATGTGTCCTCTGTTGGCTACTACTTAGATGCAGCTCCTTGCTTAGTGATACCAGACGGCACAGCACCTGCAGCGCAGGGGATGGTGGGAGAACAGTGGTGCGTCTCCTTTGGCTTCTCTTAGTTTCCACATTAGGGTTTATCATTGAACAACAGGAGTTACAGTTCACTCTTGCTCAGCAACCATTCCTGTCCCAGGTTGCGAAAACATGCTGTGTAATCCTACCTACCCCACCAGCCAGCCCTGAACACGCACACACAGAAGCAGTTCTTGCTTTGTACAGAATTGAACCGTGTGCATACTGGGACTGGGTCCTTGTTTTATGTGGGTCTGTGCCTGGTTCCGGTAGGCACAAATTTCAGTTAACGTGGTATCATACAGTATGAGGATGGCATGTAAATACTGAAAATGATGTTGTAGGGATTTTCAGGGCTAAATTGTCATTATCGTACTCTATTAAAGGAGGTTGGCACAAAGGACGTGGTCATTCTGAATAAAAACACACTTATGAAAATCCTCTTTCTGCAAAGTGGATACAATGAATCCGTACGGGAGAAATTTATTTCCTATTTTCAAAGAGGAATAAAACCAAGCAGCTGCTATTCGGCTAAATAAAAAATAGCTTATCTGTAGCTGGGATATACAGCAAAATCTATCTCAGTGACTTTAATGCTAATGAACCTTGATGCCCCTGCTGGGTCTCAGATTTTCAATGATGTCTTCATCTGATACAGTGGGCTCATATGCCTGACTTAAATGACGAGAATTAGCAGACTTCACAGGAGAGGACATGAAATAACCACATCTCTATCCACATTGCCTTCCCACCTGTTATTGATCCAGAAACTTGGGAATTTGAGACTTGTTCTGAAGCCTGGGTCCAGGGAGATTCCAAATAAGGCAGCAGCTGCGGTGCCACATTCCCTGGAGTTTGAGACTCAAGCTAATTTGGTGGTGGTGGACAACACCATAGGAACTCAGACAACTGTTGCTCCTTGTCTGACTGCCAGTTCAGACTCAACTTGACTCTGGAAAGTATGGACTCTGGTGAGAGCCAGGAGACGAAGAGCGTAACTTGGATGTTATAGAATCCTTTAGAGATTACTTTTCCATTGATTTGTGTGTACTAAAAATCAAATCATAGTCCCTGGCATTCATCAATAACAAGGCCCACGTGTGTCCCCGTGTTTTAATGTCACATGTACAGGGTTCGGTACTGCCCCAGGGTCCCTAAATATAGCAGCCCTGCAGGTGATTTAATACCCAGGCTTTGGACCTTTACTTCATGATGTGCCTGTAAACTGGGCCGCCTTCAACTTACAGTGGGCGATTGTGAGTTAATTAATCAGATAAATTCATCTCTGCTGATGTGTTAGCAGGTACATTCTCCTTTCTAGGCAATATAGGTGATAAAGTCTTAGAAGGTATGGGTGATTGTTTATATCTCATTGTTATTAATAAAGTATGTGTCTGTTTATAAATATATATCTTTAAACATATACTCTCTCTTCGTGGGTCAGTAGTATTACCTCATATGAAGAGCAACATTATTAATTTAACCATGACATTCCAAAATATTTAAAATTATTTTTAGATGAAAATTGGTATATCCATTTAAAGTACAATGGGAATGGAGAGAGTAGTATTTATATTTTCTATACATAGGCAAACATGTGTGCAAGTACATATTACTAAGACTGCAATGTATTCTTTATTGCTAAAGGTGGAAATGTCAATTCAGAAAATCAGTCCAGTACTTTCCAATGCAATGGATGTCGGTTCCAGCCTTTCTGAATCAGGGAAGATTTTGAGTAAATACTTGGAACTAGATATGCAAGCTAAGGTAAATTAAATAGGAATTATTATTGTGGTTATGATTTTGTAAATATGACTTATTTTCCTTATATTCAGTGGCTATAGAACTTAATGCTAGCTCTCTTGAAGGTTGCAATTCTAAAGTAATATTTGTGGTAAATAATGACTTAAAACTTCTATTATGTGTATCTAAATTATTTATACTTGTATGTGCATTTTTTAGGGTGTTTGAGCTCACTGAAACTTTGTAACCTGATATTAAACACTCATTTGGCCCCTTTTCCTCACTGGGGAGATGTTAACAACTCCTTTTGGGATGCCACAGGACTCAGAGAGAGTGCTTTTCTAAGACCATTTGTGATTTTCTGCTAGAGTAACTTACAAAAGAAAATTTCCCAGAAGCAACATGCATTAATGCAAGATTCCAGGAAGCAAATAAAAACACAATCTTGTCTCAAGCCCCATGTTAAGGGTTAGAAAATACCCTCCTCTTCTCAGCACCTTCTCTAGCTCCTTTTCACCTCTTTCCCCTGGGACTTAGGTTCGAATATATTCCTGCTAGTAGCTCCACGTCCACACTGAGCCCCAGCCGGCCCCAGTAGATGTTCAGAAAGGTGAGTCTAGCACCTCTCCAGGCTCACCCAAGTCTGTAGGCAACAGCCTTCTTATTCTCTCAGTCCTCAGCCAGAAGACCTCCTTCATGTTTGGGAACTCACAAACTGATTTTTTTTAAATGGAATTTTAAAAAACTCATTATTTCAAATGTTTAAAATAAAACATATGTCTGAATTCAATTTTTTTTTAAATTTTAAGAATTTTAGAAAGAGGGAGGAAATGGCAAGGGGAGAAACTCCTCTGCTTCCTCCTACCCAGAGTGCTATCTGGAAGCAACACTTGGAAATGAAAATTAGCTTCATTCAGTGGAGTACTTGGGAAGCATATTAAACACAAGCAGGGAAGCGATTCCTTCTTGCTGCAAATGACAAGGAAGCTTTTTTCTTTCATTTTTGCTTGATTCCTAGCTCAGCCTCACATAAAATTCTACATGGCTCTTTCTGTGGCAATTGTAGATATAATGCCTACCGTACCTGCTTATCCATTCAATCCATGAGATTTTACTTGACAGAAATTGCACTCAAAAGAAAACCCAGAAGAGCAACCCTGTGGGCTGTTTAGATTTCGTGTGTAACATTTCCCCTACCCTTGTTCAAAAACCCTTCTAGACAAAGATTTAAGTAAGACTGCAGAAGTGACATGCCATTTTTTAATAAATTAAACAAGGAGTAAACAATTTCTATAAACTTGCCATCTCTTATATAACAAAATTAGCTTAAGAATTTGCTAGAGCTATTGTTAAATTTCATAAAGCAATCCTCATGTATAACTAACTTACTTAAAACATTTCTGCCATTTTGTTTTATAACATTTCATACCAAACAGCCTGTCCTCTCTTTGTGACACAAAAAATAGAATGCTCCAAATGAAAAGCAGAGCTGATAGAGTGATAGAATAATTTGAGATGGTTTTCATTTTAAGATAACTTTTTTTTTTTTTTTAAGTTTTGAAAGTTGTGCCTTTCTTTCACTGAGGAGAGTTCTGGTACAAGTTCAATTAATAATCGTAATAGATGGATGTACAGAAGGTAATGAAATGTGAATGTTCATGATTCCCCTGTCAGCTTCTGACCCCCTGTGCTTTGCTTTCACAGGAGACAGCACATGAATTAGAAACAGCTGCAAAGCTTATGACAGAGAAAAATGAATTTGAACCTGACGAAGTGGCATTGCTTTCTTCTAAAGCTAAATGGTTAGAGGAAGAATTAAAAATACTTGGCCAAAACATCAGCTCCAGGTCACAAGTCCTGCAGTCTTATGTGGCATTTCTAAAGTCCTCAGAAGAGGTATGGTGCCTACACACTGACCTTCTTCAGCAAGGTGACCTCTGCCCTTCTTCCCGCTTTCTCTGGGGATAGAAGCCCTGCTGGGTAGTCCCGTATCCTCCACTCCCATGCGTGTACTCATTCACTGGCCCAAGGCACCACCCAAGGACCCAAAGAGTAGGTTGTTTTCCTAAAAAATAAGGCGATTGTTAGGTGTAGATATATTCACAAATAAGCAAGATGGTTGTGTTGGAACGCTCTTTACTGTGGCCTACAAGCATTTACAATATCCTAAACATAGAACAAAAGCATTTAAAAATAAGTCACTTTTCACTATGGATCTCTCTGAATACTCAACAATTACTACGATTCTTTTAAAATACATACACAGAATAAAAAATTACAGGCTTTTGGGTCATCTCAGATCTGTCTTGTTTGATGCCTTTTAACAAGTTTACCTCAGAGAGTGTCTTCTGAGGCCCTATCTTGACAGGGTTGTACTAGAGAATCTGTGAAATTCCCTCTCGTAGACTACGATTCATAGACTACGACCATCTTTCAGAGATCCCAGTCTCTGAGAGAGTAATGAAAAGGGCTAGGACACCACCTAGGAGCAGGCACACTCCCCAGCTCTCAGGGAGGCGGGCACTGGCCTAGTGCAAGGTAGAACCTACGGTCAACTTCCAGGTAAAGCCAACCAAAGTTAAGGAGCATGCTGGAATTCTGTTTTCTCACCCCGACCCTCCCACTGGCACCCTTCCCGCCACCCCCATCCCCCCGCCAAGTGTCCTGCTTAAGCACAGTCTCCCCTGTCAGCTCTCCTTCCCTCATATTCTTAATTCTCCCCACTCAGAAGGAAGGCCATGCCCAGTCCCTGCAAATCTCAGGTAATCACTGCCTCCTGTTCCACATCTTTACTCCACCTTTAGTCACCTAAACTTTTATTTAGTTTTTCTTAGTCCTGAACCCTTGTGGTTTGGGAGCGGTGTTGCAACTGACAGGATTATCCTGCTGAACATTTTTAGTCAGAACTTGAAATGGTGGACGAGGTGCAAAGAAATGCTGTTTTCTGTGTCACCATTGCCAAAAATGCACCTGCTTGGCTTCTAGTTCAGCATCTACTTCCATGCCCGCTCTGGTCTTTGGGACCAAGAGTCTCTCTAGTGCTGGACCTTAGCTTTGCAAGAAACACTTTCTCAGAAGGACCTCATGTCCTTCCACCCTCCCTGGCCTCTCCTCTCTGTGGAGCATTCTGTCCTTCTCAACCTGGCGGTGCTCTCAGTCCGTCACCCTCTGACCCCTTCAGGCTTTCCTTCTTTCCTCCCCAGGTCCTGGTTATTCATCTCCAGCCCGCTCCCCCTGCCGTCATCTCCTTGCTGTCCACCCTGCTCTCCCGGCCAGTTCCCAATACCAGGCCAATCCAACACTCTGTTTATTCAGCTTTCAGATGCTCCTGCAGAAAATTATGCAGTTGTGCTGACTGGCACCGTTACAATGAACGGGTCTCTGCCACTGCTGGGGTTCCGGTATGTTCCCTTGTTGGCGCCCATTCAGTAGCAATTCTCAAACGTCTTACCGCAGTTTCCATCCCTAAATCTCAGCCAGCGCCCTTTCCTCGTATGTGACTGATACATGTGACACAAAAAACCCTTGGCCTCCTTCGACTTGCAAAGCTATTGATACGTGGCATCCCCCAGTTGCCAATAACGTGAAGCCTCTATTTGCGCACAACACAAATCAGCAGTCGGTGCCTCCCTGCACATGCCTGCGTCCTTCCGAATCGACTTCAGCTAGATCCATCCTCCAGTTGTTCCAATCTGCTTTTTCCCTTGCTTCCTTCTCGTGGGTGTACAGCCATGGCCGGTGGTGTTACCCTCACCGAGGCTGCCGCTCTGTAGCTGTCCTTCCCTTTGCACCTGCGCTCTCGGAACAGGGAGACGCTGCTTCTGGCCTCTGCTTGCCCGTCCTCCCCAAGCCTCGCCCCACTGCCTCTAGTGTGCTCCCTCTTCAGTCCTGCCATTTGCCACCTTTTCCCTCCATCAAAAGTGTTCCGATAAGCTACTTGCTAGAGGACAAATGAGATGCTTTATTTTTTTCAGTCCTCATTCCTGTTCATCTCTCTGCCACATTTATTTAACTGTCTCGCTCTTACCTCCCGTGACTTTTTAAAAGGCAGATTTGTCGCAGTATGATTTATGTAGGATAAAATTCCCCTATTTTAGAGTGTGAGGAGTTTTAGTGTATTTATAGAGCCGTGCGGGCATCACTGCACTCCAATGTTAGTATATTTCCGTCACCCCAAATAGGGGCCTGCTGCATAGTTTTAGTCAGTCCTGGCTTCCACTCTCCAGCCTCAGGCAAGCTCGGAAATGCTTTCTGCCTCTGTAGACGTACCTTATTTGGATATCCACATAAGAGGCATCATCTCGCATCTTGTCTACTTCTTTATCTGTTCCTTCTCCTTTTCCCTCACTTAGATTTCTGTTTCTGAGGTGTGATGGGTCTTGGAGCTCTTGTCTGTGCTCCCTTTTGGACATTCTGTACACTTTCTATACAAAATCACACCCCTACGTGTGGTTTTAATTCACCAATAACTCAAATGGCTCCTCAGCCCCCACTCTTCGAAGCCCTAGATCAGTGCTTTCAACTTCCCATCATACTAATTCCCTATATATCCTGGAGATTCCTGAACTTCAACAAAACACAACCAGTTATCTGTTTGTCAAACGTGTTCTTCTGTGTCTTAATGACCCCATCAGTTTTCAGAAGGCCTATGTAGAAGCTTCAGAGTCTTTTCCAAGACCTCTCCCAATGAGCACTTAACTTTGTACGAGGTCCCATGCTTTTCATTCCTGATTATATGTCTTTATTTAAAGATTTTATTCACTTATTCAGAAGTGAGAGAGAGAGAGAACAAGCAGGGAGGGAGGAGGTAAAAGGGGGAGGGAGAAGCAGACTCCCTGCTGAGTGAGGAGGCTGAGGTGGGGTCAGTCACAGGACCCTGGGATCATGACCTGAACCAAAGGCAGATGTGTAACCAACTGAGCCACCCAAGTGTCCTCATTCCTGATTTCGTTTAATCCTTATAACACCTCTCTGTTTAGTTACTATTATCGCTCTTTCACAAATGAGGGAAACTGAGACTCTGAGAAGTTAGGTGATCAAGCAGCTAGTAAATGTCAAAGCTGAAGTTTATCCCCAGTCTCCTGCCTTTTGGCTTTTCCTGATTCAAAGGCCATGCTATCCTTTGTTTATCTATAGGGACAACCTTAAAGATTTCTGAATTCTCCTTCCCCTCCACCTGAACCACCGCTTCCTCGGTTCAAGCCCTCACCATCTCTTGCTCAGCTTAAAGAAGTTGTCTTTTGCCTGTTCCGCTTCCCATAATTCTCCACTTCACTCCTGACGATAAATGGTCATTCTAAAGCAAATCTGATCATGTTGCCTCCTGACATTAGGGTAATATGACAAATGTAATTTGTAAAACAAATTATAAATAAATTTTTTTTCAAATTATAAATTTCAAATTATAAATTTTTTCAAATTATAAATAACTTTTTTTCAAATTATATTTCCCCCAAAATGGATGAAGTATTAAAGTTTATCATTAATTCCCTTATAGCATAAACTAAACCAGTACAGATTCAAGGGAATTCCTATACATGGCGTCCTTCTCACTTGTACTGAAGGCTTCTTTGAGCCATTGGAGTAGGAGGATGAATTAAAATTTATGTTTTGAGAGTTGCACAAAACTGACAGCCCATCAGATTGACACCCCAGCCTGTAGGTACACCCGCCCCCCCAGAAATGCTGATAGTTGTCATGCTGATTCTGAACTATTGTGACAGCTATCAGTTGTTTCAAACTAATGAGAATCCATCACATCCTGTTGGTTAAGATAGAAAACAAGTTGAAACCTGCTGGCCAGCTTTACCAGGCGCTGTGATCCCTCTAGCTTCTTTCTTAACCGCTCAGCTCCTGTAACCTCAGCTTCGCTCAACCTAAGATATTTTATTGCGCTCTGAACCAGCCAGAGTTTTCACACTTGTTAACCCTTCCGTCTGGGATCCTCTTCTACTGCTTTTCACTCTGGACAATTCTGAAAGACACAGATCAAAGGTCACTTCCTTTCCTAAATTCTTCCCTATTTACTCCACGTAGACTTTGTGGTCCCTTCTCAGCAGGCGTATAACACTGTGCTTATACTTAGCTTTGTGTTGCGATAATTTGCTTATGGTTCTTTTTCCCCCAGAACTGTCTTTGGGAACCCAAGGAAATGAATGCTTAATGCTTCGTGGGGAATCTTAGGAGCCTCTATGGAGGAGGTAGCATTTTCACTAGTTTAGGAAGGATAAGTAGCAACAGAAAATTGTGGAAAGCGCATTCTAGGCTGAGGAAACAAGCATCAGCAAGACAGAACCATGAATAAATGGAAAATGGGAAATGAGGATAGAACTTCTGTTTCTGAGCACCATTTGCAGGTCCATCTATTAGGTTCCCTTAAATGATGAATGATGTTGATATCTTTAAAATATGGTGACTAACCATTGCCTGAAATTTCTCACCTTGTTTAGATTGCTTTTGGTAGTTACGAGCTCTTTGAGTCTTGTTCTATTAACCATTAACTATTACTCAAAATGCATAAAGGCTTGTGTCAGAATTTTTCTACTATTTTTACATTACCCAATTACATGTTAATCTATAGTTCTGTTATGCCCCAATAATGGGTCCGTGATTAAAGGAGCAAGACTGATACAAAGCGAAGGTCAAGCAAAGCTTTATTTCACGCCAAGCATCAAGAATCTCACCGAACATTCGGGGACGCACCTCTTACAAGAGAGGGCGACCCTTCTCTGTTTCACAGACTAGCTTTTAAGGGCAAAGGCCATGCGGTCGGGCTTGGCCACGCACAGGTGGCCAATGAGATTGTAACACACACAGGAAACTCCACAGTGATGCTAGGTGACCAATTCAGTTACAATTGACCCTAGTAGACATTTGAATCAGCCTATTACACCTTGATTGGGATTGGCGCCCAAAGGGTGGGGCCCATACTCCTTGGTAACCAGGGAGACAATATGCATCCCCCCCACTGATCGGATGTCTCCACCTGGCCTGACCCACCTTTGTATCTGGGCTTTGTTCCCTGAAGCTGGTTTCCGGGACTTGTCTCCAAGTAAATCCCCTGGGGGAAGGGGAGCAGGGACAGTTTCTCAACAGGTCCTTACAGTTCTATAGGTGCATTTGATTTTATATAAGCTCTGATCAAAGAGAGTGATTTAAAATAATCTAGTGCTGCTAGTATTGGTTAGCAAATGAGAAAATATAATTTTAGGCAGGCAAAGTATTATATCTCAGTAAGACAAGCTTAGTGAGGCAGCTTAATATTAATACTTGCAGTAATACTAGTAATACTTACTAGTAATACTAGTAATTGTTTGTGCTTTTTTATTCTGGTTTATCACTGATTAGAAGGAAATTGTGATTAATAATTACAAATAATTTGTACTGGCTTACATTTCCTTCTTTCTGATTTGTATTCCCTGGTTGTGTGTGTGTGTGTGTGTGTGTGTGTATCTTCCTTCTGAATTATAAAACTCAGCTTTAAAGGGAACCACACTGGTCTTTGACGCAAATTGTCCCCAGTTGCAAAACATGCACATATGTAATACATAAATATGGTTTTGCTTATGGTAATGAGATCTTACGGGTAACAAACTTGTCAGCTTAATTTGCTACTGAGGGGTAGTCCTATATGTCGACAACCTAAACAGATTTTCATGTTTTTTTAGTAAATTGACAATATTCAATAATAACTTAAAGAATTCTGAAATGTGGTTTAATTTTTATATAGGTTTTTATTAGAATTTACTGCTATTTTTTCTTTAAAAATGTTTTTAAGTGTTCTTAATTTTCATTTATATTCTCCTTTTTTTTTTTTCCCCCTTTTAGGTACAGGAGCAGTATTGGAGCCTAAAGGAGTTTTACCAAACTGAAATCCTGCAGAAGGAAGAGGACGATGCTGAAGTCAAGCATCGATCCGGTTCAGCTGAGAAGCAGTGGCAGCTATTTTTGAAGAGGAGTTTTTTAACTCAAGATCTAGGGCTTGAGTTCCTTAATTTAATAAATATGGTAAGAACGACATTAAATGGGTTACACCTTCTGCAAGGATTCCTTGTCAAAGTCAGAACCAATTCATCTGTCTGCTAATTAGCGTTGCTGATGTAAGAAGTTGCTTTTGGTTTTTGTTTTTTGTTTTATTGTTATTATTTATTATTTATTTACTCGAGAATCTTTATATCAACCTCTGACCCATATAAACTTCTCTACAAAGTTTTAAAAAAAATGGCTAATCTACCTCTCCTTTAATACCCCAAGTATCTTTCTAATAAAACTGCTCATTTCATTGTACAAAATGCCAGCTGCCAGAAAACTTTTTTTTTTTTTTAATTGTTAAGCCAGATCTGTCTTCATATCTGTTTCTAACCCTCTGTAGCTACACAGGGAAAAAAAAGTGTTCATATTTTATTCTTTTCACACATGAAAATCCTTCAAACACTGAAAATAGTTGCTATGTCTAAACTGGGTTTCTCTGGTAACTAACCCCATAGAAATCCATTCTATCATTTATGAGATAACTTCATTTCTTTTTCATTTTTCATTTTCTCTTTCTATGGTTTGTCAAAGTTGTTCATAAAATGTAACCAAAAAGTGAGGTCCAACTTCAACACAAAGTACAACAAAGCTATTGTTCAAGAAGGAGACCTAGGAGTATGAAAACATTTTTAGCAGTAATTTCACTTTGCTGGTTCATGTTAGGGTTGTGATCAAATAAAACTCCCTTTACATTTTCATTGCAATTTCTACTGAGCGACTTCTCTCCCATCTTGTATTGGTCAGGCATTTATGCGGGACTTTATATTTATTCTTATTTAATGTTATGTTATTAGTTTTCTCCCATGATTCCATCGTGTTAAACTAATTCTGAACCTGCTCTCTACTGCATTAGCCATGTTTTCTGAATTTAATTCTATACATTTGATAAAAAGGCCTTCTGTGACTTCAAGTAGATTTTTAATAAAAGCATCTAAGGCTAAGTCGACTTCCCAATCCATTAAGCCATCCCTTGATTAACCCGTTTATTAAATAGCCACAGACATTTCCAATAGTATTTCATTTTGACCACTAATTCACAACTTTTTTCCTAAATCTGTGTTGAGAGAGATAGCTCAAAGGAAGGCCTATCTACCAAGTATCCTATCAATACGTAAGTATAATCTGGCATAAATCAGTTTGACTCCTTGTGATCAAGGAATTCTTTCCAAAGTGCTCACAAACTACTTAATTCATGATAAACTTACTGCACTGATTTTCAATGTAAGGCTTACCGATCTGTAAAGGATTTGGCCCATCCTTTTCCCACTTGTGAAAAGGAGGGCATTTTCCTTTCTCTAACTTTCTGGCCCTTTTCTTATTTTCTGTCAGTTTGCAAAGATAACTGGTATCGGCAATTTTCCCACTACTCTGAACTGTGAGGAATCTCAGTCAGGAATCTGAGTTCATTTGAAGGAGTTAGGTTCTATAACTATTCTCATCCACTTGAGCTATGATTTTCTCTTTACTCTATGCCTACCTTTGCTGTTTGAAGGTGACTATTTACTATTCTTGAATATTGACTATTCTTATTAAATCTGTGTGGAAACAAAATAAGTGTTAAATAGTGCTAATTTATCTAATGCTATTCTCAAGCATCAGAGCAAACTTGCTAAGCAATTTGAGCATGTTCTTATCTAATATGGGTGCTTTATTGTAAAAACTGATCAAGTTATTTCTTATTTGGAACACATAGAACATATATTATCTATCATCTTTTCATTTTTACTTTGTCATATAGTCTTCAATCTCTTGATTGTGTACTTCTCTAATTTGTAGTCACAAGGAAATCCAAATATTTGCAAACTATATTTTTATGTCTATCCTTTTTATTACTAACTTCATTTCAGAAATTTATTTTTCAGCCCTGAAACTTCCAGGTGGATCTTTTTTTTACTAGATTTCAATTGCCAGTGAAATTCTCTCCCTTGTCTTCTCTGCATCTCTCCTGTACTTTCTTGACCATATTAATCATGGATATTTTTGAAGTGTTTGTCAGCTAATTCCAACATCTGGGCCTGAAGTTGTTTCTGTTGTCTACATTTCTCTTGGTTTCCAGTCATGGAGTCCTGTTTTGGCAGGACCCATGAATCAAATCTATCAAATCTCAGACGTTATGTATAAAACACATGCTTTACCCTGAGGGCCTTACCACTTTCATTTAATAAATCCTCTTTGTTGATAAATATTAAGGTGCACATAATAGTTAACTGTATTGGTTCAGTGACATTTTG
This sequence comes from Enhydra lutris kenyoni, assembly GCF_002288905.1. Classification (NCBI taxonomy): domain Eukaryota; kingdom Metazoa; phylum Chordata; class Mammalia; order Carnivora; family Mustelidae; genus Enhydra; species Enhydra lutris. The sequence continues at coordinate 74,839,478 of NW_019154085.1, read as the reverse complement.
AGATAAGAAAGTGTTGGTAAAGCAAGTAAAACACATTTTTAATTCTCTTCATACTTTTTGGACCATTAGGCTTTTAAGCAAACATTATTGCTGAAATGTGATAACCAGTTCCGTTGTTAAAAAGGAAGAAGGCCAGCTGGTATTTTCTACTGAGTGTTCTGCTCTTGACTGGGTTGCTGTTCAAGCTTGAAACTGAAAAATTTTCAGTTTATTTAAAAAACAAAAATCATTAGGATTAGAGAAATTGATTTAGGTGAGAAATCTGGCAGACATCTTGATGAAAGTGCCAACTTACTAATTTATAACAGTGAATATCAAGGATGATGTCCAGGATCCTGCCTTCCTGTTATCAATGTATCTAGAAAACAAATCACACCATTCCCTGTGCCTGAATTCAAATGGAAAATGGGTAATTTAGTACCCTATTAGATAAGAGTATGGAGAATTTTTCCATGCCCCTACACAGAAGTAGAATGAGTATTGTGTTTACTAACTAGACCTTGGACAAATTATTTAGTCTTCTTGAGTGGTCACAATATTTAAGTGTGCCAAGTACATCATCACTCTTCCTGAATCCTGCTAGCTAGACAGCCACAAATACTGCTATGTTCTCCCTTTTCCAGACCTCACTTGAATCATGCCCTGCGGGTTGGGCTTGACATTGATATGCTGCAATTTCCAAGTTTACATTAAATTACATATTATATTTTGATTAATAGTTGCTTAATAGTATGTGAAAGATACCCTAACTTTATAGCATAGGTTAAAAAAATTATTTGGAGTGGGTTTTGCTGAAGTTGTCTAACACCTTTTATGATATACTAGACTCTCGTTAACCATAATTACAGCATATATCATTTTATTTTTGAACCCCCAAATTGAAGGGGGGAGATCTCATTTAGGACCTGCAATTAAATTCTTTTGTAATTAATCAGTACTTTATTATGTCTAAATTGATATAAAAATATAAATATGGGTTATTAATGTCACTTAAAATAATTTAAAAATAAAATGGTCTTTTATTTATTTATTTTTTAAGATTTTATTTATTTATTTGACAGACAGAGATCACAAGTAGGCAGAGAGGCAGGCAGAGAGAGGGAAGGAAGCAGGCTCCCTGCTAGGCAGAGAGCCTGATGCGGGGCTCAATCCCAAGTCCCTGGGATCATGATCCGAGCTGAAGGCAGGGGCTTTAACCCACTGAGCCACCCAGGCACCCCTAAAAATAAAATGGTCTTTTAAAATATTGTTACATATTTATAACACTATCTCTGACTATGATTTAAAAGATCCCTTGACTTCTAGATACCTAGCTGTAATTGCCATTATAGACATCCATGCATATTTGCTCCTTAGAAATTCAAGGATTTATTGAGAAAGACTGGCCATCAAAGGAAAAACTAGTGCTTTGTCAACCAAATATTCAAATATACATTTTTTATGTGCCAAAAAAAAAAAAAAAAAAAGACACGTCCAATTGTTTTTTCCCTTGTTTAAACACACTGTTTAAAGTCTTTCCAACTAATCAGCCAGAGCATATAGAAGTTGGGAAGAGGGCTCTGCATTTAGATATTGTGATTCTGGTGCATAATAGAGAAGAGATTTATAGGCATACATTTCAGTTCTCACAAAAGGGAGTAACTTCAAGCACTGCTCACAAGGAAAATTTAAAATAATCATAGTATATACAGTGGGATAATTTGAAGAGAAAAACAGACCCTTTGTATTCCTGATACTGAGACTTTGACACACTCCAATGAGTGCGTTCAAATAAAAAGTGGACTACACTTCAAAACTTATGCATTAACATAATCTTGACTTCAACTTTTCTGGATCCTGGTGCTCATTCTATCACCCCTTAGGAAGTAACCAGACCCTGGACAGGGGTATGAGGGTGGACTCAAACACAACTACAGTTTTGAAGAACTCAGGACCTGGTGTCCAAGCATAAAATAGAGGTTCTGAGAGCCCTGCTGTGCCTTTAAACAGGCATTCCAGACTTGTCCTCCTATCAGAACCATGCTCTGCATTAGCTATGATCAGGTGTTTGCCTCCTAAAATAATGTATGCAAAAACGTTATGTCTCTTGGGAAAGAAAAGCCATTATATGGATTATTAATTTAACAGGCAAAAAGGGATGAAATATTAAATGCGAAAAGTGAAGTACACTTTATGGAGAACACTATGGAAAGCCAGAAGGCAGAAAGAGAAGAACTCTGCCACCTTCGGATGACATGGCAACTTAAGGGCACTGCTACTCAGCCTGTGAAACAGCAGTGGGGAGCATTCAAGGAACAACTTAGAAAGGTACAAGAACGTGGAGTGGATATTATTAAGCCTTAAAAACGAATGAAATTCTGATATATGCTGCAACATAGAAGAGACTTTAAAATAGGATGCTAAGTGAAATAAGCCAGTCACAAAAGGATAAATGTTCTACGATCCCATTTACACGAAGTATGGAGGGTCAAGTTCATAAGGAGAGAAAACAGAAAAGAGGTCAGCTGGGCTGAGGGAAGGCGGGAACCGGGGTTATCCGTAAGGGGACAGAATTTCTGTTTGGGATGATAAAGTTGGAGGTAGATGGTAGCAGTGGGTTCACACTAATGTGAATGTCTTACTGGCACCAAACTGCACAGTTAACATTTGGTTAAAATGGTAAATTTTGTCACAGGTATTTTATCACAGTAAAATCAAAAACAAGTAATGGAAACCCAGGTTTAGAACCAGGAACTCATTTGAGGTAGTGAAGGTTTTCACGGGGATGGAAAGTTCGATCACTCTGTCATCATGGCAGTGATCATTACGTAGTTGCTGGTGATGTCAAAGAAAACAAACACTTGACTATCTAACATTTGTTTCAGATTACTCACAACTTACAACTTCTTGAGGAAGCACTTACTCCTGTGTCTGCCCTTGACCTTGGAGGGAGCCTCCAGACCATTTTAGGTCTACAGAAAAAATGGAACGAAATGAAGCCTCAGCTGCAGGTGAAGAAACAGACTGATGGACTTGGGTGAACAGGAAAAAAATCGAAAACTGTTTGGCCAAGGTTTACCTAATTCATTTTCACAGACTGGTGAATTACTGTGTTTTGTTTTGTTTTGTTTTGTTTTTAAACAAAAGCAGTGCTTATCTAAAACTCCACTTCCAAAAAAAATTTTCTTACTGTTGTTTTGCACTGTTCTGTATTTGATGATACACAAACATTCAGGCTACAAAATGTCCTTAATATACTCTTATCTTAGATCATTTAGTTTACATTACATTGTTTCCTTATAAATACAGTTATCACATATATTCACTCTCATTATTTCCCTAAGAGGTATAGACACATTTTAGATTATGACATCTCAGAGCAAGGGTGTGCACGCTCTGCCACACAGGCTCTGCAGCCCGTTGTCCCTACAATTACCACTTTGATGTCACGGTCCCTGGCCACTGGCACCCCAGTTCCCCACCACCCTCCCAGGAATCTTGCTGTGCCTTCCTGTTCTCCCTCTCAGAGAGCCCTCAGGATGTGAGAGAGAAAACCCTGAGTCACGTTCCCAGGCCCTGACTACAAGTGCCTTTCCTATCCTCTACCTCCTGCTGCTCCTACCCCTGGACGCAGCTGCCAAAAGTGATTGCCAGTCATGCTGTTCTCCTGCCTGGCTTGTTCTTTGCTCCAAAGTCAAGCTCTCTGTGTTTCTGTTGGTCACAACTTCCTAAGTGTTGGCCTTAAAGAATGCTGAATCAGAAAGTGGAAGATTCCTTTAAGAAATATCTATTTTAGATTCTTTAAGAGTAAAGCTGATATTGTGGATAACTGGCCCCCTCTCCCCTTCACAAAAGCACACCATTGTAGCCCATGGTGAACGATTTTCCATAAAATCTCGGAGAATTCAACTAGCCTCCCTGTCAGGTATTTTGATATACCCTGTGTTATACACCCCTTTGCCTTTCATGTCTCCATGTGCGCACATGCCCCCGCACGTGCTGAGTGTGTAAATCCCTCGAAGTCAGGCGGCATTCCCAAGCTTTGTTAGTTCTGTCACTGTGCATATATTTGATGTCCCCATGCTTGATTTTGACTTGAAGACCTTTCTGTTACTCATCTGCAAATTATTTCCTTAGCCTAAATCATTTCCATTACTTCTCTGCTTGATAGAAGAGCCATCCCTGACAGTATAGTGACATCCTCTTTGAGTTGTCTGCCCTTTGTAAGTTCTGTCCCAGAATCTGGAGTCCTATAAGGGTTATCTGAGCTGTGCTGGCTTAAAAGGAAGCTGCTCTGTCCCCCCATCTACATGTGGTGGCTATTTGTGGCTTCTGGGATGACCATTTTTAAAGCAGCATATCTACCACATTGCTCAGCTGGTAGTTCATGCTGATCATTCTGTTATCATAGAGGACAAGTAATTCCCCCATATATTTTTAGACTTGCCATGTCTTGGTGTATTTACCATACCACCTGATCCTGGTCTATATTGAATGTCAGAGATGGTCATGGCTTCACAAAAATATCTAAAATACCTTCACTTCCCAAATTACTGGAGTGCTTGGTGCGCCCCAGAAACAGGTGGTTTGTATTTTACCAGCTAGCTCTGAAATGTTTTTTGTGTTGCTAATAATTTTCTTTTTAATTCCTGAGAAAATGGGGATAGAATAATGTATCCTGAGCACCAGATAGCACAAAGCCCAGATTTGCAGGGATGGGGTAGGGCCAACAATAAGTAATTGTTAACAGATGAGAGAATAATTGGTGATATGGACCTTCCTGTAGTCAGTTATAGAAAAGGCTCCCTAAAAGTTGGATATCTTTTATTGCTTTTAACTTTTATTGCTTTTATCTTTATTGCTTTTAACTATCTTTTATTGCTTTAACTTTAGCAACTGAATGATGAAGTTCGGTACCTCCTAAGAGCATCGGAAGAGCTAAGTGACAAAGGAGCCCCTGTGAAAGAGAAGTCCCAGCAGCTGAGGGAGCTTATTCATCTCCACCAAACACAAGAGGAGAGAATCCGAGATTATGAGGATATCCTATACAAGCTGGTCCGATTCCACCAAGTCAAGGAGAAGGTGAGACTTGTCACAGAGAGCTGGAAGACCCTCAGTTTTAAACTACGAAATTAAAAATTAATTATTATGTAATAAAGGCCACATTGTTCATTCTGGTGCTAGAAGCTTTCCACCATCTGGCCTTTAACCTTTTTCTCACTCCCTCCTGACAATCCAGCCCAATGGAGCTCTTCTTTGTCCCTCAAAGATAGTGCACACATTCCTAACTCCAAGCCTGAGGTGCCATTCCCTGACAGGTCCTTTTCTCTCTCCTCTGCTATTTAAACCCTGCCCCTGCCTCCAGCAAACCTATGTCCCTCGGAATGATGTGTCTCTCTCCCTGAACTTTCATTGTTTATTTTACACATTTGTCATTTTTAGCATCTTGATTCTTTTTTTTAAGATTTTACTTATTTGAGAGAAAGAGTAAGCAAGAGAGAGACAGAAAGAGAGAGAGAGAGAGTGAGCACGAGCCGGGGGAGAGGGAGAGAGAAAAACAGACTCCCTGGTGAGCAGGGAGCCTGATGCAGGGCTTGATCCCAGGACCCTGGGATCATGACCTGAGCCGAAGGCAGATGCTTGACTGACTGAGACACGCAGACGCCTCTGCCATCTTGATTCTAAATGACTTTTCCCCTCAACTCAAGAAGTGTTAGCTCTTTGCAGTAAGAAAACAAATCCTTTTTTTTTTTTTTAAATGTATCTCAAGTAACTGACATTATGGAGCACTCAATAGAGCTTTATAGTTATTAGCTTCTCTTAACAGAAAATGGAGATATACCGAAATCCCTTTAAAACAGCCTCTGAATTTAATCAGAACACAAGTCTAGATCTTGCAAAAGTTTAGACTCTGACCAAAAAGAGTGTTTTCTTCTTTAAGAGAACTGACAGTGTTAATTCCTCATTTTTACCCTACCTATCTGAAGCACTGTAACATTTATTTTCTTATCTATGACATTAATAATTATAGATCGGCTTGGCAGCATTTCGACCAGGTAGTAAAATTGGTTATGCAAAGTAGGCTTTAAAAAAAAAATTCAGTCTTCAGAAAAAGAGGAAATCCATGTTAATTGTTACTGTCTTAAATTCCAGCTGGGTCATCTCCACAAATCAAGGGAAATAGAGTTTTTAGACCAGCCAGAGGATCTGGATGATGCCCACGAAGCCCAGGTCCACCTCAGTCGTGCTCAGGAGAAGCAGGCACACATCGGTCATCTCCATAAACTGGCCCTTTCCTTGGGAGTGGATATCATCTCATCAGTGCAGCGGCCTGTAAGCAACTTGGAACACCGTCATTCCTACGTAATTAAAGTTGAGAGTTGGGGGAAAATATCAAAGAAACCAGGCTGACTGCCTACCATATGTTAAATTTAAAAATACATTAAACCATTGGGATAGTCATTTGTGGTGAATTTCTACCACCTAGAACAAAACAAAAAACTTTAAAGGAGGAAAATTGCTTTATAAAAGTCTTGTTTAGTACATATATCCTCATGCTAATTAAAAAATAGAATTGTCGAGCTCTGTTGGCTAATATGGCAGTCCGGTTTTTGCATTTGAAATGGGCCTAATGCAACTAAAGAACTAAATTTTAATTTTATTTATTTTTAATTAATTTAAATTTTAAAGTCTTTTTTTTTTGAAAGATTTTATTTATTTATTTGACAGAGAGAGAGAGAGAGAGATCACAAGTAGCCAGAGAGGCAGGCAGAGAGAGAGGGGGAAGCAGGCTCCCCGCTGAGCAGAAAGCCCGATGCGGGGCTCGATCCCAGGATGCCGGGATCATGACCTGAGCCGAAGACAGAGGCCCAACCCACTGAGCCACCCAGGCACCCCTAATTAATTTGAATTTTAAAACTGACACTCAATGTAATTATGAGAAAACTTTTAAGTACATTGGGAATAGTTTGGATATGTGATTCTACATTTTAAACTATAAACTATGAAATTTGAATACGGATCAACTATTTCTGACAAGTTTAGCAACAATTAAGAAGTGCTAGTAAGTGTGAAATACACACTAGATTTCAAAGACTTACTATAAAAAACTGTGTTAATATTTTTAACATTTGTTAACATGATGATATTTGGTTGAACAATCTTTATTATGAAAAATGAATTGCACCTGTTTCTTTTTTACTTTTTAATATAGCTACTAGAAAATTTTAATTATTCTTGTGGCTCAGGTTATATTTTGATTGGACCAATGCTGCTTTAGCATTTTGGATCTGGAAAGGTATGGTAGAGATAATCTAGCCCAGCATTTTATAAAAGAAGGATCTGAGGCCCAGAGAAGGGGCTTTATCCATAAGAGCCCGTCATGGTGGAGACTTCTGGCTTCACCGAAGGCTTGGGCAGTGGTCACTGGATCTACTTTATGCCACTGGACTGATCTTAACAGAGGAGCCTAAAGAGAAGACAGTATTTTCAGATCAAATTTTTATAAATAACATACAGGACTCTGATTAAAAGGAAAAAAATCCTCCAAATTCCTAATTTGAGGGGAGAAAAGATTATGTTTATTCTATCTAGTATGTATAACATTAACAAAATCATAATGGCCAATTTTACTTTAAAGTTCTTCTAAAATCTCCATTAAATGATATGGAATGCAATGAACCTAAAGTTCATTTTTTTTTTAATTAAAAAAATTTTTTTTTATTTTTTTAACTGAAAGACATAGAAATACAAAATATCTGTTGCTGTTTATAGAGAGCAAGAAAGTTTTTACCAAGAAGGAGTTTTCTTTTTAAAGAGTTTTATTTTATTAATAAATGTATTTTAAAAAGAAAGAAAAAAGTAAGATGTCTCACTTTGTACAAATAATATTATAAATTGTTCTCCAACCCTCATCTGGCCTTGGCCTCAGCAGCCCTCTGTGTTGAGCAGAGATTGGCACACTTGCATAATGAACCTGAAGTTAAGTTCAAGTTGACAGGAAAATTATAGTGCAGAAGCTGAATGTTTCCAATGCATATTTTATGCCTTTTGAAGTAAAAATTATACATTATAATAAACGGTGTCTCTGAAGTGTTGGGTGTGATGAGCAAATCTTCAAAATTGAAGTTTCAAGACTGGAAATGCAACGGTTTGCCTTCCCAACATGTTGGTGTCTGGCTCTCCCTTCTGAAATCATTATATTCAAATATGCTTAAGGTAAGGTCAGCCAGGAGCCGGTTTTTTAATGTCCTTTACGAGCTTCATAATGCAGGTAAATAGCACATGCATCCCATTGCTGTTTCACCCAGTCCCTTTGTCACTTCCTCTTCTCTTTCATTTTCAGAACTGCTCTAATGTTTCTGCAAAGAACCTGCAGCAGCAGCTGGACCTCCTTGAGGGGGACAGTGGGAACTGGCGTGCCAGAGCCCAGGAGTATGAACGGACCCTGACCCTCAGCCTGGAGTTCTGCAACACAAGGGACAGTATAAATGAGGTAGGGTGACAGGGGTGAGAGCCTACCTTGTGAAAAGCTGCTCTCAACCTAAAGCATGTGTCTCTTGTCTGTATGTGTGCACCCACAATCAGGGACCTTTTATTCCACCTTGACCTTTCATCTACCAAGCGACGTCTCAGGGCTCTGAAAGTTTGAGTCAATTTCAAGCACCCAAGTCAGTATGTTGTCAATGCCTAGGAAAACCTAGTATGCACTGTTACAGTGTTTTGTTTTGTTTAAGATTTTATTTATTTACTTGACAGACAGAGATCACAAGTAGGCAGAGAGGCAGGCAGAGAGAGAGGAGGAAGCAGGCTCCCCGCTGAGCAGAGAGCCCGATGCGGGGCTCAATCCCAGGACCCTGGGATCATGACCTAGGCCGAAGGCAGAGGCCTTAACCCACTGAGCCACCCAGGTGCCCTGCACTGTTACAGTGTTTTATTTGCTTTCTTCCCCCTACTCAAGCCTGTACAGCAACTGCTTGCTTGAGTGGATATAGCCCATCAGGACAGAAAGGGTGATGCCGTCCCCATGAAGTCAGCTCCGACCTGCTGAGATTCTATTTAAGGACCAATGACTCATAGCGAAGGGGGTGGCATGGGCCAGAGGAGCAGGCTCTTTGCCTCAGAGGCTGCAAAGTATTATCACCAAAGTCAACAGGTTAGTTTCATATTTACTCAAATGGAGTGGCTTACTGGAAAAACAACTTCTAGAGAAAAAGGAGCAACAGATAAAAGTTATCCTCTGCGTCCATGTACCCGCTCAAACACATAATTCCACCTCCTCTCCGTCAACTCTATCCAAACCCCCAACCCCCAAACATGTAGCGAGCCAAAATAATCCTCCCCTAGTTAAACTTTCCATTTAAATAAACTTATTCTGGGGAGAAAACATAGATCAAGATAGCAAAACATAGTTCCTGATTTTTGACTCAAAATTGACAGCAGGACACAGAGTACTATAATTCCAGACTTATCACCATTTAGAGAAAAATGTTTCTGGGTCCATCAGTCACGTCCATTACAAAAGCGGGTGGAGGAAGAGGAAGGGGAAACCTTCTCAATCGTTTTGTTGATGCCCGATTTACACAATCTGGGCCCAGCAAATATCAAATATCAGACATTAGCTCATGAACTCAAGTATGAGTATCTAAACTAGAATGGTAGTCGAGCTCTCACACGCTCCTTCCTGCAGGCCACACTTTTATAGACCACTGGCAGGTGCAGGAAGGGAGCAGGGCTGGAAGGAAAGTGAGAGGGGCAGAGAGCAGGAGAGGTCACGTGGACCCCAGCAGAGACACAGGAACTTCAACAATGACTTTCATTTTAGCAATGTGCTGCTGGACTGTAGAGTAGCTGCTCAGAGTCCATGTTCCAGGGACTCATTCTGGGCTAGAGATTCATTCGGGGTTAAGCCCAGAGTGTAGCCTACCTGCTATGGCCTCTTCCGGTTTCAGCTAACAATACTTCATTCAAGTCTTGTTAAAGAAAACAATATTAAAGAAAACATTGTTCTCCCCAAGGCTATAACATTTAGATTTTCAGGTTTGCAATTTTTTTTCTACCTTTCTCCAAAGTTATATTCTTTCTTCCCTTCTTCCTCCTCCTTCTCTCCCTCTCTAATCTTTCCCCTTCCTTCTCTCCTTCTCCCTTCTTCTTTGGTAAACTTTGTTTTGCCAAAAATCTCTCTCCCTACAGGGATATACAGCTCTATACTAACAGAAACCACAAGTGAAGGAGGCTAAGGGTTACTCCCTGCTCCCTATAGCTCAGTTTCCATTTTCCTGATTCACTATGGCATGCATGGAGCTGGGTCTCCCCGTGCGGGCCCTTCCCACAGATGTTCTATTTACAGGCAGCCTCGTGATGAGCCTCTGCTGGGAGCCAGCTTAGCTGAGATGACAGATGTCCCTTGTAGTCACAGTCGGGACGCCCCAGGATTGTCTGTACCATAATGAGCAACCAGATACATGTGGGAATCAGATATCACTTTAACACAACCTCAAACATTAGAAGAACTAGTAGTCTTCCCATTTGTTTCTACTTCATATCCATCTAATCTTTGATGTAAGTTTTAATTTCACATTTAAAGGTTCTTTGAAAATCCTTGGTCCTTTCCTCCTTTCCTTCTTGTAGAAATATAGCAGGCATGTCACAGTGTAGCATCTACACCCTGGACTTTCCAACCACACGCCTAATGGGAATATAATCAGAAGGAATATTTTTAGTGCACTTTAGTAAAATACATATATGTACATTCTAATTTGTATTGTAATATCACAGTATAGATGGGTAGGTTTCAAGTGGTGATAATATTTATATAACTAGACATTTTTGTCACATTATCATTATTAATATTTGGCATAGGTACTTAAAACATTATAAAAAATTAAAAGCAATATGTTATTCTACGTTTTTTTGTATATTAAAACATTAAAGTCAGACACCCCACCAGGGAACTAGGGCAAACATTGATATTTTTTTTTTAAAGATTTTATTTATTTGTTTGACAGAGAGAGAGATCACAAGGAGGCAGAGAGGCTGGCAGAGAGAGAGGGGGAAGCAGGCTCCCCACCGAGCAGAGAGCCTGATGTGGGGCTCAATCCCAGGACCCTGAGATCATGACCCAAGCCAAAGGCAGAGGCTTTAACCCACTGAGCTACCCAGGCACCCCACAAACATTGATTTTTTAAAAAAAGATTTTATTTATTTATTTGAGAGAGAGAGAGCAGCAGAAAGAGGGAGAAGCAGGCTCCCCAGCTGAGCAGGAAGCCCAACACAGGGCTGGATCCGAGGACCCTGGGATCGTGACCTGAGCTGAAGGCAGTCGCTTAACTGACTGAACCACCCAGACACCCCAGTGCATTTTATTTTTTAAGCTGAGTTGGAAACACGGTTGTTTTGTTTCCAGTGTGCTTCAAGTGCTTCTTGGAAGTTCACAGACTCTGAGTGGAAATAGATTTTGGGCGATCTCGACTCCGACACTTCTTCCTTTTTAGGGTGAGAAACCTGAGGTGTGTACGATTTGCATCTGAGCAGAGCACTCTAGGACTGCAGAGCTTCTGTTCATGGTGTGTTGAGGAGTCAGCTTTGGGCCAAAAGCTCATCTGTTGGTCTTCAGGCTCTATTGGGCACCAACAGGTTGTCAATTGCTAAACTCAAAGTCCCCACTTGCTCCCACGGCACAGTCTGATGCACCATGTACGCTTTCTCTGCACTTTCCTCTGCCGGCCTATTTTCCGCATAGCCATTCCAAGCTGTTTGGATGCTCTGATACAATAGCACGGTTCATTTGGTCATTTCAACCAAAATTAATTGTTGATGATGCCCTAACTAACGTACATGGTTCTAACTGCACTTGAGCTCCCTAGTAGAGGACTCAGTACCTCAGGGCAAAATAAAATGAGGTGTTCTAAAGGTGATTTTTTTTTTTTTATGTGATGTGATATTCTTTAAAGACAAAGAACCATGGTTCTGTGCCTTGATTATCTTTGAGTAAAGTACTTTTACTTTCTCATTTCATACACTACCTAAGACATAGGATATTGTAAAATCTCATTTTCTCCATGTCTACCTTCACAGTCTTCAGACTGCCAGATTTCGTGGCATTTTTTTCTCACTCATTTCACACAAAGATATATTGGTATGCACAAATGTTGAATTTCACCCTATATTTTCTTGCCTGGCAGCATAAATAAGTTGTTAATATGCAAAGCATTACAGACATTCTCTGTGGTTAGACGTGACAGAACATCAGTAGTTACTCATTCTTTTACACATCTTTATTTAGAAACATAATAAGTTGATATTAAGCATGTTTTCTATCTGCAACCTGACCCAAAAAGTTACTTTTACATTTACATAATGGTAATGGAAATTTGTAACCGGAGTCTCATTATGGGTCGCAATTACTTTGCTGGGAAAAAAAAAAAAAACAGCAATGACAGAATTGGGTTGGTAACCATTCTTTCAAAATAAGTTTTGCAAACAGAAGCTTTCATGTAATTAGATTACTTTAGCCTGAAATTTCTTCTACTGTAGCAATAGCCTACCCATCGGGAAGGAAACAGAAAAGGACTTGGTGTATATATAGGTCTGTTCCATATGTCGGAGTCTCATGTTCCAGTTACACAAATTTTTTTTGTCGATTTGGAGAAGTCGGTCATCTGAGTTCTAGAGACACAAGGCAGATGAGAAGCAGCAAATTAGAATCGAGGAATAGACACATACCCAACTCATGAAATCGAACTTCCTGACATCGTAGAGCACTTTGCTGGTGACAAAATGACCATGGACAGTCCCCCACCCACAGGAGAAGAAGCAGACAAAGAGTGCCAGACCGGCTAAAACACGGGGCGGGCAGCACTGTGGTATGGTGCCGGGGGTTATTATTTTCTGGATCGATAACCCTACACTCATCATTTTAGAAAAAACACTAAACTATCATCATTTGACACATATTGCCAATGTGGCCACTGTGTACTGGCCCATAAGCCCATGAAAGTCCTCTGGGAACATGGAGCCCAGAGTGAATTAAAGCCCGTGGGACTTCACGTCACAGTCACTTGCAACCAGGCCACAACGTGGGTCCATCCAGAGGGTACAGAATAGAAAAGATATATTTGTTCTGAAAATGTCCATAAAAGTTTCAGACTCTTCTTCCTGAAGAATACAGAAAGCTGAAGTTTAAAATCATAGTTACCATGTCCAGGAAGTAAAACAAACACATGAACACATGGAGCTTGCAGGGCAGAGACAATAGCCATGATCGGGACACGAGGTCAAACGGAGCCACCGTCTTCTCCCCGCAGGCTGTCCCACTTCCGCTGCCGCAGTGCTGGCCTTGAGCACAAGGAGACAGCTGCACGGTTGCCAAGCGAAAGGAGGCCAAGGGAGCCTTGTCCTGAAATCTCTCCAGGACTTAGGCTTGATATTCTAGCCATACTAATTGTAGCAAATCATTCAGGTTGAATTATGAATCTTTGGGTCCTTTCATTTCAAATGCAAGCATCCTGGGCAGTGATAACTGTGAAGCCTTCTGTTACTGGAAATGAGCATCAGAAAGCTTTTTTTCTGGAGTGGGCAAAAGGATGAGCAAGAAATGGAGCCTGTGAAGTGGACATGAAGAGAAATGGACTGTTTTGCATTTTTGTGTCTGGCCAAACATGTGCTATAGTTCCAATGAAGGCTTTATTTTTAATTTTTTTTTAGTAGGCTCCATGCCCAGTGTGGAGGCCAACATGAGGCTTGAACTCAGGACCCTGAGATCAAGACCTGAGCTGAGATCAAGAGTTGGATGCTTAATTGACTGAACCACTCAGGTGCCTGGAAAGGCTTTTGTTTTTAATGTGTTTCCTTAGTTTTAAAATGTCCCATGGCTCTCATATAAATTGGCCTTGCCAGCACCAGACTCCCAATAATACATTCTTATGCCAGAGCGACCTCAACTAGCTTAGTCAAGACTAAGAATAGCAATCCAGCCTGGTCGTCATCAGCCTCTTTTTGCTTCTGCTTCTTCTCAAAGAAGCTTTGTTCATTCCTAACCCTGAGAGAAGCTCACACTGCTCCCTAGGAAATATGGTGAGATGTTCATTCTGGTTCAAAAGAACCACAATTTTAAAGTCTTCATTTTATTCCTAAGCATGGCTATATTAACTTAGTCCGCAGATTCCATAACAAATATGGAGGAGCTGAACAAGTGGAAACATAGGAAAATCACATTATTCATTAGGAAAAAAAAATTCCTCCTAAGGTTTTTTAAAGGCTTTTAGAAATTTTGTTAATAAGGATTATAACAACGTTTAAATTTTTTTAATAGGGTGAACTATCCTGCCCAAGCTTTGGGTGTTTCTTTCTGCTTACGTGTTCCATTTGAGCAGTTGTCTTGCCATTTCCACCATTCCCCATTGTTGACAAGCTAACTAAAGTTAGAAACAGCTGCAGGAACAATGATCCCACAGCCAAGCAACCATGGCACTCAGTCCCTTTAAAATATGATCACAAGTTATACGGGGAGTAGATGGGAAGTTAAGTTTTCACATTAGAATATGCAGGTAAGAAATTTAGGCATAGTTAGGTTTTTCTGAAAAATCTACTTGCTAAAAGTAGTTTGCTCATGCTGCCTTCCACTTGCAGCTGCAAAAGTCCGAAATTTCAGCTGGGAAAGGTCAAAGATTTAAAATGCATTTCTAGGGGCACCTGGGTGGCTCAGTGGCTTAAGCCTCTGCCTTCGGCTCAGGTCATGATCTCGGGGTTCTGGGATCGAGTCCCGCATCGGGCTCTCTGCTCGGCAGGGAGCCTGCTTCCTCCTCTCTGTCTCTCTGCCTGCCCCTCTGCCTACTTATGATCTCTCTCTGTCAAAAAAATAAATAAAAAAATCTTAAAAAAAATAAAATAAAATGCATTTCTAGGGGACCAAAAGAAAGAAGTGCCAGCAACTTTGTCAAAGGAGCTCATGTGTCAGAAAGCAGCTGATCCCATTTCACATACTCATAGCACCATGAACACTCTTTGGTCTTATAAATCATCTTCAGTGGAAGTGCATTCATTCTGAAGCCGCAGAAATAAGATTGTGCTTATCCTTTATTGGTCTTAAGTTTTTTGATCCAAAGCAGATTTAAAATTTCATGGTTTAGAATTACAGCATTAAGGCTCAGCCTTTCTCTGTTCATCACCTCGTTTTTGAATAGAAGTTGATCTTTCTCATTTAAGCAAGCAGACGTAACCCAGTGATTATTAGATTGATGACTGAGACCCTCTTCCTTTCTCTAGACTGAAATTTATAATGTGTATCACATTCTAGTACAAGAAAAAAAAACATAAAATTTTCTTTTCCAATGGATACTTATTAGTAACAGGACATATATTTTCCCTTTTCTTTTTTCTTTTATTCTGTTTATTTTTATTAAAAATAGAAATTATATTTTTAATTGTGGTAAAATACATGTAACATAAAATGTACCGTCTTAACCATTTTAAGGTTAAGGTTAATATTAAGTACACTCATATTGTTCTACTATCATTACCACTATCCATTTCCAGAACTTTGTCATCATCCCAAAAAGAAATTCTGTACCCATGAAACAATACTGGGGACATGTTTTTTAATGCAAGAATCTGTGGTTTCCTCAGATGTGGTAGTTATTATACCTACAATCACAGATTATGACTTTGAGGGGAAAAAGTTCCTGCCCAAGTTCTATGTGAATAACTCAGGATGTAGTCCTGATATATCTCAGTCCCATTTGTGTTTTTCCACTAAAATTGAACATGTGCATGTTAAAACACTGAATGTCAAAGAATTTAAATATTAATTGGTCATTTTATAAGTATACCAAATGAATATGATCTTCTCCAATATTTGTGTGAGTTCTAATAGAGAAATAATTTTCAAATTTTGAAACTATAGTTCTTGCCATTTCTTCAGAACGTTACTGATTTATCGGTTTAAGTGTTTAATATTGTCTCTGTGGCTGGCTTAATTGGTAGCTTAAAACAAGCATTCAACAATATCATTTACCATATGACATAAACAACAGTATAGGTGTGTGAGAGGCAAAAATTGCATCAGCATAATGATTTCCATGTATGCAAATCTGCTAGGGCCTTTATAGGTAATTGTCTCCAAGAAATGTTAAAGATAAGGTCAAGGTTCGGTTCTTACAATATGCAGGATTTGAAATAAGCATTTGGAGAAAGCAAATATTTTTAGGGCAGACATGTTTTTTCTGCATTACAGGTCTAAAATCTAGCCTTTATTCCCTTCCAGATAATTTATTTGCTGTCATTGAAAAGAATTTTAATGTGTTTCTGACTTTTCTTATCATAGCTCAAATTTATCAACCATGACATTGTTCATTTTTTTGCTGTTAAATGCTTCCATATAATCTGAGAAGGTTTATGTTTTCTCTGTACTTCTCTTTGCTGATAATATAAAGAGAGAGTTGCCTGTCAATATGTTTATCTTTCTTGAATATGGGAAAGGGTACAGAAAGTGGTGTGTTTAATGGAACTGGACTGCTTAGGGTTTCGGTTCACTGGTAAAGTTGAACTATGTGCTCTTAAGGCTGTCATAATGCATGCTCCACTCTCCGTTCGTTGCCATATGCTCTGTTTCTACACAAGTTAGCATTGCCATCAGTGGTGATGCCGTCCCTTTACTTTCCGGTTTGGAAGGACATCTAAAGTTAGTGGCCTATATCTAAAAAGGAAATCTCTTCTGGAAACTGCTCATGAAAAATAATTTTTTACCTGGATTTGGGCGAGTAAAGTATTTTTCCTGTTAAAGTATTTTCCTGCTAAATCTCATATTGGGACTCCTCTTTTATCCCGCTAATGTCCTTGGTGGTCTGAATGTCGACCCTTCATTGACCTCTGCAACAGGAACAGCTCATTGGAGCCTAGTATATTTATTCCCGATACTATAAGAGAGCCTTGGGAGGCAGAAGAATCTGGGGCAAATGCTAAGACACAGAGAACGGAATGTATGGGAAACATAATGTCAAATAAATACGAATAAGAAAATTAGAGTTGTTAAAAATCTGATATGTTCAAAACTGTCTTATTTGGAAGCCAAGGGATATTCTGTACTTATAAATCTAATTTTAAATTACAAATCAAGGGGCACCTGGTTGGCTCAGTTGGTTAAGCATCCGACTCTTGATTTTGGCTCAGGTCATGATCTCAGGGTTGCAAGATCGAGCCCTGCATGGGGATGTGCACTGGGCGTTGAATCTGCTTAGGATTCTCTCTCCCTCTCTCTCTACCCCTTCCGCACACTCTCTAAAAAATTACACGTCAAAAAGTACAAAGAACAATTTATATTTAAATTTAGGAATATGTTTAAATTCTCATTATGTGTTCACTTAGCACATTTGTTTCCTATTGTAAAATCACTGAATACATTTTGAGGATTATGAATATTTTGAAGTGTTAAGATTTTTTTACTTATTACAAGTCAATATTAGTGTCCTCATTTTAAGGAAATCACCTCTTTCTTTTCATTGAACTGCAGCTCAAAGAGTCATTCAAAGATATCAAAAAGAAATTCAACAATTTAAAGTTTAATTACACTAAGAAAAATGAAAAGGCTCGGAATCTGAAGGCTCTTAAATATCAAATTCAACAAGTTGATGTGCATGCTGAAAAAATACAGGTAAAGAGGAAGTGCGGGTGGCGTGTCTGTGTGTGTGTCTGTGTGTTTGTGCATGCATGCACTACTATGATTATTACAAAATCAGTTTGCATTTCAATTCTAGATGCCTAACCCTTGGGCTTTTTTGCAACATCGGGATTCAGATGGTAGTTTTCTGCTTTTGTAACAGTTGAGTTCCTCATGTAAAATGTATAAGTTAATTTATCTCTTGAGGCAGCTCTAGAATGAATTCTACCAAATCTACCCAGCCTCTCTGCTTCCATTCTTCCCCAGAGCACACACACATGCACACACACACAGGTGCACACCTCTTATACACCCCATTTCCTTTCCTTGCACATGCTTATGTCAGGAACTTACTCCATTACTCCCAGAACCTCGTACACTACCTCAATTACCGCTTGAACCAGCTAGATAACTTGAATATTTTTCCCAGGGAGACAGTGAGCTTCTTGAAGACAAGAAAATATTTTATTTTATGATCATTGTCTTTTTTTAAATTCATACTATCATTCTTGAAATCTGGAATAGGACCTGGTATATAGTGAATTTTCCATATGATTTTAATGACGGATCAGTAAACTATGTGGGAGAAAACCCATTCTTTCCAAAATACATTTGTGATTATTATGATTTTAATATATCATCAGGGAGAAGGCTGCAAAAGTTTTCCCCAAGTTTTTCTCTCAATAAATTATCACCAGCTAGCCTCATAAATAAAAAATGAATTTTGTTTTAAAAACTGTTTCTTTTTTGCATAGGCTTTGAAAAAGAAAATGGAAAAAGTTGAGAATAAAACTTCTGATTCTTTCTTGAGTTATCCAAATAATAAAGTTAATGTTCTTTTGGAAGCCATGAAGGATTTGCAAAAACATGTGGATGAGTTTGACAAAGTTGTGACAGATTACAAGATGAATTTGGACCTGACAGAGCACCTCCAGGAGATGATAGAAGAGGTATCCTTTTCTTGTTGAAATGGTGTCCATATGTAATGTTTTTAAAAATTGCTCTGTTACTTTAAAACAACGTTACTGCAGTTAATTTTGTCATTAAATCTATGCATCTTCCTCCTTTTCATGATTATTGCCTTAGGATAATTTCTTAAAGTAGAATTGCTGGACCAAAGGGGATGAATCGTGCAAAGTTTGATAGCATTGTCCAATTGTTCTTCAGAGAGATTTTACTAATTTGCTCTTACCAGCAACATAGGAGTTTCTCATTTCTCTATAACGCCATCAACTCAAGATGCTGAACCATCATGAAATTATGCTCACTGCTGGATATCTGTTTAAAATACTCAAAGTGACTTATTTATTTCATGGAACTTGCAAATGTTTAGAAAGAAATGTGATAGTGGGGTGTTTAATGTACACAAATTGTTATTGGTGTTATTTTTGTTTTTGTCGAGGGGATAAATGGTAGAGGATGCATAAGCTGTAGGAAATTTGACAAATTACAGTTGTTATTTGTTATACAGTTGAAGAAATTCCACACTTGAAGTTCTTTGTGGCCCATTATTCTGTGATACAGAACGTCTCTCTGCCACGGATGCAGCAGATTTTAGATTTGACACGGCACTGAGGAAGATGAGGATGATCATTCCTCTATGTCTGACCCATAGGCTTGCTGTGACCCTGTGGCACTTATTGACGGCCAGCTCCTAAGCGACTCATGTGTTTCTGTTTCTCACTCATCATAATCACTCTGGCCATGGGCAGACGCATTCCTTCCATCACCGTTATTTAGTATTTTTGGTGAGAAACTGTCTCAATTCTCCACTGTGCTTTGAAAATATGACTTGAGTAACTTCTATTAAAAACAAAACAAAGCAAAAAGGTCAAATGCTCTTCCTCAACCCATAAACTAAATCTCATTCTTAGAAGAGAATTTATTTATTAAGCAGGCAGTACTTTATCCATGTGTTGTTAATTACTTCAATTATTTTGGCAGGATTCTGTATGTTTGAACTTTTTGTCTTTTCTTTTAGCTGATATTTGAATTCTTTTCCATGCCGTATGCTTTTTATATTTCCTGTACTTGTTAGTCTGCAATGTTCTTAGCAAGTCTATTTCAGGCAAATCTAAGAAGGCAGGAAAATCAAATGAATTTCCATACCTTTATTTTCTTATCTAACTCTACTACCCAAGTGTAGAAGCCTATGATAATATTTTGACATTTTCCTTATTATGACTTAGAAAGTTCAAACTAATGTGATTATAAAGTTTGAGGAAATTGAAATTTGATACTTCAGTGGTCAAAATGAAGAACTTTAGAACATGGTATCTCTTTAATCTATGCTTATCCCATTTTAATTTAGTGTCACTTTTGGTATGAAGATGCAAGTGCCACAGTTGTAAGAGTTGGAAAATATTCCACAGAATGCAAGACAAAGGAAGCTGTGCAAATTCTCCACCAGCAATTCAATAAATATATCATGCCCTCTGTGCCTCAGCAAGAAGAAAGGATTCGGGAGATCAGTGACCTAGCTCAGCGCTTATATGGTGAGGTCTCTTTTAAAATAACCAGCAATTTGCCCTTGAACAAATCTATAGTGAACCTAATCCAGCAGAAAGCAGAGCATGACAAGCCCTCAGGGTCCTCACTACAGCAATTATTCAGGCAAGAGACTCAAGATAAGCACCCATATCTACAAAAGTAAACAGCCAGGAATAGAGGAAGGCATTTCTGCCTCCAGGAGAGGAAGTCTTTGGATTTTTTTTTAAAGACTTTATTTATTTATTTGACACACACACAGATCACAAGTAGGCAGAGAGGCAGGCAGAGAGAGGGCAGGGTGGGGTTGGGGGGGGGCAGAGCAGGGAGCCTAATGCGGGGCTTGATCCGTGGACCTTGAGATCATGACCTGAGCTGAAGGCAGAGGTTTAACCACTGAGCCACCCAGGCACCCCAAGGAAGTCTTTGGATTTTAATTATCTTGTGTAAACCCTCCTTTTCTATTCTCTTTTCTCCCCTATTCCTGTTGGTCATCCCCCTGGTTATAAGCAGACAAAACAAAACAACAACAACAACAACAACAAAAACCAAACTCATTTCCATGAGGGTGACTTCTTAAAAAACATTAAAAACTCCCATAATACTTAAAGTGGGTGTTAAGCTAAAATTGATGTCTCTAGTCCTCATATTTCTATGAGGGGTGTGGTTTTAGATTTAAGAAACAGATGGTTTGGTTAGTAAATTTAAGGAACAGTTCCCTTGCCTTCCTCTCCCTTATGGAATAAACAGGAGAACTCAAATTATCATCTCACTGGTTCTGCTTTTCTCTTCTCCATGACAGGAAAGAATACAGTTGTCAGTCTCAAGAGT
The DNA here is from genome assembly GCF_002288905.1 of Enhydra lutris kenyoni. Classification (NCBI taxonomy): domain Eukaryota; kingdom Metazoa; phylum Chordata; class Mammalia; order Carnivora; family Mustelidae; genus Enhydra; species Enhydra lutris. The sequence continues at coordinate 74,818,528 of NW_019154085.1, read as the reverse complement.
CTTTCTATCTAAAGGAGGCCCTCATTTCAGAAACCCTCTGGGTGATGATAGCCCTTGGGGGTGCTGAGGGATAAGTTTCATGAATCCCCTGATATTGTTCCTATTGACCAAGGGTAGTTCCCAGTGGCCAGGCAAATCTAGCTTAGAAAGAAGATAACAATGGGTGGTACAGAATGTTTCAGCTGGCTGCCCACATTACTGCCAGGTGGATATTTTCTCACGCAACATGAAATGCTATCCATGGATAGCCACAAAAATGTGTGGAAACATATACACTGTACTACCCAATATTAAATTATTAAGAATGTATTGTTAGTACTTTTCCAAAAGGAAAAGGTAGAAACATAAAAATAATAAACTATGGATTGAAAAATTAATGGAAACGAATGTGATATCTCATTCTTACCATAGTTACTGTGTAAGTGCCTTAAAATGTTGTGAACGCCCTCTGCTTTCACAGCATTGTATATGGTTCCCTCTATTTTTGTACTTTCCACACTGTAGTGAAATTATTCATCTGTTCATCTGTCTTCTCTATTGACCATAAGCTCCTTGAGGGCAAGGGAAGCATGTTTTGTCACTGTATTTGAGTGCGTATTCAATTTCAGGATCCTATTAAGTACTCATAGAGACCCAACACTAGTTTAATTCCCCTCCCTTCATGCATATCCTGCGTCCTGCTTTATCTGTGTTCCTGGCCCTTATACCAACTGACAGATTGTATAGTTATTTGTCTATTGTCCGGCTTTTACACCAGAATGCAAACTCCGTTGAGAGAAGGGATTTTACCTGTTAGTTTACTTCTTCATGATACATACTAAGTGCTTAACAAATATATGATGAATAAATGAATCATTGACTGAATACCTTGAACAAATAAATAAATGTGAATCTTCATCTGCTCAGTAGAGAAGCTATGTAATTTTTAAAAATTCACAATAAGTAAAAAGCTTTAGGAATATTATTTTAACTCTTACAGGCCACCCAAACATCATTGGACCCGGAATTGTAAAGCAAATAAATTTATCTCAAAAAAATTTTTTGAGTACTTATTATGTATGAGGAGGTATAATTGATAAAAAGATAAATAAAACTTAGTTCCTTCATTCAGGAATCCACAGCCTAGACCTAGAAGTCATGTTACAGTAAATGCAGCCAGAAAGGCATGTATATTGGTTTGCTAGAGTTAACATCACGAAATACTATAGACTGGGCAGCTGAAACAAGAGAAATTCATTTCCTCACAGTTCTGGAAGCTGAAGTCCAAGATCACAAGATCACGGTGCTGACAGGGTTGGTGTCGCCTGAGGCTTCTCTCCCAGACTGGCAGCTGGCTGCCTTCCTGCTGCCTTTTCACATGGGCATCCCTCGTGCACTTGCTTGTCTTGGTGTCCCTCCCTCATCTTACACTGGTGGGATCCACTCACACTGGATTAGGGCCCCAACCTCATGGCCTCATTTTAGTTGAATCACCTCTTTAGAGAGCTTATCTCTAATTGTGGTAACATTCTGAGATACTGGGGACTGAGGCTTCAACATGGCAAGTTCTGGAGGAGACACAATGCAGCCCGTAACGTTGTGAAATACGGCTTAGTCTAAACCCTGGAGTCTGCAATCCTGGTTTCAAATCCCTGCTTCTGCATTACTGTCTGGGCAGCCTGAGGAGGCTCTCTGGGCCTCAATTTCCTCATTTGTAAATGCAATAGGGCCTAGAAAATCCAAGGAAAAATGCATTAATGCATATAAAGTACTTAGCTATAGTCAAATAATAAGCATTCACTGTGTGGTAGCTATTTTTATTATTATTCCAGTAGAGAGAAAATCTACGTGGGGAGGATTAAGAACATCTCACAAAGATACTGGTATCTGAAGTAGACAGCAGGGAGTCCGGGGGAAGGGCATTCCTGGTGGAGGAGAGACTACTTGCTGTGAAGAAGAGGCGCACTTTGACCAGAGACTAAGTATGTGAGAGATCTACGGTGACAAATATTCATCAGAAGCACCTTGAAACTGTTTTTGAATGCATAAATGAAGAATTGACCATGTTCTGAACAGGAAACAATGATTAGAGTGGTGCTTTAAGAATATTAGCATAGCAACATGATTTAGGTTACATAAAAGTGACAAGGTACAGCAAATATAATCATTTTTCTGGGGTACCTGTTTTTTCAAAAAATGTCTTTATTTATTTATTTATTTTTTATTTTTTATTTTTTTAAATATTTATTTATTTGACAGAGAGTTCACAAGTAGGCAGAGAGGCAGGTGGAGAGAGAGAGAGGAGGGGAAGCAGGCTCCCTGCTGAGCAGAGAGGCGGATGCGGGGCTCCATCCCAGGACCCTGAGATCATGACCTGAGCTGAAAGCAGAGGCTTAACCCACTGAGCCACCCAGGCGCCCCTCATTTATTTTTCTATTCAACAGTATTTATTAAGCACTTACTATCTATCAGCCTTTACACCAGACACTGGGGAGGTGAATTGATGCCTGGGATTTTTTTTTTTTTTCCTGCTAAGGATTTGATCTCAAAAAGAGTTTTTTTTGTCCCCCTTCTCCCCAGGTTTTGAAGAAGGGCAGAAATATGCTGAGAAAATAATGGCAAAACACAAAGAGGTTCTTGAATCTATCACTGAATTATGTGTCTCTCTCACAGAGCTTGAAGAAAAGCTGAAGGTAATTTCTTCTTCCCAGAATATGTATTTTCAAGTGATATAAATAAAAATGTGTTGATAAGTGTCTTCTAGTGCAAAGATGTTCTAACAGAAATTCTCAAGGGACATAATGTGCACATTTGTTTCACAGCTTTCTAACATAATTATCTGGGTGTTTCTGATAATTAATTCTGTTTCTTTTCCATCACTGCAGAGAAAAATATTGCTGGGAAGGAGGGCTAAACACAATTAAGGTGTCTCATTTACATTTTCATGGATCACATCCTAAAGGATAAATGTGTGCCATTAAAATCAAAGTAAAGTCTGTATTAAGTAGCCTTATGTTTTCATTCCCAAATAATAAATGGAAGGGCTTTTTTTTCCCCCTTCCAAATTGTGGCCCCAGAGAAAATAAAATTAAATCCTCAGGTGTTATATTCATTGAACATTTAGCTTCATAGAAGTATTAAACTAATCATTAGCATCCTTCATGAAATAAAAAGTTGATGGAATAAAGACTAGAGAGGAAATATGTTGATATCTAATGTCTAGGCAAATTCAGTTAAAAGAGAGAAATGCATATATTCTTTTGTCTGTATTTTGTGAAAACTAGCTTCATTAGTACTGTTTTAGTGACTGGCTGAAAGAACTGGTTATTTAAGATGGAGAGAATAATGAGGTAATTAAGAACATAGGCTTTAGAGTAAAACACAGCTGCCTAGGAATACCAGTCCTCCAAATTATTGGACTTGTGATTTGGGGTGAATTACCTCATCTCTTTGTGTCTCAGTTTCTTGATCTGTACAGTGGAGTGAATAGGGAAACCTAATCACAGAGTAACCCTGAGAATTGAAATGTGAAAACATTTATAATTATAATGATCATTGTTGATATCGAGACATAAGGGCGCTCTCATAGTTCAGAGTAGAATTATATTTCTAGCAACCATTTTTTCTGTATGAATTTCCATGTCATAAATTTGAGTACTCAGTCCATTCAAAATAGTTTGCTAAGCTTTTAATTGAGTGGGTGATCAAACAAATTATCTTTTTTCCTTAAGAAACTAAATCTTAAACTTTTTTACCATTTTATATAACACTGCAATGAACATCTTCTCACATAAAGATTTTTTTTTCTCTTGTATTGTTTCCTACACATAAACTCTCCAGAGCAGATTTGGGTAAATGAGCATGAAGTTGTTAATGTTTCTAATATACATATGTTAAATTACATTCCACAAACATTTTACAATTTTAATGTCACCAGTAATGTATGAATATGCCATATGCATATTATCTTTTTAAACAATGATCATATCTTCTCCACCTTCACCCAACCCTCTGAGGATCTGTTTCTTCTCCGGACTTCCAATACACAGCTTGAAAAGCACAGCTTTGCTGACTCTTTGCTCTCTATTATCTAGAACAGCCCTCCCATTTCTGTTGTACATCTTCAAGTGAGGTCCACTTAACAAAATTTACTCTCTTATCCCTTCATGGCCATTCTTTCTTAAAGCTCTTGCCACTCCCTCTGCCCACTTCCTCATCCCCCATTCTTTTTACACACCTTAGTTAGGATTGCACCCTCTTTTTCTCATTTTCAACTCATCACCTGGTTTCTCTTTTGCACTAGTCAGGAGCCTCCTAATTATACCCTCTAGCTAGATTACCCTTCCTAAATACAGCTGCTAGTATCGTTTTTATACTCAAAGTACTCCACTATAAATTCTTCATTGCTTGCCAAATAAAGTTGAAATTCAAGGCCTTCCAATGTTCTGCAGCTGAGTGTCTTTCCAAATTAGTGTGCTTCTATATTCACCATAGGTACCTGTCTCAGTGGCGGACCATCCCATATTCCCGAGTTTTCTGCTTCTAAACCTTCATGTACATGACCTTCTCTCTCTGTTTATCTACATTTTACTATCTCTCAAAGCCAAACCCAAATGTTGCCTCTTTTTCAACTCCTTTGTTAGGCTTTTGCAAGTCTTTTGTCCCTTCTTCTCTGATCCCCCAGAACACGTGCATTCTTTCCTACTATAATCATCACATGTAACTACCATCGCTACCCCAACCCATCTATTTGATTACACCTGAGAAAACCCTATGGTTCTGTTCAGTTTAGGGTCCCACACAACATTTAACACTGTGCTTTGCCTAAGGCGGGTTTTCTAGAAAGAGTATTGGCATTTGTACTAAAAACTCAAAGGACTGGTACAGAGAAGAAGAATCCTTCAATAGCTCAAAAAGGTTTGATTTGGGTAGATATAAAAAATGAGGAAGGGTCTCTCTGGCAAGACTTATGGGTATCAACAAGGCTCTTACAAGTTAGACCCTGAACAAAAGCTTGTCAAAGAATGCTTATTAACACTTTACAGATATTTGCATGAGAGCATAAATGTCTAGTTTTTATGTTTTTAAGGTTGGTGCTATGGGCATTTTGTAGGTGTTATTAAAAGTAGGCCCAGAAATCCCTATCAAAGCTGAAATAACGATAATAATCCTTTCTATTTGTATAACAATTTGGGATATACTAAGGCTTTTCATATATATATTACTTCAGTGATTTCCAAATACCCTTATGATGGTGGTAAGGCAAATGTTGTTTTCCTATTTTATTTATTTATTTAATTATTTATTCATTCATTCATTCAAGGAGAAGGAGAGAGAAAGAGCACATGAGCAGGGGCAGAAGGGGTAGGGAGAGAAGCACAAGCAGCCTCCTATGCAAGGCTCGATCTCACATCCCTGAGATCATGGCCTGAGCTGAAACCAAGAGTCGGATGCTTAACCGCCCAGGTTAATGAGCCAGCCAGGGGCCCCATTTTCCTTGTCTTAGAGGTGGAGTTCAAAGAAGGTAAAAGTGCTTTGCCTGGGGCCTCACCATCAGTAGTGGTGAACTCTATAATTAAATACAATTCAAAATCTAGCATTCTTTCAACAACCACTGCCATTTTGAGATTAGATATCACATGTGTACTAAAGTGGAGTTGACTTATCCACTAATACCAACCAGCTTACATTTTAGAGTTAGACTAAAATCTGAATCTTCCTCCTAATTCTCTGAGTCCATATAGCACATGCACTTTGAGGAGTGTGCTATTTCTTTAAGGCCCATCTAATGACATGTTCCAGGTGGAATAGAGAATGTTCTGGTGTGGTAAAATCCATCATCCTAAATTTGGTGTACCTGAGGCTCCTTTCACCTTTACATAGTCTTTTCAGCCCTCACAGGGGCTCCCCAGCAGCTTGCAAGTGCCTGTACTTCCTCGACTAAAATAGCTCCATGAACTAAAGGAGCGTAATATCATCACCCACAGGAAACATCCTTTGTTCTCAACTTTTTTTCTTTACCATACTCAGTGATGTTTTCTTCCTCTCTTCACAAGTCTCCCAAACATTTGCTTATGCATATTCTCTGGACTTCCTCTTTGTTCTCCACCAAAATCTTCAGACATTTCTTCCTCAGCACTTCACCCCAAAGTGCTCCTAATGGTTAGATGGCCATGCGCAATGATTCCTTTCTCTAGAGAATGCTCCTGTAGGTGCATCCTACTGCAATAATGACTTCGTTCCGGCTGGGCCTTTGAACAACCAATTTTTACTGGCAATGAATTTTATCAAAGCAGTGAGGTGGATGGGGAGCTGTGAGCTTGACAAGTTAATTTTGTAAATCACAACATGAGAGTCTTCAGTCTCTTGTGGAATACATTTGCGGAAAGGTTCCAAGTGGCCTATGTTTTCTTCCTAGGGGTTATTTTGTAGCGCTCTACTTCCAACTTTCCTGGCCCAGTCTCCACTAACCATTGCTTTGTACAGCAGGGGGACATTTTAAAGACAGATGTGAATTTGGAAGACCTCCATGATGACTTCATCGATCTGCTAAAAGAACCAGCGAGTAATACACAGACACTATTCAGTGAAGGAAAGAATAAGGTAAAGAAAATTATGTAATCTCAGTTATTCATTCTGTTTTGAGGTTAGAGTCCTTATTCATTGAAAAAAAAAGTGAATTAAAGCCTTCTTTTCTATCTGAATCAAATCTTTCAATGCACATGCAATGTGAATGTCCTTATCCTGTACTTCCCTTCTACACTTTACTTAGTTGTTCTTCTTCCATTTATGCTATTTTCCTCTGAGCATCTTCTGTTTAACAGTGGGACCACAGCATTGCACAGTGGTATTGGGATAGCCCTTCAGTCACCATACTGTCACTCCAAACTACTACTATTTCTCCCACCTTTAGTTGCCTTTCCCATTTTCCTTTTACAGTCAATCCCAACTTCAAATTTGACTTCTCTCTATTATACCACCAAGCTATGGTTCTGTTGTTTCACACTATCCACTGGAAAATCTTAATACATGAAATTAGCTTGTGTCTTATTCCACTGAATCTATCTCTAAGTTGATATTTCCAGGTAATATACTAAAACATAGGATCCAACTGACATATAAATACTAAAGTACTTAAAATATTTAAATTACTTTAAAATCTATATATTACAGATAAATTAAATATGTAGCAAAAACTGCAAATATTCACAAAATGCAAATGTTTCATAATTTCAAATGCATTATTTAAATCGTATCATTATAGTTTTTCAATATAAGTTGCTCTCTCTCTATTTATAGCTGCTGGACTATAATTAGCTCCTATCTTTTTGCTTTACCAGATTTGCTTCTAGTGTTTCTCTTTCTCCCAAGGAACTGAAGGAACAGAGTCAACATTATTCTCGACTGCCCCCAAATTAATAAAGTATTCTTCTTGTGACATGAGAATTTAAAATAAATATCTCCCCACTTGTTGTTATCTCAGGGAGAATGATTTATCTTTCCTTCAAGTCAGTACAATTCTTAGATCTTCTATATAACCTTCTATAATCTTTTCCACAGGTTAAATCTATGTCAAGATCTATTGAAATTATATAATCTCCAGGCAGCAAGTATCATTATACAAACTGGCTTTTTTGTGGGATGGTCTTGAAGCATTTAAACCCTGATTCTACTCTGAAGCACAGGAAAGCTGCCAAACCTTGATCACTCTGTTGAGTCTTGGTCTTATATCAGATGGCCTTTGGTTACTGTGATTGGTCTCTGGGATTTCTCAATCTCAGTACTATTGATATTTTGGCCCAGAGAATTCTTTGTTGTGGAGAGCTGTCCTGTGCATTATAGGATATTTAACAACATTCCAGGCCTCTATCAACTAGATGCCAGTGGCACTCCCACTCCTCACCCAGTTGTCATAACCAATGTTCGTAGACATTGCCAGATGTTCCCTGGAGAACAAAAGCACCCTTGATTGAGATCATCTCATTGAAATAGTAAAGAATAACATTCAATGCATCACATTTTCTTAACTAGGTAACTTTTTTTAAAAAGATTTTATTTATTTATTTGAGAGAGTGCAAGTGAGACAGAGGGAGCATGAGCAGAGGGGAGTGGCAGAGGGAGAGGGAGTAGCAGTCTCCCCACTGAGCAGGAAGCCCTATATGGGGTTTGATCCCAGGACCCTGGAATCATGACCTAAGCTGAAGGCAGACACTTAACTGACAGCCACCCAGATGCCCCTTCTTAACTAGGTTTCTAAGAGATACTAAATTCAACTTATTTTTTAAATTCTGTACATTGTCTACACTGTCAACCACACCCATTTACTAAGAATTGAAGTGCAACTCATTATTACCAAAGCAAACATACTCATTTATACTTAGTAAATATGGATTTTCTTGTTTTTATTTATTTTTCGTAGAAAAAAATAAAGAAAAAGATTCCTTTAAATAAAAAAGCAAGGTTTATTTTCACTGTGAAATCAATTTTTTTAATATAAGTTGAAAGGTCATTTGTTATTTAGTATAAAAGTGAAGGCCCACAATTATAGCTGTCAAGAACTCTCACTGACATCATTTCACATATACATTCAGGTGCAGTTAGCACAGACAGCAAAACGAAAGGGTGACAGTAATCTTCCCTTTAAACAGCTCAATCACATTTACCATTTAATTATCTCTATCATTTATATTATGTGTCAGATGTGATGATTTCCCAAAAAGCCATATGGACAGATAACAAAAATACCAAGTAAAATAAAAGCTTATCTGGGAATCATTGTGTCCAATTCCAATACCCCAAATGGTGTTATCTTCTTTGGAAAGTTATTGGACTCAAAAAGAACAATTCCAGTAGTGTTTGGTCAGAGGAAGATGGCAGCAGAGTAAGAGGGCCTGAGGCTTCTCTTGTCCCACAAACACAACTAGATAACTATCATCCTAAATATCCCAGAAAACAGCATGAAGACTGATGGAACAAACTCTACAACTAAAGGGAGAGAAGAGGCCATATCAAAGAAGGTAGAAAGTATGAAGATGTGGTTCAGGGGAGAAACAGATCACCAGTGCTATGGAGGGGAGGGTGCTGTGGATGCAAAGGGTGAGAGAGGAGCACACAGGAGAATGCACAAGGAGAACATTTTCCCAAAGACATTGGCTTGGAAAACAAGAGGGGCTGAATTTTGTGAGTTCTTGCAACCAGCAGGGCTTAAAGCCTAGAGTGTTAAAGATCATCAGGCTTGACGGGGATAGAGCCAGAGGGCACTGCCCTACTCCTAGAGGGAAAGCAGGCAAACAACCTGGGGACAGACAGTGTGGAAAGCGCAATCTGAAGAATCCTGGGGCACACAGTGAGGATATTGTTCACTCTTCTTGGAGTGGAGTACATCCTGAGAGGCAGTGTTTACAGAAATCCCTCTCCAGGAACAAAGGAACTGGGTGATACCATTTTCCTCCTCCAACCCTCAACATAAATACAGATCCATCTATGAGAAGCAGTGCAGTGCCAACACTAGCTACCTGACTTGCTTACAACAAGCCCCACACCCCTATACTCTCACGGGACTGCCCCTTTCAATCAAACTTGCCTCAGTCCTAGCACAGCAGCTCCTCCCCTGAACACCAGTACAAATTCCTGCCCACACTATGTCTCCCAATCAGAGTGTTCTGCAGGGCCTCAGTTCTGGTGGAGATGGTGTCCGATCTCATTTCACAAGCAGATCAGAGCATATGTAGGTAAAACTCCTTACATAGAGGCAGGGGACCAAACACTGCCCACAGCATGCAAGAAAGCCTCTCCAGATGACTAGCCTGAAGGATAGAGCAGCCAAAATACAATAGGAGAGCACATGTAGCACACACCAGAGACACTCTCTGAAGTACCTCTTTGACATCAGCCATAGCATCTTCTTTCTCAATATGTCTCCTGAGGCAAGGGGAAAAAATAAAAAATAAACTATTGGGACTTCATCAAGATGAATTAGGCCATTACTTTCAGCTTTCCCTCTATGGTCAGGAACAAGACAGGGATGTCTACTCTCATCACTATTATTTAACGTTGTACTGGAAGTTGTTGCCTCAGTAGTCACACAACAAAAAGAAATAAAAGGCATCTAAATTGGCAGGGAAGAAATCAAACTTTCACTATTTGCAGATGACATGAAACACTGTACAGAAAACCCAAAGGACTCTACCAAAAAACTGTTAGAACTCATAAACAAATTTAGTAAAGTTGAAGGATACAAAATCAAATACAGAAATCTATTGCATTTCTATACACCAATAATGAACAGCAGAAAAAGAAATTAAGGAATCAGTCCCATTTACAATTACACCAAATACAATAATATACCTAGGAATAAACCTAACCAAAAAGGTGAAAGACCTGTACTCTAGAAACTATAAAATATTGATGAAAGAAATTAAAGATATCACATAGAAATAGAAGACATTTCATGATCATGAGTTGGAAGAATAAATATTAAAATGTCCATACTGCCCAGGGCACCTAGGTGGCTCAGTCAGTTAAACGTCCAACTTTTGATTTCAGCTCAGGTCTTGATCTCAGGGTTGTGAGTTCAAGCCCTGCAATGGTCTCCACACTGAGCATGGAGCCTACTTAAAAAAAAAAAAAAAAAAAAGTCTATATTATCCAAAGCAATCTACAGATTTAACGCAATCCATATCAAGATACCAAAAACATTTTTCACAAAACTAGAACAAATAATCCTAAAATTTATATGGAACCACAAAAGACCCAAGTAACCAAAGCAATCTTGAAAAAGAAAAGAAAAGCTGGGGGCATCACAATGCCGGACTTCAAGCTCTATGACAAAGCTATAGTCATTAAGACAGCATGGTACTGGCACAAAAACAGACACATAGATCAACAGAACAGAATAGAAAACCCAGAAATGAACCCATAGTTATATGGTCAGTTAATCTTTAACAAAACAGGAAAGAATAGCCAATGGAAAAAGACAGTCTCTCCAACGAATGGTGTTGGGAAAACTTGACAGCAACATACAAAAGAGTGAAACTGAACCACTTTCTTACACCATACAAAAAAATAAATTCAAAACGGATAAAAACCCTAAGGAGAACACAGGCAGTAACCTCTTTTGACATCAGCCATAGCATCTTCTTTCTAGATATGTCTCCTGAGCCAAGGGGGGAAAAGCAAAAATAAACTGTTGGGACTTCATCAAGATAAAAGCTTCTGCGCAGCAAAGGAAACAATCAGCAAAGCTAACAGGCACCCTACCAAATGGGAGAAAATAATCACAAATGACATATTTGATAAAGGATTAATATCCGAAATATAAAAAGAACTTATCAAACTCAACACCCAAAAAACAAGTAATCCAGTTAAGAAATGGGCAAAAGACATGAATAGACATTTTCCCAAAGAAGACATACAGATAATCAACAGACACATGGAAAGATGTGCAGCATCACTGATCATCAGGGAAATACAAAACAAAACTAGGATGAGACATTACCTCATACGGGTCAGAATGGCCAAAATTAACAACACAGGAAACAACAGGTGTTGGCAAAGATGTAGAGAAAGAGAAACCCCCTTGCACTGTTGGTGGAAATGCAAACTGATGTAGGCACTCTGGAAAACAGTATGGACATTCCTCAAAAAGTTTAAAATAGAACTACCCCTCCAGTCCAGTAATTGCACTACTAGGTATTTACCCAAAGAATAAAAAAATACTAATTCAAAGGGATACATGCATCCTCATATTTATAGCAGCATTATCTACAATAACTAAATTACAGAAATAGCCCAAGTGTCCATTGACTGATGAATGGACAAAGAAGCTGTGGTATGTATATATAAAATATGTATACATACATATACATGCATATACGTGTATATACAGTATATATGTATACATATGTAAATATAATATATATTATATAATGGAATATTATTCAGCCATAGAAAAAAATCAAATCTTGCCATTTGCAAGAACATGGATGGAGCGAGAGAATTATGCTAACTGAACTAAATCAGTCAGAGGAAGACAAATAGCATATGATTTCACTCATATGTGGAATTTAAGAAGCACAACAAACGAACCTAGGGGGAGAAAAGAGAGAGAGAAAGAGACAAATCAAGAAACAGACTCTTAACTATAGAGAACAAACTGATGGTCACCAGAGGGGAAGTGGGCGGGGGATGGTGAAACAGGTGATGGTGATTAACCAGTGCACTTGTGATGGGCACCAGGAGGTGTTGAATCACTGAATTTTATTACTGTATTTTATACCTGAAACTAATGCTTAATAATAATAAACTAATAATAAATAATAAACTGATAACACTGTATGTTAACTAACTGGAATTTAAATAAAAATTTTTAAAAAAGAGGGGTGCCTGGGTGGCTCAGTGGGTTAAAGCCTCTGCCTTCAGCTCAGGTCGTGATCCCAGGGTCCTGGGATGGAGCCCCACATCGGGTTCTCTGCTCAGCGGGGAGCCTGCTTCCTCCTTTCTCTCTGCCTCCTCTCTGCCAAACTTGTGATCTCTCTGTCAAATAAACAAACAAAATCTTTAAAAAAAAAAAAAAAACCTTTTAAAAAAGAGAACAATTCCCCCAGACTATTACAAGAATATATTCATCACAGGTTTTCTCTTAGAGATAATAAAGCGTTTCTCATTTTTCAAACTCCCAAATGCAACAGGTGGCATTAGGCAATTCAGTAAATGCAGTGCCCATTATGCTGTTAACAGATTAGTGATGGTATTTTACTTCCAAGGTGAGCACTGTAGTTAAATCCATAGTAATATCTGAAAATTCCTCGGGTTAAATGAACTCCCAGAATATAAAGAGACTCCCGCAAAATCATAGAACTATTCAGCAGAAGATGCAAGCTTACAATGCCCACATTTATGGTTATAGAATTCAAGTGCTAGAAGGGATATAACAATCATCTGATCAAATACCATTTTACAGTTGAGGAAACTCACACTAAAAAAGATCAAATATTTTGCCTTCCACAAATCCCAGAAACCAATGTCTGAACTGGGCGGGCAGCCCCATTCTCCGGAATTTCAGACATACTAAACTTTTTCCCCAAGAACACAGGAAAGCAAGGAACTGCTACGTATAAATGAGTTGCTTTGTAATGACACTGCAGATTCCCATGCCAACCTCATGAAGTACCTTTTTGATACTAAGGATTTTTAATTCCATGAAGTAAATCTGTAAGGGCTTTCCCAGACCATAAAGGAAATCATAGCTGGGAAATGATGTTGCCAGTTTAAGACTCAGATATAATTCTCATAGGTTGAAGATACTGCCAACAAAAGCAGGTAAGTTGGAAGCCTTCTTTGAACTGAGCTCATTTAAACTATACTTATATAGAATCAATTCATTTTTGCTAGGAGGTATAGCAGCCCAATCCGGTACAACTCAGAGCCAGAGACACACAGGCAATGAAGGCATCATTCCCCCACCGTACAGTGATATTTCGTTGTTGCACCCCAAGAAGAGCAAATTTAAAACAAATTTATGTTTTCACAGTTCCCCTTAATATACATTATCTGACAGTCCAGTTTGGAGGTAACATATCATAGAAAAGATAATTTAAAAATTTAAGAACCGGTTACTTAACTCCCCCCACAGTCTTAGAACCAAACTAATATGGGGGGGGAATCAGTTGCTCAGATGGAGTAGAACACAAGACCACGGGTTAATCAATACCCTCTCATCTCACAGAGAAAGTAGTCTGGATCCACCTGCCTGGATTAAGTATATCGCTACAAAAAAGAAAAAAATAATGACACATAGTGTTGATACTTAATTACAGTTGGCAGTATCAAAAATATCTATTGTAGGTACTTTTTTTTATCATTTGCTTTATAATTTATTGTTTTTTAAATTAAAGTACCATTGTACAGGTGTACATAGTGATTCAACAAGTCTATATGTTACACTGTACTCACCTCAAGTGTAGCTACAAACATCTCTACCAGGCAACACATTTAACACTGTATGTTAATTATACTTGAACTTCAAAAATTAATTAAAATTAAAAAGGAAGTTTTGGGGGCGCCTGGGTGGCTCAGTGGGTTAAAGTCTCTGCCTTCAACTCGGGTCATGATCTCAGAGTCCTGGGATCGAGCCCCACATCGGGCTCTCTGCTCAGCGGGGAGCTTGCTTCCCCCTCTCTCTCTGCCTGCCTTTCTGCCTACTTGTGATCTCTCTCTCTCTCTCTGTCAAATAAATAAAATCTTTAAAAAAAAAAAAAAAGGAAGTTTTGTAAAATTCCATAATGACCTAAAAACTGAAAGGTTATTTGTCTTTGAGAATAAAGGAAGAAGTGCCAAGGGCCAACATGGATTGACTCAGGAAAAATTGTATTAAATTCACCTTATTTTGCTTTGTGAGATGATTATTTAATGGATAATTCTAGGTTAGTGCCATAGGCAAAATTTACTGTGATTTCAAAAAGTCATTTGATAAACACATTCATGATCTCTCTCTTACAGTAGGTGGAAAGATGTGAACTGAATGAGTTTGGTCAGGTTATAACTGTTCCAAGAATGTTAGGTAGTTCAACAGTGTCAACCTGGAAGACAGTGTGCCTTGCCTTGGGGAGACATCTGACTTTGTCCTAAACTCTGCAGTGTTCAACACTTTTGTCAATGGCATTAATAGAGAAGGTAGAAAATTTTAGCTGATTAAAAACTCAGTATGAATCATAGTCACATCTGATTCTTATAGAGACAAAAAACCTAATATAATCACTTTAACAAAAATATATCATATAGATCAAGGTGTTGGTCCACTGAGTAGTTCCCATCTGAAAGTAAATAAATCCTGGAAATAAACATATTTAAGGGGAGCATTAATAAGTTGAAATGTTTCTAGAAAAAGATTTGATAACACTCTCTCTTATTGTCAGTAGAAATTATCTGGTAGTGTTATTTTCTGTGGACAGCATTTTTCTACTTTAGGACTTGTACAGGGTAAAAAAAATAATGTTCTCGGATTGCCTTCTGAGTTTGGCGCCATCTGAACAAGAGGCACAAGAGTCGGGAATCAATCACTCATAAAAACTGGCTTAGGGAACATGGCTTGGACTTTTCTAGGGGGTTTCCTAAAACTTCATCGTTGATTTAGATAGACTGCCTACCCAGACACTTGGGTGCACAGCTAGAGAACCACAGGCTTTCTGTACAGGCCCTTTCAGACTTTAGAGTGAGTGTGAATACACACATCTTCTGGAAGGCAGATCGACAAGAAAGGCCTCAGAAAGCCAGAGCTGAGCATGCTCCATCTAAACCTGCGGCTGACTAAGTCATTTCCTCCCCAAGAGGCGAGGAGGAGTGAGGAGACTAGATTGGATTCTTGCTCAAGTTTCTCTCCTAAACTTGTTGCAATTTTTCAGACAATTCTTAAACATTATTCTTCTCTGGAAAGACACAGTTTCCCCAAAGAAGTCATTAAGAAGTTGCCTGGCTATGGATGACCCTCCTATTAACGAATGTCCCTGCTGTGAGGGAGCTTATAGCTCAGTGGGAGTGAGACTTCCCAAAAGGTGACCAGGATGATAAAAGTCCTAGAGTCAAGGCAGATGAAGACCTGGAGGTTTTAGTTCAATGAAAGAGACTGAGAGGTCATGGCACCAATTCTCCAAATAGTCAAAAGGCTGTTAAAAGAGGAGAGCAGTCAGACATCTGTGTTGCTCGGGGAGGCCAACTCAGATATGTTGTTGGATACCGAGGGAAGGCATAGCTTTGCTAAATACAGGAAGAAATTATTTTTTTTTTTTTAAGATTTTATTTATTTATTTGACAGATGGAGATCACAAGTAGGCAGAGAGGCAGTCAGAGACAGAGAGGGGGAAGCAGGCTCCCCACTGAGCAGAGAGCCTGATGTGGAACTCGATCCCAGGACCCTGAGACCATGACCTGAGCCAAAGGCAGAGGCTTAACCCACTGAGCCACCCAGGTGCCCCCAGGAAGAGATTCTAAACACAAGTAAAGCATAAAATTCTTCTCAAAGAAAGCACCCTTTTGGGAAAAGTGTTCAAACAGAGGTTACCAGAATGTCATGGAGGAGATTTCCTAGACTGAATAGGAGTTGGATCAAAGTCCCTTTGAAAAAGAAAATAAAGGCAGAGCCAAGCCGAAGAAGGAGGGGCATTTCCTATTGCCTATGTGCTTATTTAGTAATTTTTTTTTAATTACAAGAGCTTTTAAAAAACTTCTGGCTTATTTTTAGACCTAGGCTTTTAACTTCTACTAAATGGCTGAAGGAAACCACTTTCACTGAAGCTGCACTTGTGCTTTCTCTGAGGACCATTTGTATCTCTGGGAAAATAGAAGGAACATTGTTTTGTTTTTGCTTCTGATCTTCAACCTGAAACATATTTATTTCTCAAAAATTATGTATAAAATATATGTCAGCGGCAGGACTATGAGCTAAAATGAAGAACTCAAAGTCAAGGCGAGACTTAACTTTCTTAGGTGCACATAGTAGCAATAGGACAAAACATGGTAATTGTTAAGTAAGTAAAAATGCACCCAAATACTGAGGAAAGGAAAAAAAAAGTAGATAAAAAACAACAGGTTGAGATAGATGAGATCCCTTTCAGCTTCAGTGCTCTTTCGAATCTATGCCAGAAAGGATATTTGAGTATCTTCTGAAACCAGAGACACGGATTAGCAGGAAGAAATACTAGATCAGCGTAAGCAGGAGGTGAAGGACTGCCTTTCACAGGCTCCTAGCATGACCTGCGCTCCACGTGGCACAGAAGGATGAGTGGCAGGCCTTCCCCTTTTATATCTGGTGTTCTTTTGTGGAAGACCATAAGGTGTGTTTGTTCCATTGATATCTACCTCCCCCACTAGGCTCTTACCTCCCTGAAAGCACAGACTTGGTTTACTTTTACTCATTTCATCTCACCAATGTCTGGCATGGTACTTAGTAGGAAACAAGTGCTTACTAGGTACTTTTCAATGGAGAATAAAAATAAGGGGCTTTAAGAAAATAAAACCAGTCATTAAAAATGGCTTTCTCCATATGAGGTATATGGAGTTATTAAATTCCTAAAGACAGAAAGTAGGAGGGACTGGTGAGAGGAGAGAATGGAGAACTTAGTGTTTAATGGGTATAGAGTTTAAGTCTGGAAAGATGGAAAAGTTCTGGAGGGGGATGATGGATGGTTGCATCAATGTGAGTGTACTTAACACCTTTGAACTATACGCTTAAAATGCTAAGTCTCATATTGTGCATAATTCACCACAGTAATAATAATGAGTGACTTTCCTAAGAAAGAAAGAGGGGTTATTCTTAGGAGGGTCTGAGGGATCACCTAACAAGGGAGCCTCTGAGATTTAGGAACTATGTGTCCCCATGGAGTGTAGACCCATAACACAAAGCAGAATTTGCTGGTGGGAGGAGATTCCTCAGATCATGATTTGGAAGACATTGATCCAATTCAACCCCCTCATTATAGGTGAAAACTAGGGCTTTCTTGTCTCTGTTTCATAAGGCCGATCACATTTCATTCAGAGACTGGAGGTCAGTCACGGCATGGGACTGGGCCCAGGTTCCACAGACTGATGGTTTCAAATTCTGTACCACTTGTGCCAGGGCCCCAAGCTTTAACTCACTTGTAGGTTTTCTCAGATTGTCTGCCTGGATCGAAGTTGAGGCCTGGAAAAAGAAAACTCAGTGACTAACCCGAAGCTTTGGCTTTTCTGTTTTGAAGGCGCAGGGAGCAGGTGTTCTGGCCATCAGTGGAACAGGAGAGGGTCAGTCTCCCCAGCACCTGAAGCAGCCGCCCTCTGACAGAGAGGGTGCTGTCCAAGGCCAGCTCCTGCCTGCAGACACGCTTTCAGGAAAAGAATATGAATGTGTCTCACCTGATGACATCTCCTTGCCTCCACTCCCGGGAAGCCCCGATCCCCCCCTTGGCCCAGCTGACATGGACGTGGAGGAGCGTGCCAGCCCTTCCCTCAGCATTCACACAAGCAGCTACAAGATGCAGACTGGGGCCGGCAGGCCAGGGGAGGCCCAGGCCTCGGGCATTCCACCCCCTGCTGCTTTTGCTGACACTTACAATGATGAGAGAAAAACTTTCTCAAGTCATTTTGAGAGGCCTTACCCCCAGTTCAAAGCTGAGCTCCCATTAACCTCCGGAGGATTTCTGGAAAAAAGTACTGCCTTCTGCACAATCAGGGCTAAACATCCAGAGAGCATGCCGAGTGACGTGCATGAGAGAGCTTCACAGCAGCACCCTCAGGCTCAGGGACGTTTGCTAGAAACCCGGGAGAAAGTGCATGTCGGTAATAACATCACTAAACCCCAAGACAGGCTGCATGTTTCCCAGGATGCATTCCCAGACCTTGGGTTTCTCTCAGACCCCGGACGGGCCTATCAGAGGCAAATGGTCCCCCAAGACGAGATTAAATGCACATCAGCAAAGAACACTGTGGTCAGCCTCGCTGGCCAGGCACCTAATTTCTCCAGACTCCTGTCTAATGTAACTGTCACAGAAGGTTCGCCAGTGACTTTGGAAGTTGAAGTAACAGGATTTCCAGAGCCTACTCTGACATGGTGGGTAGCTTATAATGACAAGTCATAAACACATTAAATGATGGAGCAAATCATTCTGTGTGCACTAACTTAAAGGTGTAGGGATAGCTGATTAGTATTCTGCAACCCTGTACCTCGCATGATTCAACCTCACACCAACCCCCAACTCTCCCTGTAGGCACAGCATGGCTAATCCCCAGAAGAAAGCAAAAGGAACCACATAAAATAATCACTTAACCAACTCCAAAGGCATTGCAACTTAGCCGTGCTCTTTTGTGGGGTTTGGTTTTTTGTTTTTTGGGGTTTTTTTGTTGTTGTTTGGGGTTTTTTTTTGGTATTAGTCTAACATTCCACGTTTCTGAAGATTGTGAGTTGAAATTCTTATTGCTTATTTCTACATAAGCATGGTATTTAACTTAACATCCTGTATTCGATAAAAAACGTAAGAATTTGGGTTTTCTCCTTTTCTTTCATTTACCTATTTCATCTTTTCCCTCTTACCAACAGAGTCACACATCACTTTTGTAATATTTGTTTGTTTCACTAAGATTTCTTTCTATAAATTTCTTCAGTGTGAGAGAAGGAATAAAAATATTTCTTTTACAGTTACTCCCAGTGACAGGTAATAAACCCATTTTTGAAAGGTGGTGTAATAACTGAGCTGTGAACAATAAGATTTCCCTCTGGAGACATTAATTTTTAGCGTATTTGTTTTAATAGAAAGTAAGCTGCAGAATACAAGTTTTGAATCACTGTTGTTTTAAAAGTAGTTCTCACTTTCTCACTATGTGGGTTACTTCTAAACATTTAGAAATTTTTCATGTGGTTAGATTTCTCTGAGGACAAAGTTACAAATACGTGAGACTGAATTCATATTCATAAACTAAGATAAGTAAAATAGCATTTATTTATCATAGTATTTCAGTAGACGTTACATCAACAGTTTCAACTACTACGTGTGCCCACTGATGATACTTGAAGTGTGAGTTGGTTACCAAAAGAATCTATGAGAAAACTTGGGTCTCTCAGATGATGAGAAGAGATTACACTTGTGCTACAAGGCAGCCATTCATGCTTTTGTCTTATGGTCTTGTTTTTACAACTGCATGGTTTTTTTATAGATCAGGAATTTCATATTTCTGAATTTAAAAACTATTTAATTCATTATTAAATATCAGTTCACCCCAAAGAAAAATGTTGTCTGCAGTGTTTCTTGGTTTTGTCCACACAACAAATAACTTAGTTAGTATTTACTGTTGAGGAATTATCACAGTGTTGTGAAAAAATATCTTGCTTTTGGATTTACAGTGATTTTGCTCAATTACCAACTAGCAAGCTCTTGGAAATAAACATTCTTAGGACACTCATAAAAATGCAAAATTATCACATAAGCAATGGGAACAGAAAATGATTCTGGTTTGTCACCACTCCTTAAGTGAAGGAACATGGATATAAATAAATGAGAATCTAGAATATACAAAATAAATTGTTTGCTTCCTAAAAAGGGCAGCTAAGTACTCACGTTCATAGGAAACTTTTAGAAACATATCATTAATGGTAATAATCCAATTACATAAATGTCTTTTATAATTATAAATCATTTTCTGCTAATGAAATTAATTCATAAAAATGAAATGAACTTATTTTGCCAGGAAATGTTGTATAAGTACCTTCCTCCAAAACAGCATATTTTTGTTCTCACATGGATCTTGTGGGGTGACTATGATGGGATGGATGAGTCTTCCTCCAATATAGACTCCCAGAACTCACAGGCTCTTATTCCATAGCAGCTGAAAGAATGACACAGGCCAAATAGAGGAGTCCCATTTCACACTCTAGGTAATTGTTGCCATAAGCAAATGGTGGCCCTCTTGTGACCAGATGGGCTTCGTTTTTCTTGTGGGGTGTTGTTGTTGTTGTTGTTGTTTGTTTGTTTGTTTTACAGAGAGAGAGAGAGAGTTGGGGCACAGGGAGGGACAGAGGGAGAGGGAGAAAGAGAATCTTGAGCAGGCTCCAGGCCCAGTGCAGAGCCCCACACGAAGCTCGATCTCACAACACTGGGGTCATGACCCGAGCCGAAATCAAGAGTCGGACACTCAACCGACTGACCCAGCCAGGCACCCTGTTCAGTGTTTTTTAAAAGAATAGTTAGATATCTGAATTTTCACATGCAATATTTCAACTGTTTAATGTTGTTCAAAAATTCAATTTTTTGAAAAATATGGTTTGATCCGGTCGAGCACTTCTCAGGCCACAAGTCTCCAATCTCTGCTTCAAGGATGAACAGCCCCATTGGAATCCATGGTAGCTGCAAAATTCCTGCTAATACTAGAAAGAGAATATTACAATGGTAATGGGCTTGTTTGCAATGGGTTTTAGAGCTTAGAAATGATGTGAATTTACAGCGATCCTGACTTTAAAAACTGACTCTCTGCTTCAGGTACAAGAAGGGCCAGAAATTGTCTGCTGATGGGCACTTACAGGTTTTACACAAGGAGACAAGACATTCGGTGTTCATTCCGAAGGTATGTGAGGCAGACGCAGGCCTCTATGTGGCTCGGGCCCAAAACTCTAGTGGCATTCTCTCTTCCAATGTCATCCTCCACGTGACAGGTAACCACCGGCCACCAATCACAAGAATAAACTGGGTAACACTGTGTGTCATCTATATTAGTGTGTCCCTCATGTACTGGGTCCTTGCACAGTAACTGCGGGGTTGGCACTCTTGGACGTCATTCTCACGAGCCCAAAGGTGGTTGTTTATTTTTCTGCATCTCCCACATCTTCCTATATCTCTCCTCCAAGTGTACCCCTGTTCTAGCCATATTGTTTGCTTGGCTAATACCAAGCTCTGTGAAATAAGCAAATTTTCTTTTAGTGTTTTAGTATATTTGAGGAGCTTGGTAAGTTCTTAGCAGCGGATAAACATACATTTTTGTATTCTAGAAAGAGATGTGTTCAATATAAAGCCCAGTAAAATTACACTAGATTTATTCCCTCCTCACTTAAGAGCATGTATGTCAAGGCTCACATCAACAGAGAGATATGAATTAAATTTCAAATCCAATTGTTTGAGAATTTATTTTTAATTATACTCATAAACATCTCTGTAGGATAACAGGAGAAATATTGATGAGAAGCTGTAATTTACCTTATCACATCAGCTGTCCTTTCATTGCATTTCATGTCTTAATCTCATTTATTGAAATACATTCTATGTAGTTTCAACCTAGCCTGCCTTCCTAAGTCTGAGGAGGCCACTGTAAATAATCATTCCTCAAGTTGATCTCACGGGTTTCACAATAGCAAATAGATGTGCTGTCAACTTTAGATGGAGGCTCAAACTTCCATCAACTGTACCTGTCATAGAGTAAAATGGGGCACGGGCTGCAGATGGACTAATGTAATCCCTGTCATGTGGCTGTCAGGGTTTGGACAGCCATGCATTCACAATGGCAACCTGTTCCTCCTGCATCTTCTCTTCATTCTGCTGCTGACCATTTTTTTGCAGCCTGTAGAAAAGACATCCCTTTGCCTCAGTTTCCCATTTGGAAAATGAGTTTATCATCTACCTCTCGGGCAATTGAGAATTTTCTTTGCATGTCTTGTAAAGATTTGGAAAATGGAAAGCATTCTATGAAGCCTGAAGTTAATTATATTATTTGATGTGACTTATCATCATTTTGCCTCCTGCCCACTATCTCATTCATATGTTGTTTCTTTGGAATATTTATGGAGTGGTATTAGTCTGTGATTTCCAACCTTTCCCATGTGGAAAGGTGATGTTTTATAAATTGGAACTTAAATTCCTTTCTAGTTTCCTAAGATTATATCTTTTTCAAAGACTTGAAATTAACTTATGAGGGTGCATTTAGTATGATCTAGGGGAAAAGTATGTAATAAGACTACATAAGGTGAATTCTGTCCTTTTCTTCTGATTATCACTATAATATTAAAGAATTTTCCTGTGCATTTCTGAAATATATTATTTAGAATAGAGGACCTCTTTTTGATTCCTTTTAAAAATAAACATGAATGAGAGAAGTATTTGGGTTTTTTTTTTTTAAAGAGTTTATTTATGGGGCGCCTGGGTGGCTCAGTGGGTTAAAGCCTCTGCCTTCAGCTCAGGTCATCATCCCAGGGTCCTGGGATCGAGCTCCGCATCGTCTCTCTGCTCAGCAGAGAGCCTGCTTCCTCCTCTCTCTCTGCCTGCCTCTCTGCCTACTTGTGATCTCTGTCCGTCAAACAAATAAATAAAATATTTAAAATAAAATAAAATAAAATAAAGAGTTTATTTATTTATTTGACAGACAGAGAGATCACAAGTAGGCAGAGAAGCAGTCAGAGAGAAAGAGGGGGAAACAGGCTCCCCACTGAGAGAGAGCCCGATGTGGGGCTTGATCCCAGGACCCTGAGACCATGACCTGAACTGAAGGCAGAGGTTTAACCCACTGAGCCACCCAGGAGCCCCTGTTTTTAAATTTTAAACATAGTCTTGTCATGGTAGAGCAAAATCTTCAGTTGAAAGAATAATTTATAATAGATTTTTGATAAAGAGAAGGAACCAATTATGTTACTGCAAGACTTTCTTTCTATAATAATAAAAATATTTAAATGTAATATATTCATGTTAATATTAAAAAGCTACTGAATGTTATTTGAAGATACGAAATCTGTGGTTGAGTAAAGTTGACATTTTTTTCCTGTGCATCAATTTAATTAAACAATTAAATCTCTTAATTTTCTTCCAAATTTTGACAAAAATGAGCTAAAAGCTTATATATATACAATGTCCTAGGGAACTCATAGTCTCTTAAGTCTCCTATCCATTTTGTCCATTTTCACATATTTTATGTAACTCTTTTTTTTATGTAACTTTTTAAAAAAGATTTTATTTATTTATTTGACAGACAGAGATCACAGGTATGCAGAGAGGCAGGCAGAGAGAGAAAGGGGGAAGCAGGCTCCCTACTGAGCAGAGAGCCCAATTCGGGGTATGATCCCAGGACTCTGAGATCATGACCTGAGCCAAAGGCAGAGGCCTAACCCACTGAGTCACCCAGGTGCCCCCACATATTTTACGTATCTTGCTTAACTGCTTTTCCCATGTTGAAGCGAAATAGTAAACTCTAGTCATGTCCAAAGAGGGCAGGCAAGATCAAATGACAAGTTCCTGTCCCACTCTCTGTCTCTTTCTTGTTAATTTAGTAAGATCTGCTTTCCCATTTTGCCATCTTAGTTGAATTTGTGGCTAGAGGTTGTTAGGGCATAGGATTTGCTTGTTTGCTTTACCTATTGCATGCCAGTTAAAGGCTAATGGGGAGCGTTAGTGAGCAGCAGTGTGGGATATATGTATATCCATCCACCCACGGTGTGTGACTGAATAAGGTATAAATCCCTGATGTATTTGATGCACATACCAAATATAATATGTATTTAACATATATCAAATATAAGCATATACACACATATATGCATACACACATAGAGCTCAAATATTGGGGAAAAGCATTATGCTGAAATTCAAGATATAGTTCAGCTAGTTACCTATATATCAGTCTATCTGTCCAACTATTCATTCATTTATCCATTCATCCATCCATCCATCTGGTCATCTATCCATCCATCCATTTACATACCTACCTACCTATGTATTCTTTTGTGCTATCAATTGACTATCTAGTAATTCCCACAGCAGTGAAGAATAATAAGCTATTCAGTTATTCTTCTGGTTATATTTTAATTTCAAAGACTTAAGTGTGATTTTCCTTTTGGTAAGATTTCTGTCTTGATCAAAGAATTCTCCTTATGAAATTATGTACTAAAATTACTGATTAAAATTGAAAAACTAGGAATTCAAATGTTTCCTTTTTAATATATATATGTGTGTGTGTGTGTGTGTGTGTGTGTGTGTGTGTGTGTGTGTATCCATCCATATCCATTTTCTTCTAGAGAAAATTCCAGACAGTAAGTAATATCAAAATACTTCTCAACAAGAAAATGTAAATGACAAGGAAGAGTAAAAGGAACATGTGCGGCACCTGGGTGGCTCAGTAGGTTAAGCCTCTGCCTTCGGCTCAGGTCATGGTCTCAGGGTCCTGGGATCGAGCCCTGCATTGAGCTCTCTGCTCAGTGGGGAGCCTGCTTCCCCCCTCTCTCTGACTACTTGTGATCTCTCTCTGTCAAATAAATAAATAAATAAAACCTTAAAAAAAAAAAAAAAGAAACATGTACTTGACACCTTAAAGGAACTCAACACAAAATGTGTTTTGAGCTTCCTCAAAGGCAAAATCATTGTTTTCCAGTTCTGATTTTCTAATAAAGAGTGTATAAACATAAACATTTTGTGATAACATTTTTTTCACACTTAACTCCCAGAGATATTTACTGCTGGAATCCTTACATTCAAATCTCTGTGTATTCTAAATTATATAAAATCTTTGGAAAAAGAAGTAGCAAACAATTAGTTATTTTTTTCAATAATGTTAACCCTCATTTATAATCAAGATGCAGGCTTAAAATAGATTACTGTAAGAACCTTCTGACTGCTTCACTCAAGTTTAAATGTCTTCAAGTGTTACACAAGGCCCTTTAGTACCTGCCCTCTCCTTCCTAATCTCTGTTCCATTTCTCTGATCCCCCCACAAAGTCACAATTTTCATCGGGTTTTTAACCTATCATGCTCTTTCTTCTCTCTAGTCCTTTCTTCCCAGATCTCCCTTATTATATCCTACCCTCTCTTTTTGTGGCTTAACTCCTACATATCCTTCTTGGTCCATTTGAGACACAACCTTCCCCAGGAAGCCTTCTGAGCCATCAAGTCCAGTATAGATGTTCCTGCTGTGTGCACTGTCAGCTCCTGAGCTACCCTTGTCATGTCCCTTGATACACAGCATTGAAATTGCATGTTTGAGCATCAGTCTTCTCAGGCTAGAGTGTGAGATATTTATCAGCAGGATCTGTGACAGCCCTGTTCATCATTATACTCCCAGCACCCAAGCCATAGTCATACTCAATAAATATTTCTTGAATTGTTGTTGGAGGTAAACCAAGATAAACCTAGTTTTTTTCTTCTTTTTCTGGAGAGAGTTAGTGGGGGAATATAAAAAGAGAGAGATGTATTTTTTACCTGATTATTCTTTCTCATTATGGACATTAGCCAGTCAGAATCAGGTTCTAATCATGAAGTATGTGGGCACACTGCAATGACTATGTCCAAAATGCCAAAACCAGAATGTATGTACTTCTTTAGAACATTATACAAATTATCAGTATTTTATTGTGGTAATCAATAATCTTGGTAATCTGGTTGTATCTTATTTGAAACCAACATTTCATTTATATATGTAAATATTTAAAAAGTCAAATTCAAGTATTTCTCAAATGAACAAAGGAAAATGTATTGCATCTTGTTCCACTTGTTTTGTTTTTATTTATGACTATTCCCTACTAGAAATTGCCATCTGAAGCTTTTGACTTTCCTGTTGTATGTACATTATTTTAAGTGTGACCATGAGATAAGTTATTTGAATCAAAATAAAATATATCCTCCTAGTATTCTCTGACATCGTGCATGTCAGTGCAAATGCCAAAGCATGACAGACTGTTTTCCATGAGCAGAATCTTGAGCTGTATCAAAGAGCCAAAAGATTTGCATTCACTAAATGAAACGGTGTCCTGCTTAAAGCAAAACAATTCATTTTCTCTGCTTTCATTACATGAGATGAGATTTGAATGTTTTCAGCTGTGTATGAATTCAGCCTTAAAATGGAAAGCACAAAGCTGCTAATTTGGCCTTTACCCATGAATCCCCACATCACTGTTGCTTGTGTTGGTGAGAGTTTATATAACACCATCAACCAGCCAAACATCAGTGGTGAAGCCTGGATGCATGACGTTCCTCCAGATGAACCATCTTTGACTCTGGAGTTTGAGTGTTTGGCCAGATAGCTCTTTCTTCTGTTCAATGGCAATTTGATCTGTATGAGCCAGGACCTGGCAAATCCAATTCTTTGGATTCTCCTTTTTGTATCATATTTTCCTTATTTTCCCTATTTTCCTTAAAGGACAATACAGTAGTTCCTTAAAAGAAATACAAAGAGTTGTATAGAAAAGAATGTTTATGTGTATGTATTTCCAATTAGCACAGTAAAGACTGGCTGAAATTGAAACATATTTTAACCATAGGAGTAGCTGGAAAATATTTATCCAACCTGATTTTTCTTTAAAGCAGAGCAATAATAGTTACATACTTTGACGTTTTCAATCTGTATTCAGATGGCTCCCTGTTATGACTTTTTCCATTTAGGACCCACTTAAATATCAATACTAGTGAAATAACATGTCCAGAGCTAGCTAATGAAATAAACTTTTCCCTTTGACATTCAACAACTGTCCTTTTCCAAGAACTTCATTGATCCAAACAACTACAAAATGGGATTTTTTTTATCTCATGTTAGCATTAAAAATCATATAATGAAATCTTGTGAGATAAAAATTCAAAGGATAAAATATAGAGAAACATAATTCATTCATAGTGAATAGTCTCTAACCCATATTATTCTCATGATGCCAGAGAGCCTTTCTTTGTAATAAGTATTATGCAAACCCACACACAAACAAGTTGTTGGCAAACAGGGCCACTGGAAATGCAAATAAAGTAGGAAACCAGTTACCTGGCAGGATTAGAAAAGCTAAAATGCCCATCTGCTCCGAAATGTCTTCCCCATGTTGACTCTTGGAGGCCTGCCTTTGATTAAAGTTAATGCAGCTCCAGAAGATGCCTCTTAAAATGAATATTTACCATTTCTATTACTCTTAAAGGAACAATAGAATTTCTCATCATACCCTGGTCTCAGTTATCAGATTAAATAAGAATGTTTCCTCCACTAAAATAGATAAATTCTTGTGAGGAAATGGAATATGCAGGAACCTGAAAGAGTTGCATGCTATGTTTCACTAAGTGTTGGGAAATATAGGACAGGAAGGGAAAAATAGCCAAACATCAGGGTGAGGAAACCGAGTGTCTGCTGTGGGTTTCATCCTCCCTTTCACTGTGAATTTCCTCTAGATCCAGGAAATGCATGTGGGGACCCCCTGAGAGGGAGTTAGAGGCCACAATAAAATGTGTCTGCATGACATTTTTCATTACCAAGTAGAGGACTGTACTGGATTGAATAGCATCAGGGTGGCCTTAACCCAAGTGCCTAGTGTTCTTATAAGAAAACCAGAACAGACATGGTGACAAAGGAGACGCACAGGAAAAGGCCATGTGATAAAAGAAGCAGTGATCTATGGCCATGTCATCTTCTGCAAGCTATGGAGCACCAGAGACTGCGACCCCAAGGAACAAGAAGAGGTAATAAACTATTCTTCCTTAGAGGCTTCAGAGAGAGCATGGTTCTACCAATGGCTTGATTTTGGACTTTTAGCCCTCATAACTGAGAAAGAAAAAAAAAATTCTGTTATTTAAAGCCACCTAGTTTATGATTCTTTGTCATAGCAGCCAATACAAGGACCGTGTTCTAGAAAAGTTAATTCAAGGCTTTCTCTGGTGAAAAATCTCCCAGAGACATTCATTGATAAACACCAAACAGCTTTTCAAACGAGCATTTCCAGGGTATGCTGGAGGGCCTCAGTTCTCTTCTTGATTTGGGGGATCTTGGCACATTCCAATCAATGAGCAGTTATATTCATCTTCTGTGTGAACAGTGCCCCCTATGTGCTAGGAATGCTAGGAATTCTAAAGGAAGCAAGACTCCTAATGAATTGACTACTTGGTTGATGATAATGCACATACAAGAACAAGAAAAAGAAAAAACAAGGTGGTATGTAATAAAAATGAGAAAAAGTAAGACAAAGGGAAACTGTGGTTAGATATGTGAACCTAAGTACAAAGGTGTGGTATGACAGTGTAAAGAAAAAGAGAGAAATTCAATACATGGGACCACTAACACCTAAATATTAGGATATGTATGACCTAAAAGAACACTATCAAGCAATTAGATCCAATTGACATTTGTAAAGTATTTTATTCAGCAACAGCAGAATATAGGTTCTTCTTAGGCTCACATGAAGCATTCACCAAGATAGATCACATTCTTGACCATAAAATAGACCTTACTTAAATTGAAAAGAATAGTAATCATACGAAGTATGTTCTTACATCACAACAGGATTAAACTAAACATCAGAGAGATGGCTGGAAAATCTCCAAATATTTGGAAATTAAACAACACACTTCAAAACAGCACATGGGCCAAAAATAAATCTCAAGAGAAATTTTTAAATATCTTAGAAAACATAGAAATATATCAGTTCTGATCCTGGGATGTTAAAAGCCTAATAAGGGAATGCTATAAGAAACTCTAAGCCCACAAATTTGATTAACTGAGATGAGATCGATCAATTCTTTGAAAGATATAAACTACAATAACTCACAGAAGTAGAAAGAGACAACCAATATCTCTTTAAGATATTGAAGCAATAATAAATAAGCTGTCAAAAAAGAAAGTACTATGCCCAGATAGTTTCACTGGTAAACCTACCAAATATTTAAGGAAGGAATAATAAAGTTCACCACAATCTTCTTCAAGAAATAGAAGTAGAGATGACACTTTAAACTCATTCTATGAGATCAGAATTACCCTAATACTAAAACCGTATAAAGATATTAAAAGAAAGAAAAACTATAGACAGTATCTCTCATGAATATAGACACGAACATTTCCAACACAATACTAACAAATCAAATACAACAATGAGTAAGTCAAATTATATACACCAGTGGGATTTGTTCCAGGTATGCAAGGCTGGTCCAATATTCAAAGATCAATCAATATAATCCACCACATCTACAGGCAAAAAAAGAAAAATCACACGCTTGTGTCAATTGATTCAGGAATAATATTTGACAAAATTCAGCATATGTTCATGATAATTAAAAAAAAAAAAAACTCTCCGAAAACTAGCAACAGAAGAAATTTCTTCAGCTTGATAAAGATATCCTGTAATTAACATCACACTTAATGGCAAGAGATTGCGCACTTTGCCCCTAAGATTGGGCAGAAGGTAAGAATGTCTTCTCACAGCTCTTACTCGTCATTGTACTGGAAGTCCTAGCCAGTGAATAAGACAGGAAAGGAAATAAAAGTTTTGTAGGTTGTAAAAGAGGAAATAAGACTATAAGACTATCTTTATTTGCAGATAGCATGATTTTTTACCAATGAATCTACCAAAAACTCTTGGAACCAATTAGTGAACATAGCAAGTTTACTGGAAGCAGGTCTGCAACAACTGCATCCAGGAGAAAGGCAGAGAGTTTGCAATAGATGAATCACAGTGAATCAAGCATTTTCAGGGGCGGGGCAAAGGCAGGCGACATGAATTTATCCCTTTAACATAAATTTGTTTGAGACGTCATGAATATTTGTCATCCACTTGCAACATTTCACACATGATTTTTCTTGCAGCTTCCTATGATATTTTGGGGATTTCAAAAGAGATAAATTATGTGAAGGAGGTGATGCTCACCAAAGCAATACTTGATGTGGAACATAAATCAAATTTGATCATTTGCTGGCCATTGTCATTACCAACGGACCAAGAGAGAAAAATTAGAAAGACATTGTAATTAGAGCACTGTAGAGCTAAGCTTTCTCCAACAATAATGATTTTAATATTAGAAGAAAAGGAGCCCTTTTGGCTTCTGACATCAAATCCCAGAGTGGACGATTTATTGGCTGGTACTCTGCTACACTGCAAGAATGAATGTATCTTTCATGAATTAGTACTTCCTACAAGCAAGGATGAGCTTATGTTGCTAGTCTAAGATTTTTTGATAGAAACCAGAACTAAAATATGTCAGACATTGTATTGTACTTTCAAAGTAATCAGTGCCATAAAGTCATATCTTGGTCTATTAATTAATTGAAGGGTAGAATACACATGACTACTTTGACACCTCCATTTAATTGGGAATTTCAATGAAACTAATCATTTTGTATTTTCTAAATGTTAGCTAGAAGTGCTTTCTTTATTTCCCTATTCTTGAAGGCAATTTTTGGTCACATGTATCATTCGTCTAAAATAGAATGGTTTATTCTTTATCACTTAAAAGAAAGCTAACTGATGCACCACAAAGCCAAGTACTGAACATGTATTTTATCAAAAGCTTTGTAAAGATAACTGTATAAACAGTGAAGTACTGTTAAGATCCCATCCAGGACTTAGAAATACGTATGCAAGGAGAGTATCATTGTAGTTTCTTTTCAAACCTACAGCAACACAATATGTATTTGAACAAATATTAATTTACTATTACAATTAAAAATGGACCATAACAAGTGTACATGAGCAAGTTAGGACCACAGTCTCAGGTACAGGGCCTAGTTTTCTTGGGACATGAGTCCCATTCCATGCTTTCACATCTAACCCATCAGCCGGTTAGAGGAATGATGCTATCTCACAGGGAGTCTTAGAATGCAAAAAATCTATACAGTTTCTTTAAATGTGAGAAATTGTCACTAGTTGTCTTAACCATAGTAATATAGCACAGAATATCACCTGTCATTAGAATCATTATGAATTAATAAAAACCATTTCAAGTGTTTTGGATCTTGGTGATACAAATGGTGTGTGTGTGTGTGTGTGTGTGTGTGTGTGTGTGTGTGTGTATACCTGTTTGTTAGTATGAGTTCTTATCTGTACGAATTAGGTAATATATAAAATGCCCAGGTGATGTATGATGTAATGAGTTTGGAGAAACACTTGATGGGACCAGTTCTATGAGCAACTGATGACCAAGAATTAATGAAGAAACAGACTTTTCTAATTTTAGCATGGTGTAATACAGACATGTACTTATATGCATCCTACAAGATAAATACTCAGCCAAATTCCAGTTTTATAAATGTATAATTAAAAACCAGTATATTTCAAACAAGATTCCCAAATAGCAGATCAAAATAGGAAGACACAATTCCAATCTATATATACATGTATCAACTTCAAATACAAATCCATTTAAATTCCTTATAGATAGCAATCCTAAAGGAGTTATTCTAAAATAGAACTTAGAGGTTACTTTTATTTTAATGTAGTATCATAAATCATGCTCAAGAAGCTGCTGTTGTTTTTTTTTAAATCCATTGGCTATTGTATTTGAATTTTCCATGTGAAGTACTAAATGTGGTTTTTAAAGGCGGATTTCTCT
Organism: Enhydra lutris kenyoni; assembly: GCF_002288905.1. Classification (NCBI taxonomy): domain Eukaryota; kingdom Metazoa; phylum Chordata; class Mammalia; order Carnivora; family Mustelidae; genus Enhydra; species Enhydra lutris. The sequence goes on along the minus strand of NW_019154085.1, from coordinate 74,786,780 downwards.
AGCTCATTTCTTAAAGTTATTAAAGCATATATGATTACTTCAAGAACAAATGTTTTGTGTGTTCATTTCTTTTTTACTGCTAATGGTTTATGCATGTGTATAATGAAATGTATATTATGTCTACTAAGTACCTAGAAACAGCATAATTTACTTACCTCTTTCTTTGCTCTACTGGGAGCTTCTTAAAATGTAATTCTTTGTACATTAAACATTAAATCTTTGTAAAAATAATACATTTTATCTGATTAGTTCATTCAGCCTCTTGCAGATAAGGGGTGTTTATTCTTGTATAAATATTGACTCACAAATGCTCTTAATAAATGCAACTGCTCAATTCAAGAGGAAAAATCATGGTGTTTAATATTTGATAGGAAATATACTCATATTTAACATTCCATTGTAGAATAGTGATCTGTTTTATAACTGGACAGTAATCAAAGTAAGTGAAGGCAGTTTTCTGATTTCAAATTTACTGATTCCTCACAAGAAACTACTCTGAGAGTGGTAGAGTCCTGTTTGAAAATGAATTCAAGGGACGCCTGGGTGGCTCAGTTGGTTAAGCAGCTGCCTTCGGCTCAGGTCATGATCCCAGCGTCCTGGAATCGAGTCCCGCATCGGGCTCCTTGCTCGGCAGGGAGCCTGCTTCTCCCTCTGCCTCTGCCTGCCACTCTGTCTGCCTGTGCTTGCTCTCTCTCTCTCTCTGACAAATAAATAAACAAAATCTTTAAAAAAAAAAAAAAGAAAATGAATTCAAGTTTAGGCATCACATGTTTAATCAGATAGTTTTGATGATGTGTGGGATTTAGGCAACGCCGCCAAGAACTCTGCAAAACAGGTACCTGGAGAATAGCAAACTTGTGTGTTCCAAACACACTGTGCTGCCCCACTAAATCTCTTAGGGCCACAGCAGGCCAGGCATGTTATAAAGTGATTTTCTGTTTGAAAATATGCCAAAGGTTTGAAAGGTCCCCCAATAATGGGTCCATGATTAAAGGAGCGAGACTGATACAAAGCGAAGGTCAGGGAAAGCTTTATTTCGCGCCAAGCATCGAGAATCAAACCAACCGTTCAGGGCCGTCTCTTGCAAAGAGGTGACCCCTCTCTGCCTTACAGACTAGCTTTTAAGGGCAAAGGCCATGTGGTTGGGCCTGGCCATGCACAGGTGGCCAATGAGATTGCAACACACACAGAGAAAGCTGCCCAGTCATGCTAGGTCACACACAAGGGACCAACTGAATTACAATTTACCCTATAGTAGATATTTGAACTAGCCTATCACCTTGGTCAGAACTAGTACCCAAAAGGTGCCCAAAAGGCGGGGCCCATACTCCTCGGTAGCTAGGGAGATAGTATGCGCCCCCACTGATTGGATGTCTCCACCTGGCCTGACCCACCCTTGTATTTGGGCTTTGCTACCTGGGACTGGTTTCCAGGACTTGCTTTTAAGTAAGTTCCCTGGGGTGGGCAGGGTCAGTTTAAGTTTTACTGCTTAAACAACAAAATCACTGTTTAACCGGATGGCATCATTCTGGCTAAAAAGGCCCTAACTGGTTTATTCAGGATGGGAAAAAATATTCTCTTTATTTAAACTCCTTTAGAGAAAAAAATGAGAAATCATTTGCAGTTACACTCAGAATTATATGCGCACCAATGAGCATATCCTTTCTCTATGAATAAAGAACTAGCTATTGAATTCACTTTTTCCTCTATTTTCTTGCCATGTCATTAATTTCAAGGAGAAAATGTCTAGGAGAGATGAAATAATAGCAAACCTATTTTGCTGGGCACTAAGTCACTAATTGTATGCTGCATAGATCATTTAATCCAAAGGTCACATTAAATATTTTTCAGGTTCATGGAACTGTGCTGGTGAAATTCACTGAAATAGAATTCCATGTCAGACACAAACAGGAAATATTTATCTAAGGCAATAAACAGGTGATACGGTAAAGATGAGATGACAAACAATAGCTATAATAACATTATGTAATGACAAATGGGATGAAGGATGGGAACAATTGCGGTGCTGAAGGGGAAAAGCAAACCCAGTTACAATTGTGTGTTAATGTTTTTCTCTAGGGCATTGGGTCCTTTTTTGTTGTTATTGTTGTTGTTGTTGTTGTTGTTGTTGTTAAGTTTTCTCTTCTTACTTTCTCTGTTCTGTTTTGAAGTAAACATACACATATACATACACATCCATATATACCTGGAAACTCATACAGGAATGCAACTAGTTATATCTATGTCCATAATGGTTGTCATCTGAAAGCTTTACAAGTACTTGGTGCAGAAAGTCATCCCAGGCCTCCTCAGAGTCTCCAAGTGACCATTCCACCAGGACGGACCTGAGAATCCTTGGGTTAGCTTCAGGGAAGTTTCCTCCACGTTATGCGATGAAAACCTCTAAGATTTAGCTTGTGTGAGCCAATCTGCAAAATTTGAGATTGATAGAAAAGAAGAACATTTCTCCATTGTGTATTTACACTTGGCAGCCCCCCAGCCTTTTATATCTGCTCTTCTTTAAGTGAAGAGTTTACTATAAAGTAGGAGAAAAATATTTTTTCACAACTGCTATGGAATTATATATTCTAAAAACAAGTTGCTATGAGTCAACTGCTTGATTTTATCTGGTATCTTTTAAAGTCTTGCTACAGAGGACCAGCAGCATCAACATCGCCTGGGAGCTTATTGAAAATGAAGAACATCAGATTCCACCCCAGACCTACTGAATCAGAACCTGCATTTTAGCAAGATTCTCAAGTCATTGTTATGCATATTGAAGTTCAAGAAACACTGTTTTAGAAAATACCTTGGGTTTTAAAGAGTTCAAGCCTTGAATGTAATAATTTTATGCTGGTTACATCCATGCTCCAAATTTGTAAGATTCAAAATGGAAGAATTCAACATTGGTTTCCATAGAAACACTGAGATAGATTGACAGATTTCTATAGAAGAAACACTAAAAGAAGTTAGAGTGATACAGACCACTCTGAGAGTGGTAGAGTCCTGTTTGAAAATGAATTCAGATTATGCATCACATGTTTAATCAGATAGTTTTGATGATGTGTAGGATTTAGGCAATACCACCAAGAGCTCTGCAAAACCGGGAGGTACCAGGACAACAGCAAACTTCTTTATTCCAAATCCCTGGTGCTGCCTAACTAAGTCTCGCAGGGCCATCTCAGGTCAGATATATCATAATGACTGTAGTGTTTGTTCAAAAATGTGCCAAAGGTTTATTCAGAATGGGGAAAATATTCTCTATATTTATAACTCCTCTGGGGGGAAAATCAGAAACTACTTGCAGTTACATTCAGATTTATATGTCCCACCAATGAGGATAAATAGCCAAGAAGTCCATGTCAACATCCTGTGTTATTTGGAAAGTTTAAGCTGAGTTCCCAGACTATGCTATTTCAAATGACCTAAAATCTTGAGTTATGGTGTGCTCACTTAAACATTGTGCAATAAAAGTAATCAATCTAATTTTTAGAAGATTGTGGTCACAATCTACTGCTGCCATTTCTGCAAATAGAGATTACCAAGGAAATTTTGCTATTCATGTAATTAACACTACATATATTTTTGACTTCATATACAATACAAAGTTCATATTCTATTTTAATAATGTAGACATATATATTAAAATGAGTATCATTGTTATTTAAATTATATGACACTGTGTACATTATCAGAAAAAATTATAACCAAAGTTGACTTTCACTTTCATTTTATTTTTTTAATGATAGATATGACTTTACATGTCTAATTTAGAATGGCCATTTGGAGATAAAGTAGATGAGATAAAACTCGGCCCCTCTACTAAGGCTGCTCTGAGAAACCTACAGGCATTTAATCTTTTTTATTTTATTTTATTTTTATTTATTTTTGTTTGAATCTTTTTAAAATTGAATAAACATATGCTTCTTTTATTGAGGTTGTTATGTACATTTTTACAAGTTAATTGAAATTCTTAAACAATGCTTATTAAAATAGTGAAACACTAATTTGATAAAATACATCATGCATTTGAACCTATTTTAATCACCTTGCCTTCATATAGAAATGAGCACTTCTTTTAAAGATATGGGTTGTTCTGTATTATTCCTTTTAAATGTTACTCTTTTAAAGAGCTAAAGACCTAAATTCTAATCCTAGCTCTGTTACAAAAGAGCTCTGAGGGCTTAAGCAACTAAAATCTCTGACCCTCATGTTCCTTGCCTGTGAATAATGGCATAAATTATACCATCTCTAAAAGTGCTTCCAGCTTTCACTGATCTCTAAGGGGTTTTAAACACACAAGTGCATTCTTGATTTTCTCCTTAGTGCAGGCAGATAATATTACCAAGGACTTGGTATTTGGGGGCCAGATGATCTAGAGGCCAGCTAAATTTTAGGATAAAGCTTAAAAAAAAACTCCCTAGGAAGCATTAGGCAGATAAGAACTTTCTTTGGTGAGCCTAGTACACTCCTTGGTAGTCATTGAATGTTCTCTTTATTCACCAGAAATTAAAATTTATATGTAGCTGTCAGATTCCACATAGAGTCAACTAAAAACCTGGTGTACTAAAACACTGTCAGGCTCTTATTCGACCTCCAAAAGTCCCAGGGTCAAGGTCCGTGAATGCTGAAATGCTGTTGGCAGTGTATGAACCATTTGAATGATAAAATAACTGAAAATATCATACATAGTACTTGATGAAAAATTATTGCTGTATTAGAAAAGAGGAAGTTAGTTGGCACAGATCTTGTCATTCTATGATGCTGTGACATGCTATGACATCTTGGACATTCTTCTTGTGTGGAATGAGTCCAAATATGCACAGTGGCAGAATGGAACCTAAAAATTCCTTTCATCATGTTGAGCATGTGGAATCTTGAAACACTTGATACATGGATGACTTCATGGGACTGTAGCACTCTAAACGGGGTTATCAGCATGTCCTTTCCCACAAAATCTGCTTTAAGCTAGAGCTCAGTGACAGGGTCAGGCAAGTTAAAATTTTTATTTTTTTTTAAGGTTTTATTTATTTATTTTTGAGAGAGGGAGAGAGAGAGGGAGAGAGAGATAGCACAGGAGCAGGGGGAGGAGCAGAGGGAGAAGCAGGCTCCCCACTGAGCAAGAAGCCTGATGCAGGACTGGATTCCAGGACCCTGGGATCATGACCTGAGTTGAAGGCAGACACTTAACTAACTGACTGAGTCACCCAGGGGTCTGGCAAATTAAAATATTTAATCTTCATTATATTGAAATGAAGTCAAATTATTTTTCTATTGTGATCTCTTTTGAGATAAGCTTTTATATATTCTAATACTCCCTTCTGAATGGTTCATATAAATTCATGTTTTCTCTAAAATTCTTAATTTTCTTCTAAATTGAACTTAAGCCCAGATATTTTTTTAGTGCCCAACATATTCAAATATCATTTTCCTTGTTTTTAAATTAAAGGAAAAGATTGTTTGTTTAATAAAGAATACATATGAAAGGAAAATCTGATTTTGTGAAATATAAATTCTGGTTTTCCACATGAAGATAATCCTGAAAGAGAAATTATCTGAGCCTTGTCTGAGGAACTACAACCCCTCCCCTTGTCCTAAACACACACACACATATCCATTCCCAACCAGTGTGACCAAACCAGGGAAAATGAGAAGCAGGAATGTAGTTACACAGGTCACAACCAAATAAGAAGAGTAAAAATAGTATCTTAAGCTTTCAGAACCACCAATTTTCAAAGTGAGCCAGAGGGCCCAGCAGCAGCTGTAGTTTCAAAGGGAAGTAGTAACTACACTGAATCAGCTACCCTGTGATAGACCATCAGCTGCAGGAATCTTGATTAGTGTCCTGTTATGTACCAGATCAACAAGGGGAAGGATCACTGCTGGGCTTTACTTGGGCAATATGCGTGCTGATATGCTTAATAAACAGAAGCAATAAATACATTCCTCTTATGCCCTTTAATGTAATAGAATCCTTTAAAATTTTTTCAGCTTTTATGTACATTGACCAGAAACTGCATTTTGCTTGGATTTTGAGAAGAGCCTTCCATAAGGTATCTGTGTACTTTAAGCTGAAGTTAGTGAAAAATAAGTCAACTGTGATTTTCACGGTATGTTCCTCCCAGGCAGAGCTCCTCAACCCTGGCACTATTAACGCTGGAGGGAGGCTGTCCTGTGCCTCAGAGGATGTTTAGCAGCATTTCTGGCCTCCAGCCACTAGACACCATTAGCAGGCACCACCACCCCCAGATGTGACAATCAACAATGTCTTCAGATATTGCCAAATATCCCCAGCATAAAATCATCTCTGGTTGGAAATCACTGTTCTAAAGATTCAAATTAGCATGGGCTTGGTGAGGATCAAACATGGGTGCTTTGTTCAACAAAATTTGGAAAATAAAATCCACCAATTGATGGACTTCATAAAAATGTTGTTTCATTATTCAACCTTATTCTTTATTAGTTTTTTCTTAAGTGGATTGTTACTCTCCTGGGTAGATTACTGAATGGTTTTAGTTGAAAAAATTTGTTATATAGAGCTAACATTTCTGACATATCACCTCCCCATTTAATGATAATGATAATGCTTAACCAAATACATCAAATAGAAGCCCACAAAATTCTTCAGTTTGGAGTCTACATTCTCCTGGAATTTGATAGGAAAAAAGATGTAAAGGATGCCATTTTTTTTGCCAAGAGGCTAGATCTATTTTGCAATCAAAGGATACTTGCTTGGTTCTAAGTATCATTGATATCAATTCTGTTGAAATCTGTGTCTATAGTGTACTCTCAAAGAATGTGGCTTTTAAAAAAAGATTTATTTATTTGAGAGGTAGAGAGTTTGAGAGAGAGAATACAAGCATGGGGGAGGGGCAGAGGGAGAAGCAGACTCCCTCCTGAGAAGGGAGCCCCAGGCAGGATGCAGGACTGGATCCCAGGACTCTGGAATCAGGACCTGAGCCGAAGGCAGACACTTAACCAACTGAGCAATCCAGGCACCCAGGAATGTGGCTTTTTACTCTGGAAACGCTTACTGATCCCCCAGAGAGCATGGAAATTTAGTAGCTTAAGATAAACTTTCCCCTTCCTATCCAGTCCTTCTCTCCCCCTTACATATGAGGAAAGTAGAATATAACAAGATGACTCTATTCTTCAGGTAAAGTCACCTTCATGGGTTTTGGCTTTTCTCTTCCTTTTGTTTTTTTAGTTCAGTGAACTATTGGTGATTGCTAGATGTTAGGAGATGGTTAAGATTGTAGTAAAAGAAAATTGACGTTGTTTATGAATACTTCTAAATGTGAACATTTTTTTTTTCAAGACTTTATTTATTTATCTGACAGAGAGATCACAAGTAGGGAGAGAGGCAGGCAGAGAGAGAAGGGAAAGCAGGCTCCCTGCTGAGCAGAGAGCCCAATGCAGGGCTCGATCCCAGACCCTGGGATCATGACCTGAGCTGAAGGCAGAGGCTTAACCCACTGAGCCACCCAGGCGCCCCTGTGAACACATTTTATATATTGCACCTGTGCCTTATATCAGCAATCCCAAGTACCTTTTCTTTTTTTAGTACTAGACAAAATTCCAACATTCCTAGAATGCGTCGGACCTGCCCGCCTCTGGGAAAGAGAGATGATTCCACCCCTGCAGTATCTGGAATACTGGCTTATCAGCTGTGACAAATGCGAGATGTTAGTAATAAGGGAAATTGTATGTGTGGGAGCTCTCAAAACTTCCTGCTCAGTGTTTCTGTCAACCTAAAGATTTTCTAAAAGATCAAGTCAATTAGTTTTTTTTTTTTTTGGCTCTAAAAAGAAAACCACTAATTTTTGAAGTGATAAAAATATGAAGTCTATCAAATTATGGTTCTTACCCATAAATGGAGCCGTTATTTTAAGCATCATTTAGATTTTTCAGTTGTGACCCTGTTTCTCAAAACTTTAGTAATAAAGAAATCTATTTTAAAGGAAAAATATATTGCGGGTCCCAAGAATTGTTTTACATTGCTTTTAATGCCTTATTATTTCAGTTTGTGCAAGTACTAAGCTAAATAGAAGTCCTTTATGTTTACAAAACTAGGAAACAAAAACCTGCAAACCAACGAGGAAGCAAAAGCAATAAAATTATATCTATTAGCATTCATTAATGTGACAGGTGATAAGTTGCTGAAACTAATCACCGCTTAAAATGTGAATATGGGTTTTCTTATTTGAATTCAATTAGCCGATATATAGTACGTCCTTGGTTTCAGATGCAGAGTTCAGTCATTCAGCAGTTGTACATATAACAAGCTACCAGCGGAGCCAGATCACCACCCAAAGGGCTGCTCCGTGAGCCTGCAGTTAGAAGGGTATGTTTTGAATTCATTATCATTAGGCTCGGATGGCCTGACGTGCTTCTACTAACACAATGGTGGTTCGGTGGACGCGGGGCTTTCAGAGTATGCCAAGCCTGCCTGCTTTCAGATGGCGCTGGAAGGGACGAAAGCCAACTTTTGCCTCGGTCACTCCTTTTTCTGCACTCCATTTCTTTTTTTTTTTTTTTTTTTTAAGATTTTATTTATTTATTTGACAGAGATCACAAGTAGGCAGAGAGGCAGGTAGAGAGGAGGAAGCAGGTTCCCTGCTGAGCAGAGAGCCTGATGCGGGACTCGATCCCAGGGTCCTGGGATCGAGTCCCGC
>NW_019154085.1:74622908-74778005 GCF_002288905.1 Enhydra lutris kenyoni | reverse complement strand
AGGAGGAAGCAGGTTCCCTGCTGAGCAGAGAGCCTGATGCGGGACTCGATCCCAGGACCCTGGGATCATGACCTGAGCCGAAGGCAGAGGCTTAACCCACTGAGCCACCCAGGCACCCTGCACTCCATTTCTGAACAAGATGTTCGTGACTTGTTAAAATAGTCTTCTTTCCATTCTACGCTCATATAGCTTTTTTCTTATTAGACATAGCAATAATCTTCATTGTGAAAACTCAGAGTGTATACAGATAAGCCAAAAATAAGAAAATCAAATTAGCCTGTAGCCTATGCCCCCCAGAGACAAGAACTATTCATGTTATGTCATTTACATTTCCAGGCTTTATGTTGTGAACACGCACATGCATGCATATATCGCTATCTATAGACTTAAAACATCAATGGCCCCCAGCCACAGGCTGCCAGGAACATATCCATGGTTAAACATGCTGGGGCTTTCCTTGTTGCAACAAAGGGAACCATGGGGCACCTCGGTAACAGGGGGTTAGAGATAACTACGATCGGACTTTGGCTTTGCTTTAGGTGACGTTGGAGAATGTCTAGTGCATTGTTGTGCATTGGAGTTAGGGGTGAATCTGTGTTTCAGTATCTTAACTACATTTTATCTCTAGAACAGGAGGACTGGATAGAGGTAAAAGTGATAAACTGGCCAGAAGTCACTCTCCTGAGCCAGGGGAGGGGATGGCTGAATCATTTCTGTGGCTTGGACAATCTTCATGTGTGTGCTCAGACGACGTGATAGGGCAGTTTTGTCCCTGTCTCCATCCATCACGGCTCCTGAGTCACCTCTTTTATGTTGCTGTTCCGTGAAGTTGTTTATGTTCAATAGAAAGACCCAAGACCCAGCTGTGAGTGCCTGCCGGTTTCTGGATGTAGGGCCTGCTTTTTATTTTCTCAAAGCTTAGAGGGTTTTCAAGCCCACATTAGGCCTTCTACTTGTTACTTTGCTAACCTCTACTGAGTGTAGATTCTGCAGGGTGAATAAGACTGTTTCCCCCTCTGGGCCTCCGTAAGCATTCCCAGCCCATACCACAATCTACGACCACACATGCAGGTGGTAAATGTTTCCTCACTCTAAAGGTGAAAAGAATTTGCTAACGATAGAACTTTACTGTTAATGCTTTAGCTTTTTAAATAGGAGAGTATACGTTTAACACCTAGATGCCAATTGAGAGCCAAAAGCCGGGCTGTCTTTTGCTACTGAGGTAACGTAATGGGCAGCTGGAAAGGCCCACCTGGTCCAGGCTGCACACTCATTTCCTTAAAGCGAGCTTCAGAGGAAGGCAGTCACCAAAGAGTCCTTGATCATTTTCTCTGGTAGAGTTGTTCGTTTCTTCCAGAAATATTTCGTTGAGCACTGTATAAGTTTGTGAGGGTTGCTCTAATGAAGTCCCACAGACTGGGGGGCTTAAACAGCAGCAGTTTATTTTCTCACAGTCTTGCAGGCTATAAATTCAAGATCAAGGTGTCAGCTGGGTTGGTTTCATCTGAGGCTTCACTCTTTGGCTTGTATATCACCCTCTTCTTCCCGTGTCTTCACCTGGTCTTTCTTCTGTGTATGTCTATATCCTAATTTCTTCTTCTTGTAAAGACAGCAGTCATATTGGATCAGGGCCCACCTTAATAACCTCATCTTAACCGAATTACCTCTTTAAAGTCTCTACCTCCAAATACAGTTACAGTCTGAGGTACTTGCAGTTAGGATTTCAGCATATGAACTGCAAAAGGGGGAGGGAGACATAATTCAGCCCATAACAAGCACTTCCCGCTTGTCAAGCATAGTTGTCGGCAATGTTGCACCTGACCATGAGCTGGGCAAAGTCAAAGGGGGGGGGGGCGGAACGTCAGAAGTGGAGGAAAATGGATTGTTAGTATCTCAAGTGTAGAGTTCCCAAGAGTTGCTGAAGATTTAAATCAGAGAAGTAGTATGAAACTTGTATTGTGGAATGCTTATTTGGATTTTGGTGCGGCATTTAGATTGGAGGTAGCCAAGGACAGTTAAGAACTAAATCCAATAGCACAAGTGAGAAATAAAGATCTGAGGATGGCTGTGGGTAACAGAATTGCAAAGATTTGGGATATATTTAGGTGGCAGAATTAAAACCATTTATTGACATCTCAGAAGCAGACATGAAGGAGAGGGAAAAACAACTCCCCATGCTCTAAGTTGGGTGATGGGATAGATTGTGACATTACTAACTCAGAAAAATCAAAAAGAGGAACTGATTTATAACGAATTCAATCTAGGTATTTTGAGTTTAGGATTCTCTTGGAGATACCAAGTAGACAGTGAAAAGTGAACCCGGAGTTCACGGGAATTGAGAGGGTCAGAGATACCGTTTTGAAGTCGTTAAGATGTAGTTGAAGCCTTGAAGGTAGATGAGCTAACACAAGGAAAGAGGCAGGAAGAGGGATTGCTCACGAATGAGCCAGGAATATATGAAGAGGGTATCTCCAGAGGCCTTGGTCTCATGGGATTCAAGTTTAGAGAAAAGTGTTAGAAGAGGAATTGTAAAAGTTAGTAGGTGTCGGTGGTGCAGTGATGGAATGCAGGAAAATCTAAGTGTTGTTCATAAATAAAATGTTTTATTAAAGAATCTGAACCCAAAGGAAGACACAGTCTAAGGTGTAGTTCAAGTTCTGTGCTCTGAACTTACTGACTTTTCAAACATTCTATATAGTTTTCCTTTAGTAAATTACATTTTGAAGTTCTCTAGTATATCATATATTATTATGCATTATTAAAAAATACTCTATTTTTAAAGGTCCCATTTCAACCTGCTGGGGATGCGTCAAGAATTAGTAACAAGTGACAAACAAAAATGCTGCAAAAAAGTGGGAAAAAAATGCCCATTGGGTTTATAGATACGAAAGACATTGGAAAACTTAATGCGAGTGGCATGAGAGGAATGAGGAGAAAAGCTAAATTAGGGAATGAAATGAGTAGGAAATGAAGCAATAAATGTGGCAATAAGCTCAGTTATAATTTTTTAAAGATTTTATTTATTTATTTGACAGAGAAAGAGAGAGAGCACAAGCAGGGGGAGAGGCAGAAGGGAGAGGGAGAAGCAGACTCACCGCTGAGCAAGGAGCTTGATGCAGGGCTCAATCCCAGGACTCTGGGACCATGACCTGAGCTGAAGGCAGAGGCTTAACCAATGTGCCCAGGTGCCCCTCAGCTGTAAATTAAATGAGAAAACACATATGGTGTGGCAGCTATGGTGGTTGGCATATAATAGGGACAGACCTTTAATTAATGCAGATTGCTATCATAGTTGGAGTGGTTATTAGAAGAAAAGAGATGGAATGGCACCCAGAGGGCAGTGCTGACTCATGAGAAAGTTGTATCTTTTATTATTTTGGGCTTTTAAGAAAGACCATGATATATTTAAGAGGTAAGGGGCAGAAGTTTCAGAAAGGGGAGGTTAAATGTATAAATGGAATAGTGTAAGTCATCTTCTGTCTGGTACAGCACTGTACCAAGAGTCAGGGATTTAAAGGCCAACTAAACAGATTTTGTTGCTTAAGACATTTATAGAATTTACAGCCCAGCGGGAGAATCAGGCAATAATCAAGAAAATAGTAGAACAAACAACGACAAACAAGTCAGTTGACTGTGACTGATTGCTATGATCTGGAATGATACGCATTGTTTATCATTCTGCAACTTGGTTTTCACCTACTGCCATGGCCATCTTTCTGGGGTAATATGTTGGTCTAACTCATCTTTAACTGGTGGATTGTAGTCATACCATGGTTATACCATAAATCATTCAGTCATTCCCTGTTGACTGACATTTAAATTATTTCCAAAATTTTCCCACTTCAAACAGTGCTAAAAAAACATTTTTATACTTATATCTCTGTGTTTTGAGGCACTCAGCCCTTCACTGACATATACATGCAAATATTCCCTCAATCTTTGGAATCTGACTAGGGTAGATAGTGTCATACAAAATTATTTACCTGGTGCAGTGGTTAGTCTTTTCCTTAAGGCATCTGAGTTTCTAGGGTTGCTTCAGATAATCTCTCCAACCTATGAAGTTCCACAGATATTTTCCTATAACCTGTTACTGTGTTTTATTGTGTTCTTTTTACTTTTAATATTTAATCCATTTGAGATTTATTTTACATGGTGTGAGGTGCTTTCTTCTAAATAAATATCCAGTAATGTCAGCACCATTATGAACAAAACCATCATAGATTAATTCCTCAGATTTGCTTAGATCTATTTCTGGACACTCTATTTAATAATTTACTTTTATATTACTGTGTCAATATCTTGCAGTTTGGTTTCTGTAGTTTTATAGTATGTTGTAATTTCTGGTAAGGCAAGTTCCCTTCTACCATTATTCTTGTTTTTCAAGAGTTACAAAATGGTCTATTATTATCGGTATAAATACTCCCCACTGGCAGACATACAAGTTGTTTTCAGTGAATATTTTCTATTACAAATTCCTAGGACAAGTTTTTTTTTTTTTTTTCATGTAATATAATGGTATATAACACAAGTAGAGAACTAAAGCCAAACATTAATGTGTCTCTCATCCGCTATAGGCTCCCTTAGTAGCAGGTGACACTCTGGTACACAGCCTGAATTATATTCATGATTCAAATTCACTTTTCCCCCAAATTAAGAGCAGTTATCTTGACTCAGCAGGTTCTAACACTGACCCATGACATGGCTTCATTTTCAAAGCCAAGCTGTGTCACAGACTCCTGTAAAACATATAGCAAGTGCCTTTAGCCATCTGATGGAGCAGCAGGGTCTGACCCTGGGAAAGATGCATTTGCTTTGCATGATGACCTTCCCAATGGTGTCTGCTTGCCTCCCACACACATTTACAAAGAGGAGATCACTTGACGTCTCTAAAAACCATTCTAAATGCATATTCTACACTCCAAGACCATAATTATCAAACTGGATGTAGATTTATTTACAGAAATATAAATTACTTGATAAGTGTAAAGTAGTGATTGTTGATGCCAGTGAGAAAATGTGGAAATATTTACATCACAACAGGGAATGTGATCTTTGTTAAACACCCCTAAAAGATAACTTTAATCATTTGTCTGTCAACCACACACAACACCAAGATCCTAGCCAGAGGCCTCTTGGCTTCCAGTTTCAATTCCTATCAGAGGAACAACTGAGAGAGGTGAGAGTTAGTTACCCAAGATCTTTGGCATGTTAGAAATTCTACCCATGAGTCAGGGGCTGGAGCCCCACTCCCATTCTTATTTTTTAAAACCTGGAATATATTTCCTTAGTTCCTCATCCAGCCGCATTTAGTGAATTATATTTTAGTGGTATGCCCTGGACTTTGTTCTAAAAGCTTTCACCAAAAATATCAATATATAAATTAGTTGATTACAGCTGCTCTAAATATATTGTTAAACACTTACGTTCTATATATCATTCAATGTCCCCTCTTGGAAAGTTGTACATGGTTTATCTTTAAAATTCAGTGTCAGAAAAATTGCACTTCCTCAAGAAATTGGTATGCTTCCTTCTCTTTATTGAGAATTATGCTTTTGTTTTTAATTAACTTCCAGAAAATTCCCCTTCCTACCTGATGATCACCCACAGCAAATATAGTGGCATCTTGGTTTGTGAATTTATGTTGTTCTTTCACATGGTTTTAGTTTTCTACTTTGCTCCTCTTTGCTCTGAAAGGTATTCTTTATTTCCATTTCTCTTTTATCTATTTATGCGGTTTTGCTGCAATACTTCAATTCTTTTGAAATAAAAACACCGGCCCAAGTTACCCTCTCCATGAGAAGTCCTGCTTTTGTCACACCCTGTACTTCCCTCCTCCGTCGCTGTGTTTCTGAGCACTTCAGTGTCTCTAGCAACCATTTTGACCTTTTCCTTTCCTTGTGTCTCCTTGCATTGTTACATAGCTCTCTTGTCTTTCCAACTAATATCTAAGTGAAAGACATTACATTTACTGTATGCCCCATAGTTCTTGGTACATGGAAGACCCTTGAAAATCACTTGAGAAGGAAAGAAAGGAGGGAAAGAAGAAATGAGGAAGGGAGAGGGAAAAGAATGGAAATCCAAATTTAATGTTAAAAATATAAGCTGCCTGGAGGGAAAAAGGGATAAGGAAGAAGACTGTTGGGAATTGAGAAAATTATCTAGCAATGAAGAAAAATGCTTCAGTTCATTTACCTTAAGAAGGAGAGAAGTTTTCATTATTGTCTCCATACAAGGGCAGGTCATAGGGCAGGAAACACATACAACCCAATAGCATAATTGCAGAGGGTTTAGTGAAGGCCTATCACAATGTGTGGGCAGGTTTACGGACATTAACAGGGATGGCAAAGAGCTTTGGGAATAGCAACAGTACAAAGCCCTAGTTAGAAACTTGGGAAAGGAGAAGTTACTGGAACTCAAAGAAAGTACCTGTAGGAAAGGGGAAAGGGGTCCCTGATGGGAGAACGAATGGCCATGGCAAATGAAGGTCATGGCCAAACTACAGCCAGATGAGGAGAGATCCTAGGGAATGAATATCCTAAACTCCCTCCTGCCAGCGTTTCCTGTTGGCTGCTATCATCCCAGTGCCTTCTAGAAGCCAGAGGCAAGGGAGGACCCCTCTAGGGCGCAGCCTCTTAGGGGCACAGGAGAATAGGGGTAAGTAATATGTAGAAGGGCAACCAGAGAATATCCAGCACTATATTCTATATTTGTAATTAAGGGTGGAAATGGAGTAGGGGTATTTGAAATAGATGGGGTAAAACACAGAAGTAAAGAGGCTAAATTTCTCCAACAGACACACAAAATCTTTAGAATTCCATATGAACATAGGTCATCACTTAAGGCTCAAAGGGTCTTTCCAATATTTCAAAGCTTACCTTTGATTTTTGATACAATAGAGCTGCCTTCATTTTTAGATTTTTGTCTCACACAGGCCCTTTTACTTTTGGAGGACCCACCCCCTAGTATATCAAGCCTACCCATGACCCAAGCTGGATCTTGGTATATATTAAAATATACCCATCACAAATGTAGTTGATTAGTTGACATGTCTTCTTTTGTAGGCATTTGATAAACATGTGTTCTTTTTCTTTTTTTTTTATTTGTTTATAATTCTTTTATTTTTTATTGTGTTATATTAGCCACCATATAGTACATCAATAGTTTTTGATGCAGTGTTCCGAGATTACAGATAAATCTGTAGAGTTTATAGATAAAATATTACTGATCCTATTGCTCTTACTCAAATGCAAACTCCTTGAGGGCAGAGATTCTTGTCTGCTGTGCACGTTGCTGTAACCCCAGTGTCTGAACAGTATTTAACAGAGATCACACAAAAAAATCTTTAATGAATTATAAATACATTAATTTTACTCTTTTCTTTCAGAAAGGACTTTGACACTAGCTTTAAAAACTGTACTCATTTCTGGAGGCCTGGGTGGCTCAGTTGGATAAGTGACTGCCTTTGGTTCAGTCATGATCCTGTAGTCCTGGGACTGAGTCCTGAATCAGGCTCCCTGCCCAGTGGAGAGTCTGCTTCTCCCTCTTGTGCTCTCTCTCTCTCTTAAATAAATAAATAAAATCTTAAAAAAAAACCAAAACAACCTGTACCCATTTCTCAATCCGCAGTAAGTCCTTCCTTTGGTAAAGGGTTCTAGGTAATATAAATGATGTCTGCCACCGGGGCACCTGGCGGATCAGTTGGTTGAGCCTCTGACTCTTGTTTCAGCTCAGGTCATGGTCTCAGTGTCCTGAGATTGAGCCCTGCTCAGCGTGGAGTCTGCTTGGGATTCTGTCTCCCTCTCCTTTTGCCCCTCCCCCTGCCTCTCTCTCTGTCTCTCTCTCTCTCTCTCAAAGAAATAAAACCTTTAAATAAAATAGAACAAAATAAAGTCTGCCACCACCAACAACTGTGTAGATGGAATGACTAACCAAGTTGATTCATATCCTAGTCTAGGTCTCAGTCATAGATACTGAGAATTTATTAGAAGTTCTTAGACGGCAATCCCCGGGAGGGCAGGAACCACAACTCTCTTCTTGGTCACAGCTGTCTGGTCATCATCTAGCAAAATGCCTCACACAGAGTCACCACTCAGGGGATATTTGTTGAGTCACTAAGTGATGACAGAATTTAGAATTATAATTTAGCACACTATTCAGTACTGAGCATACGCTTAATAGATGTTTATCGAATTGCCTTGATTGATGTTCAAAAACAGTCGCACCATGCATTCCAAAGCTAAGTAGGCATTATATTTGAATTATCAGCTGTTTTGGATTATCTATGGGACTCTGCCCCACTGTTAGGGTGGTAAATTAAGATCTTACTGCATCAGCAAACTCCCCAAATCTGAGTAGTATTTGGTTTCCACTGCACTAGCTTACTATATTCCAACTATGGCATACTTAATTTTAAAACTAATGCTTACCACAATATCATGTGCTGTCCACTACTGTTCACTAACCCAATAATATAGCTTCTTTCCAGTGTGTTATTTACTAACTAGTTCTTTCCTTATTTCTTCCTTCCTTTTTTCCTTCTTCTTGTTTCCTGTCTTTCTTAACTCTGACCATCATATAAGGATGTAAATGTCAAAAGGCAAGGATCTGGCTGCCTGGGTGGCTTAGTCAGTTAAGCGTCTACCTTTGGCTCTGGTCATGATCCTGGGGTCCTAGGATTGAGTTCCACATCAAGTTCTCTGTTCAGCAGGGAGGCTGCTTCTCCCTCTGCCTCTGCCGGCTGCCTGTGCTCTCTCACACACACAAAAATAAATAAATAAAATCTTTTTTTAAAAAGAGGCGAGGATCTTGATAATACTGCAAAGTCTGGAAATGTTCAAGAACAATGAAAAGACAAGCAGTTTTGGAGGCAGACCTTTGACCTCATGTTTATAATCTGTGGTCCATCTTCCTGGCTCTTGAGCTTCCTGTGTTGTACCAGCTTGGACTAGAAGACACAAGCTTCAAGTTTCTACCCACTCATAAGAAATAAAGTACTTTGTGTGGTTGGAGGATGGACACTGGGGAGGGTATGTGCTATGATGAGTGCTGTGAATTGTGTAAGACTGATGAATCACAGACCAGTGCCTCTGAAACAAATAATACATTATATGTTAATAAAAAAAAAAAGTACTTTGACTTTGGTTCCAACAAATGTAACAAGACATTAACATACTTCACATTAAGTCAAATGAATCCAAAAATACACATACATGCACACACTATACACCACACACATCCACAAACACACACACATGCATGTACATACACACACATCCACACATTTTAAATAGATAACCAATTGGTGAAGACCAAAAATAGAAAGACCACACATTTCAGTCTTACTTTGCCTTATGCCTGGCAGCTTGCCTGTAATAGGCGTCTCTAAATGGAAATATTTTTTAGACATCTGACACGAAACTAGTTGTTTCTGAATAAATCAATCCAACAGGATCACAGAAGATAGAGTCAACAGAGGGAAAAATGATGCCACCAATACAGATACCACCCCTAAAGTAAAGGAGACGATGTTTTAAGTAAAGACACGGTGTCATCTTGTCTGTGTTGTGCTACTTCAGTTGTCCCGTATAGCTTTGCTCCGTTCAATGTTAGCAAATTAATCACTACATAAATAAAATATGAGATCTTCAAGAAGCGAAACAGTCTGATGCCCAGCCAAGTTCTTCTACAATCCAGAACATTTTTATTATAGATACAAATAAATTGAACTTAAGTTTTAAAATTTTAGTCCCTTTTATTAAGAAAAGTCTCATCCCCATATCACCAAGACAATTTTCTTCCCTCTTAGTGAAGTCTCACAAATCTCTCGGCTGAACCATTAGAAAGATCTTTTGGTATGCTCTTTTGTATTTGAAATATCTCTTGCTTGAAATTAAATTCAGTCCTAAAATAGCAACTATATCATCTCCTAACCACTTCCCATTAGTAACAGCGAACTCCAGAGATAAGTAAAGCAGCCTTCGTGTGTCTGGAAAAAGAACCCTATGGATGATTTAAACCTAACAGTCGGCCACTTGTTAAGAAATGGTGCATGCACATTTGTCAATATGAATGCCAGAAAGAAATGAAATCTGAAAAAAAGTGAAATCATTATACCGTATAGACTAACTCTAAGTAGAGTTCAGATTTTGTCTTTCACCATTATTTCTTGCAGGGCTGTAGAAACACTGAGCTTATTAACATTGCCTTAATTCTCCCTAAAGTACAAGTGGATTCTGGAGAATGTAGGTAGTATAAACGAGCTCTCTCCATGCTGAAGTTTAGAGGCACTCATTCTTCAAAGGAGGTGAAGTCTTATGCCTGAGATAAACGTCCTCCTCTGTCATGATTGACAGGTGCATTTGGTCGGTTGTATGGGGGAAGGGCAGAGGACTGGGACCCAAGTGCCGGGGCAGGAGCACCCGCAGGTGAAAGGTTATTTTATATAACCGTCCGCAAACACCTTCTACCGTCGCATAGCCTCCTCAGATCGGTGTCCGCAGGTGCTAACGACGGGCAGCAAATGCTCTTCTCTGAGCCTCAATACAGTTATTCTTTAAGTACGGTTTTATTTCTCTGGTAAAGCCTCTTCGGAGGAACTAAATTTAGCCCTGCCAATGGGAAGAACAGGTGGCGTGTGACCCCACCGGGGAGATCCGTCTCCGGTCAGGCCTCCCCGTGACGGCCAATCAGCGTGGGCGCCGCCCGGGGATGCGAGGCTGTCAGCAGATCTGCGGAATAAAAAGGCCGAGCCCAGCCCTGGCTCTCCAGCAGTCGTGCATTCCCAGCCTCGCCTCGGGTGTAGGGATTGCATAGAAAAGCAAAACTACACAGTCTCGACTGTGTAGTTTTGTTTTTAAGGCTAGAGGCTCACCGATTCATGTCGGAGATGGTCGAAAACACCAGCTCCAGATAGGACGTCGTTTCGGAAGCAACCTGGGGCTTTGTCCCACCCTTTTTGGGCACTCGTGAGCAATCAGGTGAGCGACATCTTTCTTTCTTTCTTTCTTTCTTTCTTTCTTTCTTTCTTTCTTTCTTTCTTTCTTTCTTTCTTTTCTTTCTTTCTTTCTTTCTTTTTTTTTTTTAAACAGTGGAGCCCCTTCCTTAGTGGTTTCTACGTCCCAGCTAGAACTTGTCCTTCCAGCGTGTGCGACGTGCCCGCATGGGGGTGTTTGTCTAACCATTTGTTGCTGTTACCGGCCCGTTATTTAAATCTGCTCATTCAGGTTTCTTTAAAAAGCTCCAGGCTTTGGCCTGTCAGCCGGGGTTAGTGATTCCAGTGGTGTGAATCCCCCGCGTGTCCTTCAAAGTGTCGAAGCTGAGGTCGGAAATGGCGAGAGAAATGTGTGCTTCTGTTGTAGACTCTTTGTGTCTGCTGAGAATGTTCAAGGTTATGTTACTCAGTGAAAAAGTGAGACGCACCAGGAATAGCTCTGATAAAATGCATGTGGTATCAGCTACACCCTGATGACTTTTTAAGGGAATCAACTGCAGAGGGATCAGCTGCGGGATGGTGACAGAACACTTGCCTGCTGTCAGTCAACAGTGGAGAGTTTATTTTGGGAACATGACATTTCAGAGGCATACCTTCAGCCCTAATTACACAAAGGCCTTTCAAGAGCAAGAGCTAAAGCCATTAAGCTGACCTATCTGATAGGAATAAATGACCAATTTAGACAGGTTAATTGTGACATATTTAGACATTTGGGAGAAAAGCTCTATTATAATTGTTTTATAAAATACTCAGTATCTCATGTATTTTACCTCATAATCAAAAGATATGATATGAGCTAAATGTTGGTCTTAAGGGCAAGAAATAATATTTTAGAAACTTTTAATATCGAAATGCCCTTTGACTTCCCATCTTCCTGGACTTAGGTGACTCATCATAAATGCCTGTAAATGCATTGGTATATAATACATAAATGGTGTAAAAGAGTATGGCTATTTTTAGAAGATGCACTAGGTTGTAGTGCATCTTCTAAAAAGTTATTTGTCCTACGTGTAACTTGCTACATGGAGTTCTTGACAAAAGATTCACAAAAACTTTTAGATATTATTTGAGTTTTCCAAATATACATTTTATTGTGTTGGAATCCTGGTTTCCCTTTCTTTGCAATGAAGTAAAAACTTAAAATAAGGTACAGAATTGTCACTAGAAAAATTACCATTCCATAAATTTTCAGTGAACAGAATTTTGTGAAAAGCGGTAATGAAGTAACAGACAATTGAGAATCTGCTTTTTATATCAGAATAGTGGAGTACTTGCATTGAATAATAAGGCATTTGTGCATCAGAAAATTCTTCACATCATCTCTCTGGAACTGATGGACAAAGTACTTTCTTCCACTTAAAAGGACTGAACTGCAAATTTCATATTCCTTTCTTTGATTTGGAATATTTGTATTGAAAAAGTACGAGACTTTTAACTTCTTTTACATTTCACAGCAGTGTTCTCTTTGTCAGGTTTGGACCTTGTTCCTCACTAAGTACTCAAGTCAGTAGTTTTCTTTCAGCTCTGTAATTAAAGTTAGCCTACTCACGGAAGTTTAAATTTCCTTGACTACTGACTTGAGCAGTAGCACCATTTATTGAGCAAGTATAATATGAAGAAATATTAGAAATAGAAAGCACTGTGTCCTGTCTATAAAAGGTCTGCATAGTCAGTAAGACTTGCCAGAACTTTCCAAGTAAGGAAAGAAATTGAAAAGCTCAAATTTTTAGTTTTGGTGACTATTTTAAGTAGTTTTAAAAGTAATACTAGTAATTACTTAATTAAGGTAATTACTTAATACTAGTAAGATTACTTAAACTAATCTTAAAGTAGTACTAGTTTACTTGAAGTAATTACTGGGTTACTTAAAGGACTCAAAGTAATACTAGTTACTTAAAGTGATACTAGTAAGACCCAAATCAATGCCAACCTTAAAAATATAGAGTGAATGAGTGAGTGAAAAATATTGGGAGGAAGGAAATTTTTTTAACAGTTATCTCCCAACCATTGAACCGATGCACAGATTCATTCTATTCTTTCCACACATCTTTTATTGTTCTCTGCTCCCACGTGCTCCAGCTTTCCTCTTGCTGTCACTTAGGTGTCCTATCATTGGTAAGACGGAATTTCCCTCTTCGACCACGAGGGGGCATTCTTTGCTCTGCTTTCTCTCTGCTACCCGCCCCCCCCACCCCTTCTCTTTGGTCTTGCGATTTTATTAAGCTCCCAAATCAATTCAGAGTCCCGTGTTGAAATTGAAACCACGAAGGAGAAGGCCGACCCATCCCTCTAGGGCCCACAGATGATCTCAGGGGCAATCTGTTTGGAAAAGGTGTGCCTCCATTGTCTCCAGAGTAGCTCGAGTGGCCCTTAGCTGGGACCTTCTAACTTACTTTCTTTTCCTTTTCAGAGTGCCTGAAAAGATGACAACTCAAGCACCGACGTTTAAGCAGCCGTTACAAAGTGTTGTGGTACTGGAGGGTAGTACCGCAACCTTTGAGGCTCACGTTAGTGGTAAGCTCACGCATGTGCACTTGCCTGCGCCTCGCCTCCTCCCACCGTGTGTGAACTTAGCTGTAGGACTTGACGCCAAGTTTAAGCCTGGCTTTCACTTTGTAAAATTGGTCCAGCTGGATGGAAGGGCCATCGTAAGGGTATACCTTTCAGAGTACTGACAAAATCTGACAATATAATGGCTTGGAAATGTTTTATTCATATTTATAATTCCACGAAGCAAAATAATTAGCATTGGATTAAAACTGCTGTCAGAATCCAGCAGCTAAGTATGACCAAATTTGGTCATTCTATATTTGGGTTCAGCTGCAGAGCCAGAATGGAAGCCAGGAACCCAAGCCCAGTAGGGGCAGGTAGCGGAGCTGTGGGGCAAGGCGAGTGGGCGGGCTGGTGGGGGGTGGGGTTCTCTGGGTGCCCAAGAGTGGGAAATAACAATGTGGTGGACTTTCCTAAGAAGCTGAAAACTTTCAGAGTTGACCTAACTCCTAGTGATCTTATTCTTGTATTTTCGATCTGTATTAAGGGATTCTAGTGAATTAAGATTTTCCAATCTTTGGAAATGACAACAAAAAATAGTATATGCCACTGAGGTCTATATATTAAAGAGAAATAAACATTGACCTTAGAATTTTATTTAAAAGAAAGTTCTGGGGTTTTCAGCCTTCTTCTTCTTCTTCCTAACTCAGTTTAAAGTTCCAAAAAAATGCATGATTTCTAGGACATACTATCTTCTGGAAAATGAGGATAATCTACAAACTATATTGTAAATAATCTCAAATTATTTAATAATATTGTCTCCATCTGTTGTATTGTAACTGGTCGTATTAAATGGCGTGGATTAATCAAAAATCAAGTTTGTACCTCCACGGAGCCCTGTCCCCTCCCCCCCTTTTTTTTCATGTTTTGACTTCTAATAAAGATATAAAATAAGATCTCTTCCTTCCTCCTTTTGTCTTCTAGTTTATGTGCCAATCTTACTCCTAACTGGATAAGACATTTACATTGCACAAATATCATACAATCATTCTTCATTATCAATTATATGTATATATAGAGACCAATTCCATTCTTCTCACATGTGATAGACTCTGATTTTCCAATAATATGCTTATGTATCTTGTAATACTCAGTAACTTTTGAACTGTGCAGAACACAATTGGCTTCAGTGGGAATTACGCCCATTTGCGAAGTAGTGCAAGCTTGCTTCTTCATAGCTGCTTGTTCTTTCACACTATGTGCTAATAAATTATTAAGAAAACACCACTGAAAATATTTGACATTCATGAATTAGTCAAATAAACTACTCACTTGGCCGTGGTGGGAGATTGGTTAATGTAAGGACAAGAAAATAAATGTTCTCTTGGTTCTCTTCGCTTCCTCATTTTAATATAAAATAAACACTGCTCTGAATTTGCTTCCTGCCTTCCAAATGTACAGAATTTTAATATACTTAAAATATTGAACCATGTACATGTAGTTCTTAGCTCCACAATTTATGGCAACTAAAGAGAATCTGGTTTTTCTTTCTGCAACTCCTGGAATCCGTGTTGTTCTGTAAGACTAGGTTTGGCTTTGTGTCATCTTCTACAAGAGCCCACTTCTCTCTCTGCACTTTGACTGATTACACATTTGAAAGGCAGGAGAGTTCAAGGAGACAGCGTCCCTGCGACCACAGAGGAGGGACCCAAATGGGTTTGTTCTCTCGGGCTTACTAGGCAGCCCTTTTAGATCCTTTGCTGCTTTTGCTCTTGTTTTTGAGGAGGACGACAGTCACTTTTTATTTCAAAGTTTCCTTGGCTCTACGATTTTATAAATCCCCTTTGTGATTTTAATGATGTCTGTTAAATCGTATCAGGGAGAACCTGGGACAGGAGGGCAGGAGATAGAAATTCTAGTCTTCTGTGTGCACCGCTAGCTGAGGGACCTTGGAAAAACCACTGAGCCTTTTTTGGCCTCCTTCCTCTCCTATTAAATGGAGGTGCTGACCTCTACACAAACCCACAGACCTCCCTAATTGTGTGCAAGTGGACCCTGGGGTTAGGACAAGGCATAGCAGGACATAGCAGGACAGAGTAGAGGACGTTGCAGGACCCCATTCCAACTTAAAGATGAATTGTGTTTGTGCTCCAGGTTTCCCAGTTCCTGAGGTGAGCTGGTTTAGGGATGGCCAGGCAATTTCCACTTCCACTCTACCCGGCGTGCAGATCTCCTTTAGCGATGGCCGCGCTAGACTGACGATCCCCGCCGTGACTAAAGCCAACAGTGGACGATACTCCCTGAGAGCCACCAATGGATCTGGACAAGCGACTAGTACTGCTGAGCTTCTCGTGACAGGTGGGCTGGAGGGGATCTGCCTAGCCTCTGCCCCACCCCCCAGGGCATCTCCAGCCCTTGGGGAAGGAGGTTCAGGAAGAGCTACTGAGGAACAAGTAGATCTAGAGAAGGGCCTGCTGGAGGCTGAATTGATAGCAGAGTTGTTTGCTGTGTAAAATTTAATTCTCCTCTCAAAATACAGCACAAAAGTGGCTGAGAATAATTCCTCTGTACACATAATAAACACTCAAAAGTATGTTAAGGGTGTATTACAAACCATGTTTCTGAGCAAGTGGAAAGGCTTGGAGCCTTGTTTATAAGTCTATTAAGGAAACAGGTACATCACCAGGAATTTACATGTTAATAAGCTTCTAGAAGATTCTGGATGTAAGTGCCCCACAGACCACCCACTCAAGAAACACTGCTTTTATCTATAAAGTCAATAATTCTTACTTTCCATATCTAAAACTATTACACCATGGACATACACAGAAAAAGGCAGATGCATAACACGGTTTCCTCAGAAAAGTTACCACCTGTCTTTATAGCCTCTGTCATTTCTCTCCGTCCTTCACTTCCTGGTAAGATGTTAACCCACAGAACATTGCACTACTTTATACATGACAAACAGTATCTGTATAATGAGCTACATAATGTTATATGTGATTAGCCAATACACTATACCACCAACACTGTTCAAGTATAGGGCTGTTATCAATGGATCACGGAACATCATGTGTGAACTTTAACACACATCCAGAAAATTCAGAAATGGAAAATGCACAGGGGTGACATTTTATTACTCAAAAACATGTCAAAATTGATCCCATTCTCTCTTCACATTTCTAAAAAATTTCTTTCAACATAATGGACCAAAAAAATCCCCTTTCTGTAACATAACTAACATTAAATCATGTCACTATTTGGATTACTGTTTAAATGCAAGTAAATATTTGGGTTATTTGAATACATCAATTTGGAGACAATCTAGGGTTTTTAACATTAAATTAAGAGTGATTTTGTAAGTCACAGGTCCCCTTATCAAACCAACCATCAGAATTCATTTCAATGCAATTTACTGAAATACACAAAATTACTTTAACAGGTTAAGATAGTGCTAGATGTGAGGCTGAGAGGAAGTGTCCAAAAGAGTCTCTAAAAACATTACAATATCGAGGCTTTTTCTTAAAAAACAAAAAACAAACAGTGGTGTCTTACAGCTCCTAAACAAAACAAAGCAAATAAAAATAAAATATGGTGACAGGATTACCTTCTGCCATCTTCTGCCTCCTTTCTTGCTATCCTATGCATGAACTGGGCTCAAGGACAGTCAAGGGTGTTTGGTTCAGGGAGTCATCACCTCTTTTTGGAAACAGAGCCGGGAGGGTTTAAAAATAACCTGTTGGGAGCACCCTGGCTGGAGTCCTGATTTTCCTCGCTTCCCCCTACAGCAGAGACAGCGCCACCCAACTTTGTTCAACGACTGCAGAGCATGACCGTGAGACAAGGAAGCCAAGTACGACTCCAAGTGAGAGTGACCGGAATCCCTACACCTGTGGTGAAGTTCTATCGGGATGGAGCGGAAATCCAGAGCTCCCTTGATTTTCAAATTTCACAAGATGGTGACCTCTACAGCTTACTGATTGCAGAAGCATACCCTGAAGACTCCGGGACCTATTCCGTAAATGCAACCAATAGCGTTGGAAGAGCTACTTCGACTGCCGAATTGCTGGTTCAAGGTATGTGGCAGAGGCAGAGCAACCGGGAGGAGAGAATACTTACTGATGGAGGACGCAGGAGTGCCAGGGGACCACCTGCCTCCCCTTGGGGGCCTCGGGGATGCTGGGAGCTGAAACAGGCAGCTGGCTTTTCAAGGCCCATGAAAAGAAAAGTCTCTGAGACTCCAGGCAGGAGCTCAGCCTCACTGATGAGCTCTGCACTTAGTAAGGCCGTTAGGAACTGGACACTATTTCCATTAAGTCATCTATGTTTTCAAATTATTGACCAATGGTGGGTTAAAAAAAAGTGGTTCTAAGTAAATCCTTATCTAATAATGAACATATTCTATTTTAAAACCTAATTTATACCAATGCAAAATCCAAAACATCCTGCATTTTCCCCCATTGAGACAACTAGAAAATTCGATTGACTTTGGAGTCAGAATTAATATTGGCTCTTCAGAAATGGTTCGCCGTGCCTCCTCCTAAATTTCGGTCTTTCCCTCCCCACAGGTGAAGAAGTAGTACCCGCTAAAAAGACAAAGACAATTGTTTCGACTGCTCAGATTTCAGAAACAAGACAAACCCAAATTGAAAAGGTATTTTTCTATACCGCTGGTTTTCAGACCTTTCAGAAAAGTTGCCAATGTTCCCCCTCAACACGGGCTTTGTTTTCGTCTTTTACAGAAGTTTGAAGCCCACTTTGATGCCAGATCAGTTGCAACAGTTGAGATGGTCATGGATGGAGCCGCTGGGCAACAGCTGCCACATAAAGCACCCCCTAGGATACCTCCCAAGCCCAAGTCGAGGTCTCCCACACCACCAGCCATTGCTGCCAAAGCACAGCTGGCCCGCCAGCAGTCCCCATCGCCGATAAGACACTCCCCGTCCCCGGTCAGACACGTGCGGGCGCCAACCCCGTCTCCTGTCAGGTAAAGCCTTTTAAAGTTTTTTTTTGTTTTTGTTTTTAAGATTTTATTTATTTATTTGTCAGAGAGAGAGGAGCGAGAGTGAGCACAGGCAGACAGAGTGGCAGGCAGAGGCAGAGGGAGAAGCAGGCTCCCTGCCAAGCAAGGAGCCCGATGTGGGACTCATCCTAGGATACCGGGATCATGACCCGAGCTGAAGGCAGCTGCTTAACCAACTGAGCCACCCAGGCGTCCCAGGTAAAGCCTTTTAAAGGAGAGCAAGTCATTATGCATTTTTGAATTAGGTTTCATCTAGTAAGATGAGAAATAAGAGAAAGAAGGAAGAGAAGTAGGGGGAAGCAATCAAAACTGCAGCATGTGGTAAAGGAGGTAAGCTGAAAGGTCCTGAAAATGATTTTTACGAATCTTCACCGTCTCTAGGTATATTGGACGACTTTATAAACTCTGCTTCTGAATTCCTATTTGTATTCCATTTAACAAAGTTCTGCTTTAGAAGCCGAGAGAAAGCTGGGAAATAAAAGGAGCACAGAATTTAGGGTTGGAAGCCCTATGTTCATTCAGCCTGATCATTTGCTAACAGTGTGACTTAGGGAAATAATAATGACAATAAAATAATCACTACTATATATCAGCCCCTTTCTCTCTGTCAGACATTTGATTGGCATTCTGTGTATTATTATCTCCTTAAATATTCACAGCAACCTCTAGGAATTATCATTCCTAATTTTATAGATAGGTGAGTGGAGCTGAAGAGGTTAAATAATTCACTTAGAGTCTTAGTCATTATCATGTGTACGCTAAAGAAAATCACGATAAAATTGCTCTCAAGGTGTGTTGTGAGGATTCAATGAGATAATTAGTTGAAGGTATTTTGTAGGTGGAGCATAAGAACAATTTGTATAATTGTTTTCTGATAAGAAGTAAAACCTTCTAAATATTCTGCATTTGCTTATGTCATTTTCCATCGAAAATAAGATGGGCTTCTAAGCTTCGTTACGACGGAGGTATTTCAGAAAGTGAGTGTGTCTCATCAGGGCTCAGAAATTCTATGATCAAGGGTGGATTATCCATAGCAAATTTGACACGTTGGAACTTGGCTTAACCTGCTGAGGTTTTTAATATGATGAACTGAAAAAAATGTCCAAAATTTGGAGTAAACAAGAAAATGTTTCTTGACCAATTTATATCATTGTTTTAGTGTAGAGAGATTTTCCCTGCCAAGAAAAATTTTAAAGGGAGAATGATAAGCAGGTAGTTGACCTAAAAAATATTCAAGTTTCCTTAAGTTACTGAAATCAAAACACTGTGGTATTGGTAAGTGAATAGAAAACACATCAGAGAAGCAGAACAGAGCGTCTAGAAATATCAGTACATCAAGTATCCAGTACAATCCATTTTTTTAAAAGATTTTTATTTATTTATTTGACAGACAGAGATCACAAGTAGGCAGAGAGGCAGGCAGAGAGAGGGGAGGAAGCAGGCTTCCCGCTGAGCAAAGAGCCCGATGCAGGGCTCAATCCCAGGACCCCGGGACCATGACCCTAGCCGAAGGCAGAAGCTTTAACCCACTGAGCCACCCAGGTGCCCCATCCAGTACATTCCAATTTTAATCAAAGTGACCTCTCAGTTCAGTGGGATAAAGGACATTTTCCTCGATAAAGAATGCTGGCCTGATTAGCTTTCCTTTTGGATGAAAACAAATTTAAACCTCTACCTCACACCATTTACAAAATAAATCTCAACCTGACTAAAAAAGCTGAATAAAAACTAAATAAAATAAAAACTAAAAAAAAAAATGAGGCTATTTAGGAAAACATTTGTGAGGGAGAGCTTTAAAAATAGATTTGGAAATTCAGCTACATTAAAATAAAAATGTATGTATGGCAAAAATAAGGTCCTTTCTAAACTAAACCGTGCATTTGTGAAAATATTTTAAAAATGTCTCTTCCTCCAGATATTTGTTTCTGCCTTGAAAGTATTATAATCAAATATGCAATGGCTACAGTATGAAATGTATAAGCCTCAAAACCTTGCATAATGTACAAGACTGTATACGTTGATGCTTAATAAGACCCCACAAAGAACCAAAGTGCAAACAGTAGATCTAGGGGCGAAATGTTTGCAACATTTATGAAATAGCAAATGTATTAAAAAGCATCCACAAATTAATTTTTAAAGGAAAAAAGCAACACACATGGGAAAAAAATGAACAGAAGACAAACATTTCACATAAGAGGCAATGCAAATGTCTGAGAAATATATGAAAAAAGCTAGAGATTTTCCAGTTTTTATTATATTGGCCACAAGGAAAAATTAGAGGTACTGGCAAACACTAATGTGAAAGAAGGCTTGAACCAAAACCTCAGTTTTAAAAACATGTCTTGCTATCAAATAAATAAACTGTTCTGTCCCAGGCTCGCTGCAAGTTTGCACACCATGCAACCGCAAGACAGGCCAAATGTAATTTCTGGGGGAGATAACAACTTCCTGTATTTTTAATCCAAGCCTAAGGGTCATTTAAAATTACAGAGCTTCCCTGATTCCGTGGAGCGTTCTGACTGTCTTAACAGCGCTGGCAGTTCATTAATAACACTCCCCATTACTCAGTCCCTGAAATTTGCTTTCAAATAAGAAATAAAAATAGCAATTTGTAGAGAAAATAGTGGCTATGCCGGATAGACTACTTCTTAAAATGTCTAATGATTTAATCTTGATTTTTGTCATAGAGGAAGGCAAACATATCTTGTTGAATAAGGTACACGTATCTAGCTGTGACCAGGTGATTATGTTTTATTGTAAGAGCAAAAATAAGCACTTTCCTATAATGACTCAAATTACATTGATTTTTTCACAGTTATGGGCTTACCTGTAGCCTGCTGCTAATCACTCCTGTCATGCTAATCATGTCTTTAACTCTTTTGGAGATTAACCCCACTTTATGAAGAACAGCAAGTGTGAGGCTCAGGTTGAAACTTGGAAGTACATGTCACTTTGCTTTTCTTCATTTGGTTAGACCCTACATTTGGAACAGTGTTAGATGTTTTTGTTATATTTCTAAGGCAGTCACTTTAAAACAGGGACCTGTTCTCCCAGATATCCCTTTACTCGGTTACGACTTCATGTATAAAATGTAAATTGATGTTCACAAAAAAACCCTTCTTTAAGAAAAGGAGTAAACATTTCTTCATGAAACCGGTTAATATTGTAGTGTACCATTAAGTTACTCTGTCATTTAGAGCAGGTATCAATGGTGCCTTGCACCTTAATTAGACTAGTTGTTTCACTTATGATCGGTGTGAGTTAATGCCAGAGTGTATTTGTAAATGTTTTCCTAAAGCCAGTAGTTATAGTCAATGATGAGGCAATACTGCCACCTAGAGGGAAGAGTTGATTAAGAATCAATCAAAAAGTGAATTATGAAAATGTTATCTTAAAATAGTTGGCTAACCCCTAGAATTATTAGTGTAGATCAGGGACTGTCTTTTTAGCCATAAATGTCAGAAGTTAGCACCTAGATTCTTCAAGTGATGCTGTCGCACTTGGGATATACATAAAAAGCAATGAAAACTATTAGAAGAAGCACTTTATCAATTTAATAGAAAAATGGTGGAATCCTTGGATTTTCAAATAGTCAGTTACCATAGTAACTATATGGATAGTAAAAGAAGTCCAGAGTACAACACAATGAGAGTGAAGGTAAACAAAGAGAAAATTAAAAAGAGCAGTTCACAGCACTTTGACCGGTGCACAGCCCATACCCAAAAATCCTCTGCAGGAAAGGTCCCAAGAAAGCTCCCTCCCTAGCTTGGAGGTTCGTAGGCCTGTGGGCACAGTGAGAGCTGTGAGAGGTCTGCAGGGAAAGAAAAGAGCCGAGACTCCTTTAGCCCAGAATTGCGCAAGCATTTTCATCATAGAAACCTTACTTTGTTAGACACCTGTCTGATATAACCTCCCCCACTGGGAGAACAGAGAAATTTAGATTTCTGATTACTGTATTCACCATGTCCTTTCTTTTGCTGTATTTGAAAATCTTCTGCTGTCTTGACTATTTTAAATGGTGAGAAGGTGGAGCAGGGCACAACATTCTTTAGCTTAGAATTCAGTCTGGTTCTCTTACGGAGTTGCAGCAGATGAGATTAAGGCTTACCAAGATTTAAAACAAATTACTTTCAGTCAAGTACATTATCTGCCTCTGAATAGGTTATTGGGGCACACGTGTTGAAACTCTGCCTTAAGCACTTCCAGATTTTCCTTCCGTCATTCAAATCCGAGGACCGGGAGAGGAGCTCTGGGTCTTGCCATTCCTGACCTCTGCCATCTGGTTTTCAGATCCGTGTCTCCAGCAGGGAGAATCTCCACATCCCCCATCAGATCCATTAAGTCTCCGTTACTCGTCCGAAAGACCCAGACCCCCGGCATGGCCCCGGGCCCCGAAGTGCCTCCCCCTTGGAAGCAAGAGGGCTATGTGGCCTCATCTGAAGCCGAGATGAGAGAAACCACAGTGACGAGCGCCACCCAGATCAGGACAGAGGAGAGATGGGAAGGGAGATATGGGATCCAGGAGCAAGTGACTGTCAGCAGAGGAGCGGGCGCTGCAGCCAGCCTGTCGACCAGTGCTGCCTTCGCGGCGGAGGCTGTGGCTGCTGGTGCTGCAGAGGTATGTCCCGGCGCTCCTGCTTTGTCTTCCTTTCAAGGTGGTGTTTCCAACCGGAACCCTGCCATGAAGCTGTGTCCATGTGGCTAGGAGGGGAAATGCATATGAACAGACGAACATAACAGAAACTGAAGGCCAAATTTGGCTCATGCTTTGGAAAATATATTTTTTAAAGATTTTGCTTATTTATTTGACAGAGAGAGACACAGCGAGAGAGGGAGCACAAGCAGGGGGAGAGGGAGAGGGAAAAGCAGGCTTCCTGTAGAGCAGGGGGCCCAGTGCAGGGCTCGGTCATGACCTGAGCCCAAGGCAGACGCTTAACCGACTAAGCCACCCAGGCGCCCTGGAAAATCATTTTTAATTGGGATAAAGTCTCTGTTCTGTGAGGTTTTCAGAAAATACAGGTTTTAATGATGCATGCCCCCTCTCTCGGCAATGACATACGCTTATCCCACATATGTTTTACTCGCGGCCGCTCATTTCCTTTGCACTTTTGTACTGTCTGCTGGGCGTGTCATTTGAAAAATGGACTTGGTCATTTCCAATTCAGGCGAGACAAGAAACTGACAAAAGTGCAGCTGTTGCGACCGTTGTTGCTGCTGTTGATATGGCCAGAGTGAGAGAACCAGTCATCAGCGCTGTAGAGCACACTGCTCAGAGGACAACCACGACTGCTGTGCACATCCAGCCTGCTCAAGAACAGGTAGGCACGTGGCCGGCCAGAGTGAGCTGGGTGTGCAGAGATCCTGTGGCAACCCCGCGACCCAAGCGTGTGGAGGGCAGTCCTGAGCCCACTGTGGTCCAGACTTCTAGGACTCTGAGCAAAAGATGGCCTGAGATACCCAGGGTGTTCAAGATAGAAATACCTACAGATCCTGGTCTGTGTTAGGCAGGTAGACAGACAAGAGTGAACTACCAGAAAATTGGCATGGGAGGTCAGAGAAGGAATTCAAGTGTCAACATGGTCCTGGGTCAAGACAGACAAAGGGTGGCCAGGAAAGCCAGCTAAACAAGAGGAATGTGTGTGCGTTCATTGCTGTGATCCCAGATTAGTCAGTCCAGAGCTCAGCTGCTCCAAGAGCCGGGGGTGGGGGGACCATTATTGCAGGGCAGACCTTTGGGGAACCTTTCTCCAAGGTTCCTCAAAAGACCTTTGCTTTTACTTTCCTCAAAACAAATGTGACCCTTGATTCATGGCTGGAAGGTGTTATAAATCCAGGATAATTTCCCAACCTCATATTTGAATAGATGTCTTTTATAGTTTAAAATCACTCCAGCTTCCCCCCTTATCCTCTCGTGTGACATTTCTGTCTGTATCCTGATTTATTATTGGAACTTTTATATAAGGTTGCATGAAACTCTTCCCTTCCTTTCCCCTCTGAAATTTAGATTAAAAAAGAGGCAGAGAAGAAGACGGCTGTTACTAAGGTAGTAGTGGCCACCGATAAAGCCAAGGAACAAGAATTAAAATCAAGAACCAAAGAAGTAATTACGACAAAACAAGAGCAGGTGCACGTAACTCATGAACAGGTGAAAAAAGTGGGTTTTGATGTAAATTATTGTTGTCGTTCCTGTGTCAGCACACATAATAATGTTTACCATGAAGGGTTTTGTTTCTTGGGCAACATAGCTGTTACCAAACTAATAAAATCCCCTTGTATCTGTGTATTCCTAGGTACCAGATACCAAGGTCCCTTAGAGTCCCCAAATGCTTCACTTGTGTAGACAAAAGAGACTTCTTTGAACACAAACAAGGGGTTTCATCTCTGTCGCTCTGGAGATGCACTAACCAAACACATGACTCCAGTGAGGTCAAACCAGGAACAGTAGATTTTGAGGAAGGAACAGAGAAGGACTCTAGGCACAGACTGCTTTGAAAATAGCTTGGCAACTACTTCCTGACCCCGTAGGAGAACCTTGGAACATGGATTTGAAGTGGAATGGACAGCATGGGTTTTGTAGGTCAAATGACCCAAAAAAAGTGAAAAGGGCAGTCATGATTGGAGGCATTCAGGGACAAATCAGATTAAGGCCACTTGGTTGGGCTTTTGGCCAGTGGGGCCAGTTGTCAGCTGGGGGTTTGAGAAGATGAACTTTCAAGTCTTTTTTAAGCCCTGAGATCTGGAATGTCAGGGATGGTGTCTGCGAGTGGCAAAGAGAAGAGCTGTAAATGGGGAAAACTACTCCCTGCGTCCTCCCTCCACACACTTTAGGCATCCAGATCCAAACAGCCTCCTTCAGAGGCTGAAGGATTTGGAAAACATTTTGCCTGGGATATGTACGAAACTTTTCTGACCATACATCTCAATTTTAGAAAAGTAAGTCTGGATATTCCAAGCTATCATAATTAGGAAATTTTCCAAAGCAAAAATATCATATAAATATAGATTGTAAATTGTCCATACCTGATTTTTCATCTGTAATGCTAAAGTGTCAGACAAATTACTTCTAAGGCCTTCCATTCTAATACTTAATTCTCTAAGATCACTTTTAGATGACAGAAGTGGCATAGAATAGTATTGCCCATATACCCATTTATGAAAAATTGGAAGTCTTTCTAAAGAAGATGGCAACTCTCCAATTCAGTTAAATGGTATTGAATCCAACTTTTTTCCCCCTGAGCAGCATAAATTATGGTTTAGGCAAAAAAAGGGCATGGTTCTGGAAAATGAGATGATGTATTTAGTAATATCTCCAGAAAAAGATTTTACTTCTTTCCTCAAAGAAAGAAAGAAGTTTGTTTGTTATATTGTTTGTATTTAATAAACATTATGTCACTTCCATTAGAGACAGGGAGACAGTAAGTGTTTGTTTTTATCATTGATTTCAGATAAGAAAAGAAACTGAAAAAGCATTTGTACCAAAAGTAATAATTTCTGCAACTAAAGCCAAAGAGCAAGAAACGAGAGTTACTGGACAAATTACTACAAAACAAGAACAAAAACAAGTAACTCAAGAAACAGTAAGTCTGATTTTGTAACTATGTTGTAGTTCATTGACACATAACACATTCTAGCCAGCTGCGTGTACCCTATTACCAGAACCTCTAAATGGAGAAGTCTTTTGTATGTATTTTCTTTTTGTTGTTTCTGTTTTGTTTCTCTGAAACTCTTCTGTGATGGAGATTCTGTTCTCATTCCACAATTTTTCACTCAGTTGATCAGTAGTGGGGAGATGGTGGGAACCATTTGGGAGCACATCAGTGACATTTCTAGAGCATATTGAAATGGAAGACAGATACCATCCCAGTCCAGTTACCCCCAGTACAGCTTCCTCACACGCAGCCTGAGCCCTCAGTCACTTTGGTTGTAAGGCGTGTGTGCACACACATGCACACACCAGCCTTGAACACGCCAAATAAATCTCAAGGGAAAGTGAGGAGATGCTGGACCCGAAGGAACATCAGTCCTTCCTCAAGAAAATGTCCCAATTCCTGATTGACAAATAGGGACCTAGAAGTGTTTGCTGCTTTTGTGCCACAGAGCCACCTGAGAATAACCTCAGTGTCACCAACATCCCCTTCTCTTCCACATGTGACATCTAGCCTTAAGGGGTCAGGAAAGAAGCATCTATTTTGAACTCTCCTGTTGAGGTCCGTGCCTGCACTCACCAATCTTGACCTCCTGTTCTTTGCTGATCCCAGAGCTACTTGTTACAAAAGTCTAGCTGAGAATACTCTATACCCTTTGAAGGCTGACGACAGGCTATTGAATGAGTTTCCTTCTCCTTGGAGTGAGGGAGAGACTTTGGATGCCCACGTACCCTACTTGGCATGATCACGGCATAGAGGTCCCGTTGCCATGGCAATGCCAGTTCCTGGCTAGCTCCGCCTGACTCTGGTTTTCCATTCATTCACCAGTGGCTGCCCACTGGGTCTTCATGTGTCAACATGCCTCAAAAAGGAGACCTTTTTCAGTTTCTGGGACAATCTGCGAAGGAGCAGGTGGGCAGAAAAGAAGCCGACTCCTCAGGAAAACAAAAGTCTGTTTTTAAAGGTTAAGTGTTGGCCCTTAGGATGGAAATGTGATATTCTCCCTTGCTACTAAACATTTTGTATTCTTCTGAACATTGCAAGGGTATCTCGCCATTTCTTTTGAATCTCAAACCTTCATTTTACTCTGAAAATCAGATAAGACAGACAGCTATGACAGCTGCTGCGTCCATGGTCATAGCTGCCACTGCAGAGTCCACAAAGCTAGAAACAATCCTGGGAGCTCCAGA
This sequence comes from Enhydra lutris kenyoni, assembly GCF_002288905.1. Taxonomy (NCBI): domain Eukaryota; kingdom Metazoa; phylum Chordata; class Mammalia; order Carnivora; family Mustelidae; genus Enhydra; species Enhydra lutris. Next base: position 74,750,666 of record NW_019154085.1, on the reverse strand, counting down.
AGAAATTGCCACACACCACGACCAAATGCACATAACTCAGGAAAAGGTGATGACCCCTGCTGGTGTGCAATTCACTCTCCATCATGTCATTTGCAAGCTGCCTACGTGTTCATGCTGGGTCTTACTCATCACATCTTCACCTCCCCTTTTTATAACTCAAATAGAAAGCTCCCCCAAATCTCTCATGATCACTTTGCCACCTCTCCAGCTTTCACTGCCACTTTTCATTCCTAACTTTCAAACTTTCTTTCGATTGTTACTAACATGACACTGTAGTTCACTCTACCATCTTCCAGTTTTGGGGACAGTCGACAAAATGCATAAGTATGTGTTGATTATGGCTGTACTAGAATTTCCCGTGGGTCATAAGAAGAAGAATGTGAGAAAGAGAAATGCATCCTTTGTTCTTTCACTGCTGATCACATTTTTTTCTTCTAGACTACGCTTATTTTGATACTGTTAGCAATAAAATAGCACAGACGATCCAAGCAACAAAATACGATAGTTTTAAGTGATTGGAGTGTCCGTGAACAGGAAGAAAGTTGCTCCCTTTCTCCATTTTGACTTGTTTCTTTTATTAGCAGCTGTATGAAATTTAATGACCATTTTCTCACCTTTCTTTTTATCATATTACCAGATAATGAAAGAAACTAGGAAAACAGTGGTACCTAAAGTCATAGTTGCCACACCCAAAGTCAAAGAACAAGATTTAGTATCAAGAAGTAGAGAAGGCATCACTACCAAAAGAGAACAAGTTCAGATAACTCAGGAAAAGGTGAATACACGTATTTGAGATGGGAAAAGTTGATCTTTAACTAATTTCTAGCAGACAATTAACTATGATGTGTTATGAATTATTAGTCTGTATCTTCCTTTTTGAATCCCACACTAAAAGCAGAATGGTGAATGTCTGACTGCCTACCATTAATTTTATCCACACACTTGATTTTCATCCATCTGTAACATGTGTAATTCATTTTACCCCACCATTATTCTTTGCATGAAAATGAGCATTTTTAGCCTGATTTTTAAAAAGCAATATATGCAATCATCCGGAGATTTTTTTTTTTTTTTTTTTTTTTTTTAGTTAACATTTCTGTGTTTTGTGATTTCCAGTCCGTCTATACAAACATTGTCAAGTAACTTCTTTTGTGTAGTTAACCCTGAATGACTTCATCCTGCATCCCCAGTAGGCGGGGGGAAGGGTCATACCTTGTGTGTCTAAAGCCCTGTGCAATTTCAACTTTGATTTTGCTGTAACAATCAGATGAGGAAGGAAGCTGAGAAAACTGCCTTGTCTACAATAGCAGTTGCTACTGCTAAAGCCCAAGAACAAGAAACAATACTGAGAACTAGAGAAGGAATGGCTACTAGACAAGAACAAATCCAAGTTTCTCATGGAAAGGTGATGCTTGCTATTCCAAGTGTGCAATCCCCTCTTTCATAATACATTAATCCCAATCTCAGAATTTCTTATGTATGAGATACTATTAACCTAATTTATTTTTTAGATGGTTAAATGATTGGAAACTAAAAAAACCAAATTATTATTGTTAATATTACTACATATTCCTCTCCCCACTGATCTCTTTGCTATTATTTCCCATTTTTTATTATTAACATCTAGAAGTTCTCTGAAAGTTGATGACTGAAATTGCATGCAGGCTGATTTTAAGATAGTTCATGATGAATCTTACTGCCGTGAAGATGTATGTTTTGAGGGGTTATAAATTCAGTATCTTATGTTGTAAAATACAGACTTATTTCAGGAAATTACCCATAATTTTTTTCAAGTGAAAGTTTATCTTTTGTTCTTTCTGTAAATACCAGATGAGAAAATTACAGTGCCTGTCATACTAAATCTTGCTAAAGATAAACAAGATGCAGTATTAAAATCTAGAGAAGGAATCACCCAACCAAAATACACATAAGCCATGAAAAAGTTTATTTGTAGGATCTATTTGTAGTTGTGAAATCTCTATGAATTAACCAACCTACTGTGACTCTGTCATTTACCCCAAATAAGCTATTTCCCTACTTTTATTCCTCATTGTCAATATAGAATTTGGAAATTTCCAACTGAATCCCTTTAGTGTCATGGCTGAGTCCTGTCTGTATTTCTCTCAGTGTTGTTTTCTATGCCTCCATCTTTGGTTTTTTTTTTTTTTTTTTCCCTAAGGCCTGAGACAAGATCAACTTTCTAAACCTTTACCCAGGTCTCATACTGAATGACACGTCAACCTTTCAGAAATCTCACTGGTGTCAGGAGTGCCAATATGTAGCATACTTCATCTGAGATTATATTTAAATTGTTGCTGTTTGTTCCAAATCACATCAATTTGACTCTTATTTTTGTTGTTAAAAATTAGCTAAGAATGGAAGCTGAGAAAATATCTATACCCAAAGTAATAGTTACCACAGCAAAACCTACTGTACCAGCCACACTGCCAAGGACTAGCGAAGGATTTGCTATTAAGCAAGAACAGATCCATCTTTTCCGGGAGGAGATGAAAACTGATGCTGTGGAGGTGAAAAGCACTGCTTCATCCCATTTCATCATGGCACCCATGACTTTTCATGCCGCATGAGTCGTGCTCTAGCGTTCCATGTAATTGCCGAAGAGGTCACCAAGCATGAGAGATGATTAAACCCGGCCCAGCTCCTCTGGGGCAACAGTTAGTGTTTCTCATTGCGAAAATCCAGATTAAATAACACTTTCCTTTGCATTTCCTAAGTTCTCAGCATTTAACTGGTCTGAATTGGGGTCTCCTGCTCCAGTTCTTCTTCCTGTTGGTCTAGATTCCAAGACTAGGAGAGATGTGAGTCTACTAAAAAAGAAAAATGGTACCAGCAAAGAGGACACACCTGTGGTTGTCCACCAAACAGCTTATGTCTATGAACTCGATGTGTAAAAACTCAGGAGAAAAGTAGATAGATGCTTCTCCAATGTTAAGTATCCTGCCCATAATTAAGATTCTTTTTCTTTGTAGAAGTTTTAAGTGAGGAACAATATTTACATATTTGTACATTTTAGTTGGCAAATGATTTCTTTGAGCCTAAGTTTTCTCGTTAAATTAAATAAAACTAAAACTCAACCTGAGTATCTCACAGACCGATTGAAAGAGTCAGGTGAGATATAATGTAATGTAATCACTCTACGAGCAAAATCATAAATGTTAAGTGTATACACACACACACATACATATAAACATATTTATATGTAAAGAGAATGGTATATCAGTATTTACATACGTGTTGAAAGTGTATGTATACTTAATACATATTACTTCCCCTGTAGAATGATTGCATTTACATCGTATCTCATTTGAATCTTTGGCCTACATTACATACGAGAGATGTTAAATATATATATTTGTGTTAGCTGTCAAAGATAGATAACATTTTAAAATATCTAAAATTCAAATCAACTAATGACCTGGATAGTTTAAAAAAGAAAAACAGATGACCAAAGTTAACTTACCTAAGCCTCATGTGTATTTCACAGTTTCTCCTGTGATGCAGGGGTAAAGTGACATCGGCATTTGCAGTCCTTCAGGGAAGATGAGATTGTTTGTGGCTTACTGGAAAGAAGCACTGCCTGAAGCCAATGATCCCTGAAGGCCCAATTTCATTGCAGAAAAAACCCTCATTTATATCCTAAATGATTCTAAGAACAATTTTAGCAGATATCTAGGCAGCATCCTTGAAGGACCTTTCAGATGAGACCTCGATTTCATTCACAGCCGTAGAAAAGAAAACTGGATGTTAATAAAATACTCCAGCATTAGTTTTAAAGAGCGCCGACAGACACAGTGGTGTGATTTTTAGGATATGCTATTTCTGAGTATTGCATAGACTCCTAATTTGTAAGCTACATCAGCCAGTTTGCTTTCTTTAAAAGAGAAACACCTTTGCAGACTGTTTTCATTTATGTTAATCAGATTCATGGAAATGAGAAAACAACATTTCTGGGTTGTTTTTTTTTTCTTCGCTTTACCTCCCAGTAATAATGAGAGTAAATTGAACCTCACTGCAGAAGGTTGTTCTCTTGAATCCAAATATGATTAACACTTTCATTTTAATCAGAATCTCTTTGTTCAAGTTTTTTAAGGAAGATATTTCCTAATAGATTAAAAATTTGTATCCCTAGGGAATCATAAGAAAATTAATATGCTCACTATTGTTTCATGAGCTTTCACATTATCTCAGATTTGCATGCAACTGTACAACTCGGTAGCAGCTGATTTTTCTGGATGGGTCCAGGAGGGTTTTGAGTGCATTTTCATCATTGCTGTCATTGCAGCAATACTAACCTAAGTGATTGACAGGATAATAAAAAGAATCAATGAAGATAACCAGCCCCAGAGTTCCGATTTCCCAAGTGCTAATTAACTGCCTCAGATAGAATCCTAGAAAAACTCAAAATCTCCTTCCTCATTTATATACATCCTGTGTTGTCCCATGTGGTGTGTGTGTGTGTGTGTGTGTGTGTGTGTGTGTGTATGTGATTTAATGTCTCATCTAATTAAGCAGGTATATACAGAATGTATCCATTACATTATAATCATCAATGAGATATTAAGTTCCAAATGCGTCTGTGCGCCACATTCCTTGAGACATTAACAGAGCCATATATCACGGGTGCCATCTCCCTACCACACCTTCAGGCATTTGTCTGTTCTCAGTGGCTGTCCTTGGAGGAACTGTCCCAGCTTGAGTTTGACGTTACCGTGTATTAATTCTGGAAACCTTGTCTCCAGGTGGACGTTGGGAAGAAGGCGGAAGCCGTAGCGACGGTCGTTGCTGCGGTAGACCAGGCCCGCGTCAGAGAACCCAGGGAGCCCAGGCACCTTGAAGAATCCTATGCTCAGCAGACCACTGTGGAGTCTGGCTATAAGGAGCACATTTCCGCCACAAAGGTAGCTGAGCATCCCCAGCGTCCAGCCTCGGAACCCCACGTTGTCCCTAAAGCAGTCAAGCCTAGGGTGATCCAGGCTCCTTCTGAGACTCATATCACAACTACTGAACAAATGGGAATGCACATTTCATCACAGGTAGGTCTACACCCACTGGACCTTTACCCTATCTGTGGGAAAGTGAGCCTAACTGTGCTGGTCATCTGGTAAACCGTGCTGTCACGGATTCTCATTTCCTTGCAGATCAAGAAAACTACAGATCTCACAACTGAAAGATTAGTCCATGTGGATAAACGCCCCCGCACAGCAAGCCCTCACTTTACTGTTTCAAAAATTTCTGTCCCTAAGACAGAACATGGATATGAGGTAAGAAGGTACAGAGCATGACGCAGAAATGTCTGGCTTGAAGGAAATTAGTACCTAATGCGTGACGTAAACAGGGTCTTTGGGGTGTAGGCCAGTGTGGGCCTCTCTCTGGTGATGTCTGTTTACGGTCATTAGACTCTGGAGCCCCTGCAATCTAGCTCCCAGAACTTGTCTAGCAGGCTGAGCATCGAGCAGTAAGAGGGGGTTACCGTACACCTCAAAGAAGACCCAAATCCATACAGCCTTCTCTCTCTGTTTCACAATTTGTAAAAAGATGGTGTGTCGCACGGTTTAGTTCCCTTATGCTGTGAGATGCTTCAGTCTGTGAATGTATAACAGTAATAAAGTCAGACACTGAAAAATCGTGCTTTCATATACTCAATATAATGAGAGGTAGTGTATGTGGCAGTTGGGTTGGGTGGCAGAGTCACCACAGCCTTGGATGAGTGTCCTAGCAGCAAGTTAGTACATATAAAACCATTAGCAAGTTGGTAGCACATAGTAACCGTTCACATCAGTCCCTGTTCTTCTCATACCCATCTAAGACATGGAATACAAATCTTGTGTGCCTTCAGAGAATTGTAAAGTACATTTAATACCTATAACTGGAATAGCACCAAGTTACTACTGAAATCCAATAACCATAGAAAGTGATAGAATAAAAAGAGTGAGAAAGCCTTCAAAATATTTTCCTGAACGTCTCCATTTTCAGCTGCCACCCAGATTTGAGGCTAAAACTTTACAGTGCTATCTTAATGTAGTTCTCAGGCATTCACCAAATACTTCCGTAATTTCCTGATTTTGAATTTCCCACTGTGGTATTGTTAGGGCGGTTAAGTGGAAATTCACCACTGAGCTTTAGAAGACCCTCCATCCCTTTATGAGGAGCATGAAATAAGGGGCTCTAAATACAACCCTTGAAAGATATTTTCCAAATGTATTTTACAGATTGGCAGGAATGATGACGAGCTTTATAAGAGGCTTATCTCTAACTGCCTTTTCATTGATCAGAAGAGCAATAGTGAGAGCATTGAAAGACTGTATAGACCACAGACTCACCACCCCCCCGCCGGCAGAATGAGGGATGGTGGCCATTTGCTCTCTGAATCCTGACATGGATTGCTCCTTTTCCCTTCAGGCATCGATAGCTGGTAGTGCTATCGCCACATTACAGAAAGAGTTGTCGGCCACGCATTCTGCTCAGAAGATCACCAAGTCAGTGAAGGCGCCAACTGTGAAGCCTGCTGAGGCTAGAGTGAGAGCCGAACCTATCCCCTCCCCTCAGTTCCCCTTCACCGATGTGCCAGACACTTATAAGAGTCAAGCTGGCATTGAAGTGAAGAAGGAGGTAGGGGTGAGCATCACTGGTGGCACAGTCCATGAAGAACACTTCAAAGTCTTACACGAGCGGGAAACCAAGGTCAGTCCCTGGATTGCATGCCATTTCTTGAGCCATTGCTATGGAGTGGGGCATGTTTGTGCCACTGGGGTACTCGGCCGGGCACCCTCGGCCGGGCACCCTCCCTTTCTCCTTTGCCATGTTCAGACGTAATTCTTTTGAGTCTGGTGTGGGTCAGAGCTCCTTTGTCTCAAATTGTGTTTGCAATTTTGCATGTGCTAGGACTTGATGATTTGCCCCCTATTTCATGGGCATTTTGTAACGTCCTTTGTAAAATTCATAGGTGACAGAAGTAGCAAGAGTGCCTGCACCTGTTGAAATCCCGGTTACCCCACCAACCTTGGTCTCGGTGAGTAATGAAGTTGATGCGTGTGTGTTCTGATACTTTTAACATATGCAAAGATTAGCTTCTCAGAATGGCCTTAGTGAGTTCACAAAGGCTAGTTGTAAGACAATACACTATTTGGCAAGAAAAAGAGGAATTCTGTTTAGCAACTGTCAGTCACATAATCAACAGACTTAATGGGTTTCTGTGAGGTATAAGGCTTTATTGGGAGAGTTATGGAGATATACTGACCAATCCAGCCCTGTTTGAGATCTTAGCCTTAGTATCAGAGAAAAGGATACATATAGAAGTTGACAAGCATAATATAGCAGGTGAAAAGCACCTTCTTTTAACAGAGGAAGGAGAGAGTACTTCTGATTGGGAATAGCAGGAAAAGTTTTATTGAAGTGGCAGCATTTGCTTTGTTTAAATATGTGAAAATAACAGAGGGTACAGAGTTGCCCCATTATATGGTGTTGATCCCGTTCTGCCTTACAAACTCAGCAACACCTGATGTTTATTTCAAGTTAGGTGTACTCAGTTTCCAAGGGAGTTTCTTTGCTAGTATTTCTAGAGTCTTGACCTTTAAAAAAAAAACCATTTTATGGCCATGAGAATGTGCAAGTTCAAATCCTTCCACTTGTCATAACTCATAGAGATGATTAATGACTTAATGACTATGCACGCCTTATCGGTATTTCCTTTTCCTTCTCTCTTCAGGGCTTAAAAAATGTGACGGTTATAGAAGGTGAATCCGTTACCTTGGAGTGCCACATCTCTGGGTACCCATCCCCAAAAGTGACATGGTATAGGGAAGACTACCAAATAGAAAGTTCCATAGATTTCCAGATAACCTTCCAGAGTGGAATTGCCCGTCTTATGATTCGCGAAGCCTTTGCAGAAGACAGCGGACGATTTACCTGCAGTGCCGTGAATGAGGCTGGGACTGTCAGTACATCCTGCTATCTAGCTGTGCAAGGTTGGTGCACACTCTCACCGCCCTCTAAACACGCCATCGCCCTCAGCCAACACCTTCCACAGCGCAGTTTCTGCGTGCCTCATAATGATGGCCCCTTGGGGAACTGGGGGTCCATTAGAGGGTCGGCTTAGCTGTCACACTAAGCAGAAGTCACTGACAAAACGGACTCAATACCCGACTTAAATGAGAAACTTCTGTCTTATTCTAGCATCAGAAGAGTTTGAAAAGGAAACAACCGTGACTGAGAAATTGACCACTGAAGAGAAACGGTAAAACATACTTCTGCTTTTGTTCTAGTACAGTTTTGATTTTTTTCAGTCCCTTTGGTATTGGCGCATTGCAACTGCAAAAGCTAATATGGAGGGAATTCTCTTTCCAGCTTCGTAGAGTCTAGAGATGTGGTGATGACGGATACTAGCATCACAGAGGAACAGGCAGGGCCCGGAGAGCCTGCTGCTCCTTTCTTCATTACAAAACCAGTGGTCCAGAAACTGGTGGAAGGTGGCAGCATTGTGTTTGAATGTCAGGTTGGCGGCAATCCAAAGCCCCACGTCTACTGGAAAAAATCTGGTGTTCCTCTTACTACGGGATACAGGTATTTTGATGGCTGACAGATAGAGTTATCTGTGATTTGTATGTTATGTATATGAAGCCTACAGAGAAATAGACTTCCCCCCACAATGTAGGCTCTTTCATTATGGAAACTTCAGAGTATATTTTGAGGTATTTTTACACTTTTGCACAAAGTCTTATTGAGAAACAAAGCTTTGTGACATAAGTATATAAAGATATATTTTTTCTGTATTCTTGTTTGATACATGTATAGAGCTAGTGAATAGAGAAAATGTGGAATTTTACACACATTTATTCTTCCAGAAACCATCTAAGACAGGACTCAATAAAAATGCATAATAATTAAGGGACTAAAAGATAAAAAAACAAGGGTCATGTAATGAAGAAGAAACTTAGTTATACATGATGAACATTTATGCTAATAAATTAGCTGTAAATGAATGTAAAATCTAGCTTTGAATTTCCTACAACTTACGACAAATGAAAAAATCTAATTCTTTTATCTTAGTAAGAAAAAATATAGTATACCCGAGGCTTCATATTGAAATATTCAAAGGAATTTATTGTTTTGATTATTCATTTGATCTTCACATGAAACAGAGAGCAAAATAATGAACAAAGAGAAATACCTATGTGTTTACATGACCTCTCATTTGCTAACATAAACACCGAAGCCCTTTTCATATGGTTGGTTCTAGTAGTATTATATTGTTATTTATTTCAAAGAATATCTGAACCTTATTTAAAGCAAAAATTTTAAGTTGTTTGACTCTTACTGCTCATGTCCATGCATTTTCCTCAATTCTCAGCAATCTTCTGTTTTACATGGAGCTTAGTCACGTGTTTAAGATCATTGCATTTTGTGTCACAGATCCTCATGAGGGCTGGTTTCCTCACGTAGGGTTTTTGGTGACTGAATTTTATGTGTGTTCATTTCCATAAAGATACAAAGTGAGCTACAACAAGCAAACTGGGGAGTGCAGACTGGTGATTTCAATGACCTTTGTCGATGATGCTGGAGAATACACTATTGTCATTCGTAATAAGCATGGCGAGACTTCTGCATCTGCCTCCCTGCTTGAAGAAGGTAAAGGCAGCTCTGAGTAGTTTCTGGGTGCATGATAGGAAAGGAAATGCCAGGAAGGAGGAGTGCTGTGTGTTTTCCAAGAGGCCTGTTAAAACATCCCAGTTCTGATATCCCAGCTCTGTCTCCATTGCTACCTTCCCTTGGCCTCAGCTGTATAGGAAATGTTTTAGACCACATGGCCCCAAAAGCCATACTGGTGTTAAACGTCAAGGTTCTAGCACCAGTTTCTATTTGGTGCCTTTATTTCTAGGCATATTTTGAAGATGCAGGGATTCCAATTCCAGTTGCCTTCCAGATCCAGGCAGATAACACTAGTGAGTCCCATGAAGATAGTGGCAAACTGGAGAGCCTGAGCCCTGCCTTAAGGGCACAGTAGCTGCCCACCCCCACTGTGTTGTCGCCAGGCACACACATGCCAGGCTCAGTGTTCCTAGAGTTTCTGAAGTTTTAAAGGAAACCTGGAAGGGCACCTTGGTGGCTCAGCCAGTTGGGCATCTAACTCTTGGTTTCAGCTTAGGTCACATCTCAGGGTCATGAGATTGAGCCCTGCATTAGGCTCCACGCTCAGTAGGGAGTTTGCTTGAGGTTTTCTCCCTCTTCCTCTTCCCCTCCCCCTGCTGGTATACACACGTGCATGCTCGCTTGCTCTCTCGTGTGCTCTCTCTCTCTTTTTAAAATAAATGAATAAATCTTAAAAAAAAGAAGAAGAAGAACCTGAAAATCAAGATTTTCAGTATTCAAAATAATTTGACAAAAAGTATAATGACATTCAGGCCAAAGAAAATGTATCTATGGGTCACATTTACTTTTGCTTAATTGCTCACATTATAGTGGACATTCCAGGTTCTGTCTCATTTGATCTGCACAACACCCCTTAGAAAAAGTTATTATCCTTACTTAGCAGATAAAACACTCAAGACCCAGGGAGATAAATGAATTGCCAAAAACCACACAGTAAATTAGGAAGAGCACTAGGCTAGATCCTAAAGAACTGACCAGTAATGTAAAGTTCTTTTTACGATAGTAGCAGCTGCTTTGACTTGTAAATAAAAATTTGGCTTGAGAATTCATTTAATATAGATTGAGCACTTTGATGGTAAAATTTGGGAAATTCAGCTTTTGGCTATCAATTTTTCCTAGTGTAGGGCTTGCCTGAATGAAGTGGCATGAACACTTTTTTGTAGAAATACTAAAATTAACTTATGTTCCTAAAACAAACAAGCAAAGGGGGGAAAAAGAGAGAGAAAGAGACAAACCAAAAAGGAGACTCTTAATTATAGAAAGTGAACTGAAAGTTACCAAAAGGAAAATAAGTGGCGGGTAAGGAGGTGGCGGGGGGGGGGGGGGGGGGGGAGTGACACAGGTGATGGGGATTAAGGAGTGCATTTGTGCTGAGCCCTGGGTGATGTATGCAAGTGTTGAATCACTCTGTTGTACACGTGAAACTAATATCACACTGTATATTAACAACTGGAATTTAAATAAAAACTTAAAAAAAATAACTTATGTTCTTAACTTCTAGCTGAGTATGAGTCACTGATGAAGTCCCAGCAAGAAATGCTTTACCAAACACAAATGACTGCATTTGTGCAAGAACCTAAAGTTGGGGAAGTAGCACCTGGTTTCTTATACTCTGACTATGAGAAAGAGTATGAAAAAGAACAGGCCTTAATTAGGAAAAAAATGGCCAAAGATACTGTAATGGTCAGAACTTTTGTAGAAGAACAGGTGAGTAGAACAATAATGACCAAGTAAATCATTTCATAAGTTATGAAATTACCACCCACAATGTCCCTCTTTTTGATTTTTTCCTTTTCCTGGGATGGGGTCAGGGTTAAACTATGCTTAGTGGGTTTAGATTCACTATTGATGAGTTTCCTTAATCTTCATGACATGTTGCACAACATGGCTTTAGAAATAGGGATTCCATATATATAGGAAAAGACAAACATTAGAACAACCAAGTGCACTATTGCCCAGATCCTTTCATCTGCAGGATGGACATTCCAAACATAATCCGTGCCCTTAGGCTGTCATTGACCCAAGATGCCACAGCATGAATTGACAAAGGTGATGATAATGCAGATTAAAAACAAAACAGTGACTCGTCTAATTCTCAACAAAAACAGCCTTCTAGATTTTTCTCCCAGTCAAAAACTTTAATCAATCCTTATCTCTAAAACTAACACTCTTAAAGATTATTTCCTTCCGTCAGGATATATATTTTTTAACAAACTGTCATTTTTTTTTTTTTTTACTATATAGGAATTCCATATCTCTTCCTTTGAAGAGAGGCTTATCAAAGAAATTGAATACAGAATAATAAAGACTACGTTAGAAGAACTTCTTGAAGAAGATGGAGAAGAAAAGATGGCAGTTGACATTTCAGAATCTGAAGCTGTTGAAGCAGGATTTGACTTAAGAATAAAGAATTATAGAATTCTTGAGGGGATGGGTGTTACTTTTCATTGCAAGATGTCTGGCTATCCATTACCCAAGGTAAAATATAAACGTCAGGTCTCCAGGTTACAATAAAGATACAAATCAATTACAGTAACTATTTTATCTAAATTTTTTTCAAATATGCATGATATTTTTTGCAGATTGCATGGTACAAAGATGGCAAACGCATCAAGCATGGAGAGAGATACCAAATGGACTTTCTGCAAGATGGCAGAGCTAGTCTACGCATACCTGTTGTTCTTCCAGAAGATGAAGGCATCTATACTGCATTTGCCAGCAATATGAAAGGAAACGCAATTTGCTCAGGGAAATTGTATGTAGAGCCTGCTGCGCCTCTTGGTGCTCCAACTTACATACCCACACCAGAACCAGTGAGCAGAATCAGGTAAGACTCGGAATAATTTGGGTTGATGAAGATTTAAATTGTTTAAAAGACCAAATATCCCAGTAACAAACTGTTATTGTGTAAGGGGCAAAAAAAAAAAAAAAAAAAAAGGCTGAGAAGCACAGAAATTTGCCATTAGCCATACAGATAATTGCCAAGCATTTTTATTTCTTACCCCTGTGTAAGGTGAACAAAGCATTTTCCTTGGAGTGGCATGCTATTCATTTTGCCAGTGCTGTAACTAATGTAATGAAAACTATCAAGGTTTCTTTAACTCCTAATTTTACATATGTTATCCCTTCTTTAGACAACAACCCTTCTATGTAGGTATTATTAATGCTTTGGAAGTGGGAGCACTTGATCTCTGGGAGCCTATGAAAATTGTCTTCATTCACCCAGCCTGTAGGTGGTGGTGCCAACACTTGAAATCCAATCCAAGCCCGTCTGGTTGCAATTAGATAGGGTTTAGGGTTTTCTCAAATATAATTTCTACATTTTCCCTTTGCTTAGATAAAAAATTATATTTCTCTTTTTCTATAAATGTATTCATTGGTTTATTTAACCAACCAATATTTATTGAGATGTTTCGGCAGTCGAATCAGAAGGGTTGGTGACTAATTAAAGGCAGGTGGTGATGGAAAGACTATTAAAAATTGTTCCAAGATTTTTAAGGCTGGGTACCTGGCTATGTTGAAGAACTACTGACTGGAATGGAGGGTATATGAAAAACATAGATTTGGGGTCAATAATAACTTATTCTGTTTTGAATCCCAGTGATTTTGAAGTGCCATCCAATATGTGCATGAAGCCAATTCTAAAATGATGTTAAGAAAGAGGTTTGTTTATTTTGCTGGGTTTTCTCTATGCCTCATGCAAATACTCTGTTTTGCCTTGGTTTTTCAGATCTATCTCTCCACGTTCAGTGAGTAGATCTCCTATACGCATGTCTCCTGCACGGATGTCCCCTGCACGGATGTCCCCCGCACGGATGTCCCCTGCAAGGATGTCCCCTGGACGTAGGCTAGAGGAAACAGATGAGTCACAACTTGAGAGACTGTATAAGCCAGTCTTTGTGTTAAAGCCTGCTTCTTTCAAATGTTTAGAAGGGCAAACAGCCAGATTTGACTTAAAGGTCGTTGGTAGACCTATGCCAGAGACCTTCTGGTTTCATGATGGTATGTATGATAAGTTTTTACTTACAAGTCATTAAATACAAAATTAAGTTTATATGTGTCTACAACACTTTAAAAGCAATTATTTCTAATACATGTTTTCTTTTTTTACTTAATTTTTTTATAGGCCAGCAAATTGTCAATGATTATACCCATAAAGTAGTCATTAAAGAAGATGGTACCCAATCACTGATTATTGTCCCTGCAATGCCCAGTGATTCTGGTGAATGGACTGCCATTGCCCAAAACAGGGCAGGAAAATCTTCAATTTCAGTGATTTTAACTGTGGAAGGTATTTGCTCTTAAAAAAGAAACTATCTTATCACTTGGGCTTTAAACAAGTATTTCAGTCCTAACTCACTCTGAATCAAAACCTTTCTCTTCCAGCTGTGGAACATCAGGTAAAACCAATGTTCGTAGAAAAACTAAAAAACCTCAATATAAAGGAAGGTTCTCGACTTGAAATGAAAGTCAGAGCTACGGGTAATCCCAACCCTGATATCGTATGGCTAAAAAACAGTGACATCATTGTACCTCATAAATATCCAAAAATCAGGTAAGTTTGCTTGAAAATAATAAAACTAAGCTCATTATACAAATCCAATAACCAAGAAAGCAATAACTATTCCTGTATTGGTTTTTTTTCACTTTTCCTAGAATTGAAGGAACCAAGGGAGAAGCTGCCCTTAAAATTGATTCCACTGTCAGCCAGGATTCTGCCTGGTATACTGCAACTGCTATTAATAAGGCTGGCCGAGACACTACAAGATGCAAAGTGAACGTTGAAGTTGAGTTTGCAGAGCCTGAACCAGAGAGAAAATTAATCATCCCACGAGGGACCTACAGAGCAAAGGAGATTGCAGCCCCAGAACTGGAGCCCCTCCATCTGCGATATGGTCAGGAGCAATGGGAAGAGGGTGACCTCTATGATAAAGAGAAACAACAGAAACCATTTTTCAAGAAAAAACTCACTTCCTTAAGACTCAAGCGCTTTGGGCCTGCCCACTTCGAGTGTAGGCTAACACCAATTGGTGACCCAACGATGGTGGTGGAATGGCTCCATGATGGAAAGCCACTTGAAGCAGCCAACAGGCTCCGTATGATCAATGAGTTTGGGTATTGCAGCCTTGATTATGGAGTTGCATATTCCAGAGACAGTGGCATCATTACTTGCAGAGCTACTAACAAATATGGAACAGATCACACATCTGCCACACTTATTGTTAAAGATGAAAAAAGTCTTGTGGAAGAATCTCAGTTGCCTGAGGGGAGGAAAGGCTTACAGAGAATTGAAGAATTAGAGAGGATGGCTCATGAAGGTGCACTTACAGGTGTAACAACAGATCAAAAAGAGAAGCAAAAGCCAGACATCGTCTTATTCCCAGAGCCAGTAAGAGTACTCGAAGGGGAGACCGCTAGGTTCCGTTGCCGAGTGACAGGTTACCCTCAACCCAAAGTCAACTGGTACCTCAATGGACAGCTGATCCGCAAAAGCAAAAGGTTCAGAGTTCGCTATGATGGCATTCACTATTTGGACATCGTGGACTGCAAATCCTACGACACAGGGGAAGTCAAGGTCACTGCAGAAAATCCTGAAGGTGTGATAGAGCATAAAGTGAAACTTGAGATCCAACAGAGGGAAGATTTTAGGTCTGTCCTCAGGCGAGCCCCTGAACCAAAGCCTGAGTTTCACATACATGAACCTGGAAAACTTGAGTTTGAAGTACAGAAAGTAGATAGACCTGTTGATACCACTGACGCCAAGGAAGTTGTGAAGTTGAAAAGGGCTGAAAGAATTACCCATGAAAAAGTATCTGAAGAGTCTGAAGAGCTGCGCAGTAAATTCAAGCGCAGAACAGAGGAGGGATATTACGAAGCCATTACTGCTGTGGAGCTCAAGTCTCGTAAGAAGGATGAATCCTATGAAGAGCTCCTAAGGAAGACAAAAGATGAGCTTCTCCACTGGACCAAAGAATTAACCGAAGAGGAGAAGAAAGCCCTTGCTGAAGAAGGCAAGATCACTATTCCAACGTTTAAGCCTGATAAAATTGAACTGAGTCCTAGTATGGAGGCTCCTAAAATCTTTGAAAGAATCCAAAGCCAAACAGTGGGCCAAGGATCTGATGCACACTTCCGGGTCAGAGTGGTGGGAAAACCAGACCCTGAATGTGAATGGTACAAAAATGGGGTAAAGATCGAACGCTCTGACCGAATCTACTGGTACTGGCCTGAGGACAATGTTTGTGAACTGGTCATAAGAGATGTGACTGCTGAGGACTCTGCCAGCATCATGGTGAAAGCCATCAACATAGCCGGGGAAACCTCAAGCCATGCATTCTTACTTGTCCAAGGTAATTTGAAGTCTTCGGTTTGATGGATCTGTCTCTATTTATCCGTGACTATCCATTAGCATATTTCTTTTCTTTTCTTTTCCCATTATTCAAATTGTGAATTTAATTTAATACAATGTCTTTTTCTCCCCCCTTTCCTTATAGCCAAGCAATCGATCATTTTCACACAGGAATTACAAGATGTTGTTGCTAAGGAAAAAGACACCATGGCAACCTTTGAATGTGAAACTTCAGAGCCATTTGTCAAAGTGAAGTGGTATAAAGATGGTGTGGAGGTTCATACGGGAGATAAATATAGGATGCACTCTGACAGAAAGGTTCACTTCCTCTCCGTACTGACAATTGATGCATCTGATGCTGAAGACTACAGCTGTGTACTCGTAGAAGATGAAAATGTAAAAACAACAGCGAAACTTATTGTCGAAGGTAGTAGATAATAATCTCACTATTTTTTTTTAAAGATTTTGTTTATTTATTTGACAGAGAGAGATCACAAGTAGACAGGCAGGCAGAGAGAGAGAGAGAGAGAGAGAGAGAGGGAAGCAGGCTCCCTGCTGAGCAGAGAGCACGATGCGGGACTCGATCTCAGGACCCTGAGATCATGACCTGAGCCGAAGGCAGCGGCTTAACCCACTGAGCCACCCAGGCGCCCATAATCTCACTATTTTTCAGTTTTAAAGTCACCATTAGTATGTGATAAAATTAGCTTTGCAGTTTTCCTTTCATAAAATGAATTATTTGGGAATTGGATATAAGCTGCAGAGCAAGATTTCTAAATTTATACCAGCAATTAAAAATATTGACAATTTGGATTTTTAAAAATCAAGGTTATTTTGATGTCTTGTTTTAAAAATTCTATATTGAAATAAAATTCTGTGCTTTAAAAAATAATTTAGGAGCACCGGGTGGCCTAGTCAGTTAAGCATTTGCCCTCGGCTCAGGTCATGGTCCCAGGGTCCTGGGATTGAGCCCCCCTTTGGGCTCCCTGGTCAGTGGGGAGACTGCTTCTCCCTCTCCCTTTGCCCCTCACCCCCCTACTCTCTCTCTTTCTCTCAAATAAATGAATAAAATCTTTAAAATAAATAAATGATTTAAATATCAAAATAACTTCTTTTTATTAAAAATTTATTTCTCAGTCCATCGACAGGTTGCTATTAGGAATACTCCTGATAGCATGGGAGACTTAAGAGATTTACAAGGAATTTTTTCTACCTTAAGTCTAGATGTGTACCTCTCCAGAGGAAATAACTTCTCTTTATCTTATGCCTCAGGTGCAGTTGTTGAATTTGTGAAAGAACTTCAGGACATAGAAGTTCCAGAATCATTTTCGGGAGAGTTAGAGTGCGTTATATCCCCCGAAAATATAGAAGGCAAATGGTATCATAATGGTGTGGAGCTGAAGTCCAATGGCAAATACACAATTACATCTCGCCGTGGACGTCAGAATCTCACAGTTAAGGATGTGACCAAAGAGGACCAGGGAGAATACAGCTTTGTTGTCGATGGGAAAAAGACAACCTGTAAACTAAAGATGAGACGTAAGTCTGCCTGTTCTTTTTGGTCTGCACTGAATATCATCATGGCTTATTAAAGAAATGACCATAAAGTTCTTTTTTCTTCCTGTATTTCACAGCCCGCCCCATTGCTATCCTACAAGGACTTAGTGATCAAAAAGTCTGTGAAGGTGACATTGTCCAGCTTGAAGTGAAGGTCTCCTTGGAGAACGTGGAGGGTGTCTGGATGAAAGATGGCCAAGAAGTGCAGCCCAGTGACAGAGTTCACATTGTGATAGACAAACAGTCCCATATGCTGCTCATTGAAGACATGACTAAGGAGGATGCTGGAAATTACTCCTTCACCATTCCATCCCTTGGACTGTCAACCCGTGGGCGTGTCTCTGTCTACAGTGAGTGCAACTTACATATTTTTATGGGTAGAGTACCCTGTTAATGGGTAGAGAACTTCAATAAGCAGGCATTTAAAGCAAAATCCACTTTCATAAATCTTTTATTTATGTGTGTGGTTTTACAGGTGTTGATGTGATAACTCCTCTAAAGGATGTTAATGTGCTTGAGGGCACCAAGGCTGTGCTCGAATGTAAGGTCTCAGTCCCTGATGTGACTTCCGTTAAATGGTACTTAAATGATGAACAAATCAAGCCTGATGATCGCGTACAAGCCATTGTCAAAGGCACTAAGCAGCGACTAGTGATTAACAGGACCCACGCTTCAGATGAAGGACCTTACAAGCTGATGGTTGGGAGGGTTGAAACCAGCTGTGATCTCTCTGTGGAAAGTAAGGATTCTTCCATTTAAGTTATCAGTGTCTTAAGCCTTCTAGTTTCCCAGTGTGATATTAACCAAGTGATTATTTTTTCCCCCAGAAATTAAAATTATCAGAGGTCTGCGTGACCTTACCTGTACAGAAACCCAAAATGTCGTCTTAGAAGTTGAGCTGTCCCACTCAGGAATTGATGTTTTGTGGAATTTTAAGGGCAAGGAAATCAAACCCAGTTCTAAATATAAAATTGAAGCACATGGAAAAATATATAAGTTGACAGTTCTAAATATGATGAAAGATGATGAAGGAGAATACACATTTTTTGCTGGAGAAAATATGACATCTGGAAAACTTACTGTGGCAGGTTGGTATATTTATCATTCAATCTAACTTCTTATGTGGGGAAGTCATTTTAATTTAAGAAATTGTGGCCCATTCCCTTTCAAATTCCCATTAGTTTTCACTTCATGCCTCTGCTTGTGCTGTTCTCAAAGCCAGTAGCTCCCTCAACACTGTCCCCACCGTGTTCTCCTAGGCAGACCTACTCAGTTGCCATTTTCTTTGAAGCCTTCCTTCATCTTCCCATCTGTGTAAGATCTTACTACTCCAATTATCAGATTATTTTCCGTGTGTCTCTTCCATGGCCCTTAGTACATACTTGTGTTATTGCCCCATTTCTTCTTCTCACACCAGAGTGCAAGCCCCCAAATCTGGAAATGCTTCATTCTTCTCTGTGTTCTCCAACATATTGCACATAATAGGTGATTAATAAGCAGTGGTTGAACTGAGCTTTGTTTAAACTTTCCTACTCTAAGGTGTATTTCTTTTTTTTTTTTAATCACTCTTGTTTCTTTAATTTTTGTTTCCTTTGTTCCCTTCATATTTGTTTTATGAATCCAATGAACATTTTAAAATGTAAGTCAGTATATCTGTGTATCTCTGTCTTATGAGATGAAGTAGACCATTCTCATTCAGCAGAAATCCCTTGCTCTAAAATGAAAAACCAAAAGCAGAAATCAACTGTCAAGAAAAAACTAGAAGACATCATAAATGTGTTTGGTTCATTACAATATATTTATTGAGGAGTACGATATGACATGGGGATTAAATTGTAAAGTCCATGCGGGAATTGTGTATCCCACTTTATCTTATACTTTATTACATTATAATATTTCCTCAGATTTTTGACCATGAAAAAATACTTCTCAAACAAAACTTTAGGCCCTGCACTTTGACATGTCTAATATAAGTCACATTTTTAAATGTGTGGAAACGAGGAAAATCTATGAACCTCTATGTGATTTCACTCAACACTTACTAAGGTCCTACCATAGGCAAGACACTGCTAGAAACACAGGACACAAAAATGAATAAGGCATGATACTTTTTTCTTGAGAAATTCACAATTTAGAAAGGGACAGATACATTAGCAACTAACTTGCTGAAGGAGTTATTTATTCTGCCAGTGGATAGTGGCCAGGGAGGCAATATGGGGAAGTTTCATGAAAGAGATGACACATGTCAAAACAGTGATTTTTGGGGGTGCCTGAGTGGCTCAGTTGGTTGAGTGGCTGACTCTTGATTTTGGCTTAGGTCATGATCTCAGTGTCCTGGGATCAAGGCCTGCATTAGGCTCTGTGCTCAGGCAGGAGTCTGCTTGAGGATTTCTCTCCCTCTCCCTCTGCCTCTACCCCACTCTTTCTCAAAGTAAATAAATTAATGTTTTTTAAAGAAAAATAGTGATTTTTAGTATATAAGAATCTTTAATCTTATAGAAATATTGATGACTGAACATTTTCTTAGCACATCTTTTCCCAATTAAATATTAGATATATTTGCAGCAAACAGTCCTTAGGAGATGTAAGTAGAATACTTTTGAAGGACAAATTGAGTTAGAGGCCATCCAGGTGGTATTGTTCTCAAAATTCTCTATTAACGGTTGCTTTCTCTTTGCAAAGCCTTCCTGATTCCAGTGTTTCCCCTGGTTGTCAGTCATGCAGACTAGAATAGGGATTTTTGTGATATATTCTCAATATGGATAAAGATAATTCTAGACATTTCATGATATTCAAAATCATGTTTTAAAATTTGATATTTTATATTTAATTGTTCAAGGATTTCTTTTTTGCATAATATTTTTTAAAGGACTCACACTTACACTTGTCTTGTTCCAAAGGGGGGGCCATCTCCAAGCCACTCACTGATCAGACGGTGGCTGAATCACAGGAAGCTATATTTGAATGTGAAGTTGCCAACCCAGATTCAGAAGGCGAGTGGCTGAAGGATGGCAAACACCTACCACTGAGTAACAACATCCGGAGTGAATCTGATGGCCACAAAAGGAGACTTATCATCGCTGCCACCAAATTAGATGACATTGGAGAGTACACCTACAAGGTGGCCACCTCCAAAACATCTGCCAAACTCAAAGTTGAAGGTTTGTGCTATAATAACAGATGTATTTGTTCCACATCGTATTACATTCTTGATAGTCTCATTTTTAAAAAGTCAGACGTATTCTGGATGCCATAAATCTTCATTTCACAAAATCATTATAAACTCTCTCAACTTTCTGAGCCATCTACCACAAGGTGCAGAATTGCTTTTAGGATATGTTTCTGTGAAGAAGCCATTTCTTTGGTTCTATCTCGGAGGAACAGCCTAATTAGACACTCTCATTCTCCATTCCCCTCTTGCTCTTCTCCAGTCTTAAGCTATTCGTACGCAGCTTTGCAAAACTTCATCCCATTCTAGTATAGAAAAATCATGGTGTAGTGTGCATCTCAAACTGGATCCCAGGTATTCCTAAATAATCTCAAGGTGTCTTTTAAAACAGAGGTGATGCATAACTGCAACATTTCTGATAACTGTTTTTTTGCAAGATGACCAGGTAATGATCTTATCCCAGGACTTCTTTTACTTGGCCGTACCATCTTTATTTCCTAAACCAATCATAAATTTGTCTTCAGCTGTCAAAATTAAGAAGACTCTGAAGAACCTCACAGTGACAGAGACACAGGATGCTATTTTCACCGTCGAGCTTACTCACCCTAACGTAAAAGGCGTCCAGTGGATCAAAAATGGTGTCGTGCTGCAACCCAGTGACAAGTATGACATCTCAGTCAAAGGAACAGTTTACACTCTGAGGATTAAAAACTGTGCTGTTGTGGATGAATCTGTATATGGCTTCAAGCTTGGAAAGCTAGGAGCCAGTGCCAGACTGCACGTTGAAAGTGAGTTGATTTAGAACCATTTTACATGTAGCCAATGTATGGTTGCCCCTAAGTTAACCGTATCACTGAACTGCCTCAACTTTCCTTGTTAGCTGTCAAGATCATTAAAAAGCCGAAAGATGTGACCGCCTTGGAAAATGCCACCGTTGCCTTTGAAGTTAGTGTTTCCCATGACACTGTTCCAGTAAAATGGTTCCACAAGAATGTGGAGATTAAGCCAAGTGACAAGCACAGACTGGTCTCAGAAAGGAAGGTCCACAAGCTGATGCTGCAACATATTACCCCCTCGGATGCTGGGGAATATACCGCTGTGGTGGGGCAATTGGAATGCAAAGCTAAACTTTTCGTGGAGAGTAAGTATTAGCCCCTTTCAGTATTTCCCCGAGATGATCCCCATGGGCTCATCGGTTGGTTGGTTGGTCGGTCAGTTGGTTGGTTGGTTTCATCCATTTTTTTAAATAAAATATATTAACTGAAGTGCTTTTTGATTTTCCCAAGCATTACATATTACAAAAACCATGAAAAACATTGAGGTACCTGAGACCAAAGCTGCCTCCTTTGAGTGTGAGGTGTCCCACTTCAATGTCCCTTCCATGTGGCTGAAGAATGGTGTGGAGATTGAGATGAGTGAGAAGTTCAAGATAGTTGTGCAAGGGAAACTCCACCAGCTGATCATCATGAACACCAGCACAGAGGACTCAGCAGAATACACATTTGTTTGCGGCAATGACCAAGTCAGCGCTACCCTGAAAGTGACCCGTAAGTAAACAAACAAACAAAATATATAAAATATTTGGTAAACTCATTGTTATTACATATCCTACACGTTTCCTTCCTGACCAGTTAATCCACTCCAAAAGTTCTTGACTGAAATATCTACCGTGTGTTCACCCTAAGTTAGGCACTAGCATCTCCACCTGGATAAAATTTTCTGATTAGAGTTGCCTTGAAAAGCTACCTATAAAGATGCTATAGTATCTATCCCTAGCTCTCTCTGTTCCTCTGTCACATGGTATTGTCCCATAGAGGGTACCTGGAAGATAGCATAGCTCATATCCCAGAACTATAATCACCTTTGCAGACAGACTAAACACATTCCGAGTTTTCACTCTGTGCTCGTTATGACTCACATCACACTAAGTCTCCTTGGGTGTATTTCTTTCCCCCCTTGCAGCAATTATGATTACATCCATGCTGAAGGACATCAATGCTGAAGAAAAAGACACAATTACCTTTGAGGTAACGGTGAACTATGAAGGCATCTCTTACAAATGGTTAAAGAATGGTGTGGAAATCAAATCAACTGACAGGTGCCAGATGAGAACTAAAAAGCTCACACACTCACTGAATATCAGGAACGTTCACTTTGGGGATGCAGCCGAGTACACCTTTGTAGCTGGAAAAGCTAGATCAACAGCCACCCTTTATGTGGAAGGTATGGGGTCATAAATGTCTTATCCATACAACTAGATGTCAAACGCACCTTATAAAATATTAGTCAGTGCATTAATGAATGGAAAAATAAAATATGGTGTTTCTGTGTAATGAAATATTGTTAGCAATAAAAAGCAAATGCCAATACATGCTACCACATGGATGAACCTGAAAAAACTTTACGCTAAGTGAAAGAAGCTGGTCCCAAAGGACCGTGTCATGTCTGATTCCCTTTATAGGAAAGTCGGAATACACAAATCTATAGAGACCATAGATGGGTGCCTACATTGGAGGGTCTGGTGGGTGATGACTAAGGGTTGTATGGTTTTTGGGAGGGTGACAAGGATATTCTAACATTGATAGTTATGGTTGTACAATTCTGACTACACTGAAAGCCCCTGAATTGTGAGTTATGTCTTAAAGCCATTAGGAAGATTAATTTTTGTACACGCTGTTTTCCAGCTCGCCATATAGAATTTCGAAAACACATTAAGGACATCAAGGTTCTTGAGAAGAAGCGAGCCATGTTTGAATGTGAAGTTTCTGAACCTGACATCACTGTTCAGTGGATGAAAGATGGCCAAGAGCTGCCAGCCGTGGATAGGTCAGTTGTGTTCCTTGGCTACATTCCAGTAATTCCCAGTTTGCTTTGAGTCACCATTCATTAAACTTCCATTTCCATGTCATCCATAGAATAAAGATACAGAAAGAGAAATACGTCCACCGCCTCCTGATCCCGTCCACCCGGATGTCTGATGCCGGGCAGTATGCAGTGGTGGCAGGAGGCAACATCTCCACCGCCAACCTCTATGTAGAGGGCAGAGATGTCCGCATCCGGAGTCTCAAAAGGGAGGTTCAGGTATTGTTTTACGTGCTGAATGTGGGGAGACGTCATCAAGGGCTCATATTTCATAGTTTGAGATTTTAATTTTTAACCTTAACATTTTCTAACCACAGTCTTCTAAAGAATGAAAACAGCTGATCCCTGCTGGCTTAGACTCTTAATCTGACATCAATTTAGTCACAGTTTTCCCTCACTTAGGGAAATAGTATGTCCTTAGCAGCTGTCTGGATACTTTAATTAAAGCAGCTGTAGAAACTTTGCTGCCTCATAAATGGCCACCTGCCAAGCAGTCCAAACCAGGAAAGAGCTAAAATTTACACTGTGGTGCTTACACAGCAACCAGAACTCAGGGAAGGCAGGACAAGGTGGCGTTTTGTCATATGGCTTCTGTCATGGAGAAGCAGGGGTATAGGGACTTGGTTGGGGATGCTTCTTCTGAGGTCCAGGAGGTAGACCAGTTGGAGCAAAGCTGGATTCCCAGCAGGGGTGCTGAGCTGGACAGCTTTGCCCTCTACCACTTGTGCAGAGCTTGTTTCACGAGTGCCTGTCTTCCCAAATGGTGGAATGGAGAGAACGTGTTAGGAGAAATATCCTTTGAATTCAGATTTACCCTATTGCTTATCTGAGGAGAATCAGGCATGACAGACCTTAGGCCATAGTGAAAAAGCCTTCAGTGAGGACGCAGATGACCTAAATATGTCTTCTGTCCTTTACTGCCCAATTCTGAACCTTGATTTCCTCACTTTTAAAAATGAGGCTAATAGTTTCTACGTACCCAGGAGGTTCTTGTTCATACCACAAGAAATCAAATTAAATAGTAGAAGAGCTTTGTCAAAAATGAAAAGCCAAAAAAAAGCCAAAAAAAAAAAATGAAAAGCCCACAGATATAAGGTATTGTTATTGTTATTGTGATTAGTTAAAAAGCAAGCATTTTAAGGATTCAAATCAGTCTCTTTGAGGCGGCGTCTCTCCTCAGTGCAGGTGTCAGCAGGATTCTTTACAGAAGAAGTTAGGGCAGCATTTGTCTAAGGATATGCAGGACACATTAGAATGCACTTCACCCACATTATGTTTATATCATAATGTATAGTTTTGACATGCTTTTGAAATGAGCAGTTTTAGAAATAGGCTAAAACTGAAAGGAAAGCAGGACTTCAATTCTCTTTTTATGTTGCTCCATTGAAAGGTTATTGAGAAACAACGTGCTGTCGTTGAGTTTGAGGTCAACGAAGACGATGTTGATGCCCACTGGTATAAAGACGGCATTGAAATCAATTTCCAAGTTCAAGAACGACACCAGTATGTGGTGGAGAGAAGAATCCACCGGATGTTTATCTCTGAGACCAGGCATAGCGATGCCGGTGAATACACCTTTGTGGCAGGAAGGAACAGGAGTTCCGTTACTCTCTATGTCAATGGTAGGTAGAGATACCCGCATATTTTGTGGAACCAACTGGGATAATCCTCCCCTTTAAGTTCCTAAAGGGCTGATAGTTTCTGGGCAACTTCCGAAGAAGCCATGCTACTCGTATTGCAGCTACATTTATTTTCACATATCACCTGTGGTGAAGGGATGGCAGCTGTTAAAATGACCGTAAAGATGTCATTTCCAGAAAGTGCCTAATGGCTAGACCCTCATTTAGTTATTCAACTCTATTGAATATCCACCGTCTGTCAACTATAATAGACCCTCAGTGGGTTTCTAGCTACAGCACTCAGCTGGTCAAGTTCTCCACCCTTGGAGCCAACTGCTTAGGTGCTAGTAGTGCTACCAAGCCCCAGGGCATTTGCAGCCTCTAGTGGGGAGTGCCAGGGAAAATGCAGAAATCCTCTTTGAGACCCCAGGGGGCCTGGAGAGCCACAGATGCTGCGGAGCTAGGTTTTCTTTGCCTTGAGCCCGAGGACCAGAGGCTCTTTTTCCATACGCTACCACATCCTCAGAGGGGAGCCCTGAAAGCACCCACCTGCCTCATGAAAAGCTGAGAGCTGAATTTGAGGCTCCTCTAGAAATGAGACTAATCTATACGGAGAAGAAGGACTGTCCATCCCTATTTGAATCTTGAGTCTACTCTGAATGAATACCTCAGAAGCAGATTGAAGAACCCCAGGAATAATCTCAGGTTAACAAAAATGAGCCACATTGCCAACATCCCCTTAGACCCTAGAAGACGAAACCATTATGGTATCCAGTTCTTACTCTTTCTAGATTAGTGGTAGAGAGACTGAGGCACAGAGAAGTAAAGGTCAGAAAACAGCCTCACAGAAGTCCTTTCTCCCCATTTCTCTGTTCCATGAACTACCCAGTTCCCCTCAGTCATCACAACACTGAGAAGATGGTTTCATTAGCATAGCAGGAAAGTGTTTTTCTTTTTTTTTTTAAGTCTAATTAATTGCCTTTAAGTAGATCAAGATTAACATTTATTCTTTTTTTCATATGTAATGATTATACTTCGTTGGCACCTGGTTATAAAGAAGTGACTCTGACATATCCACAAATACTTGCAAATCAAACAAACCTAAAGGTGATGAACACCTGGGCACATGGTTTTCCCAAATGATACAAAATAGATAGCATGTGGCAGCCGTTCTAGCATTCTTTAGGGTGCTGGCCATTGCCACACCCCCACACAGACCCCAACAAGGAAAGGGGTGATCCTGTTATGATGATACCCCTGACCAAGCCTCAAATATCACAAGTATCTTTCTAAAGTCATTCTATCTGAGGACAGAATTCCCAATGTGTCCTTTCTTCTTAGCACAAAGAATGTTCCGATATTCTCAGGCAAGTAAAGCTCTCATGGTTCCAAAGTTTGGTTTCCGGACACGTCACCACTGGCCACAAATTAACGTAGGCATTCACATGTTCTCCCGTGTTTTCATGCTTTTTCACACGCTGCTGGTTTTCATTCACTCCCAGCTCCAGAACCGCCCCAGATCCTTCAGGAACTCCAGCCCGTGACTGTGCAGTCTG
Source organism: Enhydra lutris kenyoni (assembly GCF_002288905.1). Lineage (NCBI taxonomy): Eukaryota > Metazoa > Chordata > Mammalia > Carnivora > Mustelidae > Enhydra > Enhydra lutris. Next base: position 74,723,888 of record NW_019154085.1, on the reverse strand, counting down.
GCAAGCCGGCCCGCTTCTGTGCCGTGATATCCGGCAGACCACAGCCGAAGATTTCCTGGTACAAGGAGGAGCAGCTGCTTTCCACGGGCTTCAAGTGCAAATTTCTTCACGATGGGCAAGAGTACACACTTTTGCTCATCGAAGCCTTCCCAGAGGACGCAGCTGTTTATACCTGCGAAGCCAAGAATGACTACGGTGTTGCCACAACCTCTGCTTCGCTCTCGGTGGAAGGTACACAGGCCTTGCTACTTCTCAGCTTAAAATCAAACCTAAGAAACCCTCTTTTGCGTTCTCCGACTGCATTTATAAATACAGTTTGGAGCTCCTAAAAGTAGACTGCTACCCAACTTTTAGGAAGATAAGATAAATCTGCATGCTCCATTCTGTGCAGTCTGTAAGTGACTTAATCATGACCGATCTTGTGATCCCTTTCTTTAGTTCCAGAAGTTGTGTCTCCAGATCAAGAAATGCCAGTTTATCCTCCTGCCATCATCACTCCACTTCAGGACACTGTCACCTCTGAGGGACAGCCAGCCCGTTTTCAGTGCAGAGTGTCTGGAACAGGTAGGTTTATGAGCAAAGGTATCAGTGCTGATATTTACAAACAATGATCTGAGGCAAGGTTTCTTACCTTTTCCTCCATCACAAACATCTCCTGTGCATAATTTGACTTTTATTAAGAATCTTGCAGAAGACTTACTTGAATTACTGAATAAAGGAATAGACCATGTTTCCACTACTGAGTATACACCTAAAAATGGTTAAGGTCGTAAATTTTATGTTGTGGTGTTTTGTTTTTTTTTTAACCACAACAACAACAACAAAAGAACTTGATCGGTGTTTTCTGATGTTCAAAAGATGTCCTGTTCCCTTAGATAAATTTTTTAAAGATATTTTAAATTTATTTGTCAGAGGGAATGGGCAAGAGCAAGAGAGAGTGAGCAACAGGCGGAGGGAGAAGGAGAAGCAGGCTCTCTGCTGAGCAAGGAGTGCGATGCGGGACTTGATCCCAGGACCCTGGGATCATGACCTGAGCTGAAGGCAGATGCTTAACTGACTGAGCCACCCAGGTGTCCCCCGCATAGATAACTTTTGTTATCTCTTCAAAAAATATACAACAAAACTACAATTGTTATTATATTAATTATAATATTGTACCTACATATATTTCAAAAGAAGAGTCTGCTTATATGTAAGACATTACTCAGTCTGTAGACAGTGCTTGTGTGAAAAGGTATATTCCTTTGGAAAGCAATTGCCAGTAGCATCAAAAGTGGGGGCATTATAATCAGAGATTGGATTTGAATCTTGGCTCCACTCTGACCTTAGGCAAATAGATTTTTCTGGTTCTCTTTGCTTCATGAATAAAGTAAGGATAGTATTGCATTTGATCTTAGAATGTATATTTCAGGAGGGCAGAGACTCTGTCTTAGTACCTAGAACCTCTTGCCTAAAAGGGGAGTAGCTGCTGGGAAGTACTATCCTGGGCAGCAAGGGTGGATCCTTGTCCCAGAATAGCTTCATAGATAGTATATACTCAATAAGTAATTGTTAATTGGGCAAAAGAATGATTGTCATATGACTAACACCAATCAGGAGCATGTTAGATCACACTCAGCGTCACTTAGCCGTGTTCATCAGGCAGTAACACCCAGTGAGTTCGTTGTTACACTCTTTAGTAAGGGCATGTCTCCCAGATGGTCCCGGGCCCTCCCCCCAACCTCAGGAATCCGGTCCTAGTAGAATGAGACAAGATGTTTGCAGCCATTTCAAGCCAATTATGATTGTAAATTTACCTCAGATAGGGTAAATCAGCTTTATCCCCAATAAAAGTTACTCTCTTATTTGCAGGCATTTATGTATGACCATCAAAGGGAAATTCTTAGAGCTAGGGTTTCTCACAGCACCTAGTAAGTGTGGGGGTTTTTTCTGTTGTTTTTTTTTTTTTATACTTCTTCCATTAGTTTATGACTCAATCTCTGCATTGCCATGAGCCATTTTCCTAAACAAGTTAGTATTTCAATTGGCTTTCTATGACCTGATGACTTCCTCCTCTGAAATAGAGATGCTGATCTAGAAACCAAATGAACCTATTTGATTTTTATGGGCGTAATTAAAAGATATTATGTATGTAAAGTACCTATAGGCATGGCTGGCAAGTGACTAGTGCTCAATACATTAATTTTATTATAGCCATAGAGGGGAATTATATAAACATAAAAGTCTGGTATTGGGTGACCAATACAGACAAACACCACAGACTTTGTGACTTCAAAGCACAGAGTTTGAGAAATACTAAATATCAAGAAATAGGGACTGATTTGATAATAATCTGCTAACACAATAAAGAAAAATGCATTTTAATATCAAATTCACTGAAGTCACACTAAATTTATCCTTTCATTGAATTTTTAGAGGAAAATTTTCAAATCAATATACATATATATGATTGTCTTAAAGCAGTAGTCTTCATATAGCACTTTTTAGTTTATAAATAATATAGTTTTGCCTTTAAGGTGTTGCAAAAGTATCTTCAAAGCCTTCTATAAGACTCCAGTTGGGGTAGAAATAGAAAAATATCTTCTATATGACTGACATCTTTAAATGTTTAAATGGACTTTATAAATTCGTGGGTTACTAACTCTTTATGTGTGTACTATTTATACACATACAGAGGTTTGAGCATCCTCTTGCAAATGTGTTTTTTTATATGGCAAAAATTGTTTATTAAGTAAAATGCCCTTTTAAAAGCTTACCAAATGATAAAGTTTTATGCTCTTGCCACTGAAAGTATTTACACAAATTCCTCTGACCAGGTACTACCCTAGGGAAACAAATTCAGTCCTGCCTTCTATACTGGAAAATAATTGCGTCTTCAGAAACCCCAGTCACATGTTTTTGGAACTTAGTACTCCCCTAAGCTTAGAACTTGTTGGCCTTGAGCAATCTGGTAGGACTTTTTATGAGAAAGTGTTGCCTGTTGAAGGTCTCTGGTGCCACCTACTGGTGGAAAAGCAATTTGGAAAAGTAGAATTTTAAAATTTGTAACAAAGCTAGCTTTTCGCTAATGTTTATCCTACAGATAGTATCATTTGGAGGCTTACTGAGCCACCTCTATCTAAATAAAATGATAAATAATTAGTCTAGCTATGATGGATGCCCATTGTTCATTTAAGTCTCTTCAGTTGTATTCTACCAATGTCAGTGTTCCTGATATTGAAATATTATTACATTAGCTGCTAGATTGCAAGGTTGTACGTGCTTTAACAGCCCATGTATTTGGTGCTGTCTGTTTGCATGACAGTCAGAGAGATGCATGGACTGGGCATTGAAGAATCAACAGGATCATTGAACACAACGGCATTCTAGGCAGAGAATGACATTTACAAATCAAAGAAGCCTACGAGAGTACTTCATGTGCTGGAAATGACAAGTGGCTTCAGTATGGTTGGAGAGTGATGTAATTAGTGGAGGAAAGGCCAGAAGGCAAGGGCCAGATCCCAAAGGGTTTGGTATGCTGCGCTTAGGATTTTAGATTTTATCTTGTTTGCACTGAGGAGCCACTGAAGGATTTTTAAGCCTCTGGGTAACATGATTAGGTTTGCTTTTTGGAGACAATACTGTGATTGTGCAAAGAAGAATGGTCAGATGTGAGAGGGGAGACCTGGTGAGGACCAAGGGAGAGGCCATCTTGATAGACTTGGAAAGTGCTGATGAGGCCCTCAATAAGGGGAGTCAGGAGGAAGAAGGGTGTAGATTGTGGGAGAATTTGAGAGGTGGAATGAAGGGAATTTAGGGACCAAATACAATGGAGCGGTGGAATGGGGAGCAGGAAGAGTGGGGTGGCCTTGTAGAAGCCAGAAGAGGCCAGTGACCAACACAGATAGTGTCAGTCCCGTCAGAAGCACCAAGTTCATTACCAAGAGAGGTCTCGTCTCTTAGCTCCTTTATTTTTGGCCATGCATGCCTGTCCTGGGGCTTCATCCCTTCTCCAAAGGAGGAAGTAACTGTAGGACTATGCAGAGAACCCTGTAAAGAGGTGGACAAACTCTTCATCATCCCATTTCCACTGAGGTTTAACAGACAGACTAAATGGTTGTAGAATGATTATTAAATTCCATGTGATGGCGTTATCTATTATATCACATGACCCTGTCTTGGTGCAAAATATTAAAGGCACTGATGATCCCTTGGCAGGGGGGTGTTTAAACAGTCTTGCTTTAATAACTGACTTATGCCAGTGGTTTATAAAGTCCTTCCCATGTAAGTCATTCAATTCACACAACATTTTTTTTTTTTGCAATGAAGAGCTCATGAAGTATTATGCATCTCATTTTACCAATGAGAAGACTGGCCCAGAGAGATTAAATGATGGGTCTAAGGTCACACAGCTGGGAAATTGTGGTATCAGTGTTCCATTTTCTACTTTACCTTGCTACCTAAGGAAGTGAAGACATTTGTGTCTTTAAAAGAAGAACCTGTAATTTATAAACAACTATCATCATGGGCAGGAGGGGAACCTTCACAAACCAAAATTTGTGCTAAAATGCAAACAAATGCTAGCTCACTGGGCCATTAGAAAAATCCCCCTGTGGATGGTATTGGGATAAGGAAGTGATATCATGATCGCATTCCAAAATCAAGAAGTCTTGGGTTGTGGCTTTTAAAACTTGTGACTAAATTTAAATTCACTCTTGACTTAGAGGGTGATTGTTTCAATGGAAGTGTAATATTTTTTAAAAGTTCACCTTAAACTGTAAGAACATAATGTTTTTTAATCTTTGGTTTGGAGTTATTTTCAACTTTATGTGAAAAGAGCCAGTTTTATTATCATTTATTATTACCATTACTTTGAAAAAAGCCAAATATATCTAAGATGACCAAATTCTATGACCCTTTCTTTCAATTTTAAAAATTATTTTTTGCTGTGCTAAGACCTTTCAGTGCTTGCTCATAGATAATGAAAATGTAGAAAATGTTTGTCTTCAGCCTTAGGGTGTCTGTTTTAAACTTCTGGGAATGTTGATCTTCTCAGATTGCTTTTTGATCTTTCTGCGCAGTAGACAACCCCAAGCGCAGTAGGCAACCACAATCCTAGATCAAACCCATCATGATGACTATTCCTTAGGACACAATCTTTTTCTCAAGGTCACTGACTATATCAAAACCTTGTCCCTGTTTCCACAGCATAACCTGCACAGGATTAAAAAGAATATAACAGAAATAGTAAATTTCCAAACATTAGAATCAGCCTGTAAGCTGGATTTTTCTAGAAAATCATGTTTCTTTCTTTTTTTTTTTTTTAAAGATTTTATTTATTTATTTGACAGAGAGAGATCACAGTAGACAGAGGCAGGCAGAGAGAGAGAGAGTGGGAAGCAGGCTCCCTGCTGAGCAGAGAGCCTGATGCGGGACTCGATCCCAGGACCCTGGGATCATGACCTGAGCCGAAGGCAGTGGCTTAACCCACTGAGCCACCCAGGCGCCCCTCATGTTTCTTTCTTAAAGATGAAAAGAGATCTTGTAAGAGCAGATGTGGCATGCCCAAAAAGAGAAATATAATGTTATGAAGATACATCGGAAACTTAGTCACCGATATAATCAATATTGTGTTTTCAGGTAAAAATATCCACCACTTTTTGTCATTCAAATATCTTTTTTTTCCTTTTGTGATGCAGATCTAAAAGTGTCTTGGTACAGCAAAGACAAGAAAATTAAGCCATCTAGGTTCTTTAGAATGACTCAATTTGAAGACACTTACCAACTGGAAATTGCTGAAGCTTATCCAGAAGATGAAGGAACTTACACTTTTGTTGCCAATAATGCTGTGGGTCAGGTATCAAGCACAGCCAACTTGAGACTGGCAGGTACAGTGAATAACCTTCAGAACCACATTTAAATATGGCTCTAATCTCACAATGTCAGTAACAATCACTAAAGATTCCATGTAAACCATCGTTGGCCCTATCGTTCTCTTTTAATGCAACTAATAGTTTCCATGTTATATGCTGCATTCTCACTTTCCATTTATCCCATCTCATTATGAATCACAAAACATCATTTCTCATTTTGCCCTGCTTTGTCTTTATAATGTTCTGTAATGTATTGCTCTCCTTACCAGCTTTCATGCTTTCTGATCAGCATGTATCAGAATGGAGAGAAACATGCTAAAGAAATAGGTAGATTTGCTTTCTCATTTAGCTAGGATGAAAATTTTTTCTAAAAAAATGTAATGTAAGCATTACTATCCTCCTGTTGTCTTGATACAATTCTGATTTCACAGAAGCTATGGAGGATGATTTCAGGTCTGTATACCACATAGGTGTATTCACCGTCATTCAAAGAATGCCTGAAGGTTGAGAGGTCTCGTCCTAAGATGGTTTAGCATTTCTGATACTTGGGACTTTTAAACTGCCATCAGAAACACTTCCCTGGTAGTGGAGGGCACTTAGTTTCAAAACAAGATAACAATATTTTTATACAGACTATTTTTGCTGAGCTAATCTAATCTATGTATTATTAACTATGTATAAATACATCCAGATTGAGAGCAACTTTGGTTTTTCCCTTAATTTTAAACGCTTACTAATAATCAGATATTTTCTTAATAATCAATTTAAAGTGGCTTACAAAATAGAAAAAAAAAATGTAATTTTACAACCAGAGGGGAAAAAGTAAAAACAGAAAATAAGAATACCTAAACCAGATTATGTACTTCACTAGTGCCTTCACAAACAATACAGTGAACTTTTTTAGACTATTTATGTCTCGACTTGTTTGCCCGGAAAGTGGAAGGGAACATGTGTGACTTGGAACCAATGGTGGCATATGTTGACAAGACATTAGGACTGGACTGGATTCTAGTCCACCATTGAACTCTGCAACAGATCTGTAGACAACTCCAAATGAGTTCTGGTTTCAGTGGAGGGTAAGACATTAAAGGTTGGCATGCTTCTTTTCAGGATTTAGCAAATTTGAAGAAGTTGCGTCAAACTCCCAATGGCATGTCTCTTCATCAGTTTCATTTAAGAAGGAGTCCCTTGGCCAAAAGCCCATCTTCATCCAGCCTCTGTCAAGCGTCAGGGTGCACAACGGGGAGACAGTCAGATTTCATGCAAGGGTTTTTGGCATTCCCAAGCCAGAAATCCACTGGTTTCATAACCAGCAGCCAATTCTACCAACAAAAGATGTAGTTTTCCATTATGAGGAGGCCACAGGCATGGCTTTAATGCTTATAGTTGATGCTTACTCAGAGCATGCTGGGCAGTACTCTTGCAAAGCCACCAATAGCGCTGGGGAAGCCTCTTGTGCAGCTGCACTCACAGTGACTCCAAAAGGTAAAGCTCATCTTGCTGTAAAGACTTGGAAATTTACTTCATACCTCCTGCTCCCACTGTTACTAATGAGAGTCTCTGCTGTTTGTCTCATTGCATAATGTGGTCAGTCCATAATTTACTAATGAAGTAACACCCAGTAGGTCCTCCTAAGTTCTCAATTATGGGTTCACCTATATGGTTTAAATCTCTGAAGTATATAATCTGTGCATTACATCAGTAAGTATTTTTTTAGGCATCAACTTTGCTTGATGTTTTTCCTTTTCTAAAGAACATCTCATCATTGGATCATTAATGATCCGTTTGCTGTATATTCTTTGTACAGCATATGGAAGAAGGGGGACAAATGGTATTCTGTGGGAGGGGGCAGGGAAGAGAGAGAGAACGAGAGACTGTGTCACTCTGGTTAGCTGTGGTGACAACAGAAGGAAGGACCCAGATACTCTACAGCATCGCATGAGCCTTCGTCATCCATTCATCATTGGATCGCTGGGAATGAACGTTCTTTTGTGTGATGTGATGTCCTGGAGCACACTGCATCTGGCATGCTGCTTCCAAGTGACACTGATGTCTTTCATCTTCATCTTCCATGCCATTGTCTGTTACTAACCTAGCCAAGTGACAATGCTTAGATCTTAATATTCTTTTCTTTTTCTTGTCACTTGATTATACAGTGCGAGCCCTAGCTAGGCAGAGTTCTGGGAAAGATGTAAGAAAGTCCACCAAGTCCCAGGCAGTGGCAGATTCCTCTTTCACAAAGCAGGAGAGCAGAATATCCCAAAACGAAATTAAGTCATTTCAAGGATCATCCTATGAATACGAATCACAGGTTTTTGAAAACGTATCTCAAAGTTCCACCCACACAGCCTCATCGGTTCAAAACATAGAGTTGCATCATACTGCGTCCCTTTCACAAATTGCAGAGAGCACTGAGTTTTCTGGGAACTGGGCGGAAGAGGCAGTGGGCAAGGGCCCACAGATTCTGCTGCCACTTCAGGACCTCTCTGTAAAGTGCGGCACCACGGCTCAGTTCCTCTGTGTTTTACAAGACTCTTCTGTTGATGTAACCTGGACCCACGAAGGCGGAAAGATAGAGGACTCGGAAAGAGTGACGCAGTCGCAAGATGGAAATATTCAGTTTCTTAGCATACGTCACGTTCAGCTGGTAGACCAAGGATTGTACAGCTGTATTGTACGCAATGACTATGGAGAGGAGACCACGTCGGCAGTATTGAGCATAGAAGGTGCTTCTTTGGTTTTTAGCTGTGACTTTCTTCATTTCATCCTCATCGCTTTATGCAGCTTTTCTGCCCTGCAGATCGAATCAGTGAATATGTTAATTAGCATATCCCTAACTCAGCACTCTATTGATAAATGACTTCTGCAAGTCAGCCAGGTCATTGGCCAAACTTGTGACGAACATTCAACTTTCCAGTCTAGATTCAAGGAAGTTTAACTCTCAAATCTCGTTTCAGAAGGTTATGGTTCATTTCGTATGTGCTGTTTTTTCTAGTATTTACCAAATGTGCCACCTATGAAGTATACCAAAGAAGGTCAGAATGTTATAGTTCGTCAGGTATTAATTATTTATTGTTGTGCCTGACCAAGATTAAATTTAGTTATTTTAATATGAGGGGGCTCAACGTCTCTCATTTCTGCTCATTGTTTACAGATCTGGAAGTTCTAGATATTTATAAGGAGATTATATAAATAGCAGATTGGTCACTGAAAATAATAGGGTTCTGTCTGGACCAAAATGAGGAGTCTATAGATATTTCTTGATAGATGATACTGCTTTTCAGTCTCAGATCCTCCTGGAATCACAGAATTATCTAACGGCAAGAGTATTATTTTTGTTGTTATCATGCTTGATTTGCTGCTGTATCTGGAAGGGCATGAATAAATTTGTCTTAGAAGAGAGAAGTTCTTCCTCTTATCCATGGACTTCCTCTTAGATACGAAGGAGATAGGAAAGTTATTCTTCGGGTGCTAGAATGCCGTGCTGTATGTCGGCAGGTAAAGGATCTTCATTGAGTCCCATGGAAGGAAGCCGATGGAAAAAGTTCCAGCATCTCCAGGGGTCCATGGAGAACTATGGCCTTGAGGTGTCTCCTGACCTGTCCATACCATTTTTGAGATGTTAGAGATGAGCAGGGGATGATATGGTGCTATGTGACTGCTGTCTTGGCTCTGAATTTTGAAACAGGTTCATACATCATTTAATGTATCTGTAATCCTCAGTCACCCACAGGAGTCTTTTTTCTTTCTTAATCTGATATTCTGTTCTGTAGATATTCCTGGTAATATTTCCATAGTCCTCAAAGGGACTATCTCAAGAACTGAGGTCTAGTTATGCAAGTGAAATGGAAAATCTGGTGACATCCAGAGAGCTGACTCTCCATTTCCCCATAGCTGCTGGCTAGTGCAGTAATCACCCAGAGTGACTATATTTATCTGGGGGTGACATAGGTGACAATCGGGACAGGTTTTGCAGCCATGCAATTGGGTGTTGGCTGTGTTGTGGAGGTAGGAGAAATGTAGGTCTTTTCAGCTTGCTTTCTAAGGAACCTGGGGCCACAGTACATGATTGATTGTCATGTTGCTAGAGTAGATTTGAGCTGGACATTTTTGCCACAGGGTTTCCAGTTCCTTTGGTTCTAATTGATTATATTATTGAAGTGTTCATGGAGCAGAAGCATTTTTCTCTTGGAAAGTCCAGACAGCCTCTTTTATACTTAAGCAAGTTGAAAGATAAGCCACTTTTAAGTGTTTGAAGAATGAAGGATCAGGCACAGTCGTCTAATTGTGGAACATAAGACCAGTCTTCATATGTTCCTCTTTTGGTCTTATAACTTGATATAGGCCACATAGTTATCCATGATGATCAAGTAGGAATATAAAACCCCATAAGTCTGCTTGAGTAGAGTTCTTCTGTGCATAGTAAGCACAGATATATATTAGTTTGGGGACTAACATGCCGCCTTCCTTCTCATCCTAATCACATGTCACCTTCTCTAAATTCAGCATGTGTTTTACTCTTACAAACACAGCTAATTTATTCCTTTTCCTAACTTTATTCTCACCTAGCAAAAGAATCGCAAACCAGAGCAGTTACAAAACTTGCCCTTGGTTCAGACATTAAAAGTATTAAAACCCTCAAAGAGTCACAAATTAAAACAAGCCACGAAGTAAAGAGAGAATCATCAAAGAAAACGTGAAGTTTGTCCTTCACTTCGTGCCAAAGCCCACAAGGAACGGAGAAGCCAGTGAGGCCAGCCCACGTGCGTGGTGCCACACAGATGGACGGAAGACCGAGCGTGAACCCAGGGAACCCGCCTTGCTCAACAGGCTGCCCCAGGGATGATTGTGTCTAAGGCCTGCGGCTTTTCCCTCTATAATAAAAGCCATTTTGAGTTGAGGGCTCTCTGTTTGGCTCCTTAATATGTCATCAGACTTTGTGTAGTTTAAAGTTTTAAAGAGGGTTCAAATCAAAGGAGTACTTACTAGTAGGAAATGCTTAATTCTGCAGGAAAACCTGAGAATAGCCCTCAGCAAAAAGTGGCAAGTTAGAAAATGCATGCTCCTTAGTCTTTTAGTGATCAGTCGATAGGACGTTAAAAAAAAAATTCCTGTAGTTTGTGGATTGCTTTTTTGAATGCATGTAAAGGCATGAGGAATTAAAGAACTAAAAGTGGAAATTTCACAGAGAACCTAAAATAAAATTTTTAAAAAATCTTTCTGCAAACATTGTCATGTACTTTATCAGCTCATTGATTTGTTTGGCATGGATTTTTAGGGTGCATTTCAGAGATGTAGTTTTCTATTACCAGAATCAAGGAAAATCATAATTGTACAAATATACGAACTGAGGCAGAAAGTATGTGGAATTAATCATTAAAATCTCCATATATGTTTTTCCATTTTAGCCCCAGAATCCATTTTGCACGGGAGGATTGAAGAGCAGATTGAGGTGGAGATGAAAGGTATTGTTATATTGGATGTGAAATTCAAGTAGAAATTCCAAAGGATTAATAGAATCCTTGAGCTGCCTACTTTCTCTTCGTAATATTGAGAAAAATGACATAGATGTACAAATATATCTCTTAGAGTATATATTACTGTGTCGCATGCCTAGTTTAGTATGCTGATGGTTACATGCATTTCTTGGTAATTTGTTTGATGGTCATTTAAAATTTTGTATTTAAAATTTATCAGTCACATTCAACTTCATGTTTGCAGCCATTTTCAAAAGCGCGTATTGGAAAAGTTGTCATCTTAATGCATGAAATCAAGATGTAGAAGTTTGTTTTCAAAATCACAGTGAATTAAATTGAACAATAGACAATAACCTAGCTATCGTTCTCAGAATGCAATGTCCTGAATGAATTATGATTGAAATGCTATTTTGTTTAGGGTGTGTGAAAATGTTACATTCCCATTCTGGTGTACACTTCATGCACATACATCATTTTAACATTGATATGTCTCTTACACTGGCTTGCAGATAGCTGCCTTACGTGATCCTCATTGCCTGCTTTCCTTTGCATAACATTGTGACTTTATAGCTGTATTAGTTCGAATAAACGCCTTCTCACTTTATTTTAGCTAATTATTTATGGTTATAGTTCTTAATAGATATTTTTTAAGTAGTTAATTCTCAAAAATATAATAATTGAATCTGCAATCCAAAGGATCAGAAAGGGCGTTTATTCCACTCTCTGCAAGTCAGGTAAGAGTTTCCTCTTAGCCATCAAAAGAACAAAGTTTTCCTGATCTCAAAACAAACATGCACAGGAACATGTTATTTTGAAATGCATTTTTGCTTGTTCAAGAAGAAATTTCAACAGTCTGAAGAAAAGACCAGACAACGAACGATTTTCGTGTCAGAATCTTTTAAACAGAGCATGGTGTTGCGTTTATTCGAACAAATATGGTGAGTGAATTTTTTTTTATGGATTTGTGAGAATCTATAGCATGCATTTTATTCTATTTCCTATTTTGCAATTTCATTTATTTTCAACTTTTTCAAATACTACGGAAAATAGTAAAATGCTTTATAAATTACTTTTTTTTCAGAATTGTTCTCCGAGGGGGAATCTGAACATTCTGAAAGAGATACACGCGATGCCTTTTCAGATTCTGAAGACTTAGACCACAGCTCCATGGCTGCTAAAAGATATGCAAGTCGAATATCATCTACGAGCTCCTGGCCCGAATATTTCAAGCCTTCTTTTACCCAAAAACTTACCTTTCAATATGTTTTAGAAGGGGAACCTGTTGTTTTTACGTGTAAATTAATTGCTTGTCCAACTCCAGAAATGACTTGGTTTCATAACAATCGGCCCATCCCAACGGGTCTTCGACGGGTTATAAAAACTGAGAGTGATTTACATCATCACTCTTCCAGCTTAGAGGTTAAAAGCGTCCAAAGCAGAGATTCTGGAAGTTATAGATTATTAGCAATGAATAGTGAAGGGTCGGCTGAATCGACGGCATCATTGCTTGTTATGCAAAAAGGGAAAGATGAGAAATGTTTAGAATTTCTGAAAAGAGCAGAACAGGCACATGGAAATACGGAGGCTTTAGCTGAAAGGAGAGAAGACAGGATAGAGGTTGGCCTGAGGTTTACTGGCTCTCCCTTTAACAAAAAACAAGACGTAGAACAAATAGGAATGATGAGGACGATATACTTTAAGACAGTAAGTTCAGGCAGGAAAATGGACTTTCCCTATGAGGAGGAATATTTAGAAAGTAAATCTGACATAAGGGAATGGCCTAGCGTAGGTGAAAGCTTCCTGGACAAGGAGACCAAAATGAAGTTGCAACGTTTGCGGGAGGCTAGAAAAATGTTAATGGAGAAGAAGAAATTATCTGTTTCAGATGTGTCCTCTGAAATAAGCACAAGAACTCTGAGAAGTGAAGCTAGGGATAAAGACCTTCTGTTCTCTAGAGAGGAGCTGGAAGCCGAAAATAAGGATAAAGTAGATCATTCGTGTGAGGGGATTGTCCAAAATCCACAGGTCCTTCCTGATCAAATGGGTCAAAATGTAGAATCTGGAGAACCTCCCCCAAGCTTTCAAACTACTGTTGATGAAGAAATCCTCCAGACTGAAATAAGAATGAGCCAAGAGGAGTTTCTAAAAGAAAGTCTCCAAAAAGACCATTTATACAGTAGGATTCTGTTAAGCGAGGATACCCATGGAAGAGATCTTGAAGAAATTATGACCAAAACTGAAATTGGAAGGTCCTCTAGACATATCACTGTTGTAAATAAGAATGAGGAAATGTATGAGACTCCTGAAGAGGTGTCCCAAGTTGTCGTACCACACACCAGTGAAGCTTTGGGTGCAGTTATAAATATTGAAGAAAATGCAGAGCTAGATAGTGAGAACGTAAGAAATGACGATTTGGGAGAAGTACAGCACTTTACTTCCACAGAAGCTGATGAATTTGAAACCGAGCAAGAAGGAAGGACCACAAGATTTTTGGAAAGTTCTTTCCAAAAGCATCTACAACGTTGCCCACCTTCATTTCTTCAAGAAATTGAATCTCAAGAAGTTTATGAAGGTGACAGTTGTAAATTTGTGTGTCACTTTCAAGGATATCCTCTACCTATAGTGACATGGTATAACAATGATATACCAATCCCACATCACCGAGACTTTGTCACTCACACCTCGGAGAACTATTCAGTATTAACTTTTTCTTCTGTTCTTCCTCAAAATGAAGGTTCTGTTACCTGTGTGCTGTTTAACCAATATGGAACAGTAAAAACAACTGGTGTACTTAAAGTGAAGGCAAAGCAAGGACATGGGGTTGATGCACGTACAGTCCCAGTATTGTGTGAATACACTGATGAGGAAGAGGAGCTGGCATTGGTGTTTGACCAAACAAAAGGCATTCAGCCGTCTTGGAGACAAGAGGGTCGAAAACATCTCCAAACCAACTTCCCAGTTCCTTCCTCTGCAGACGCAGAATTGCTTTCCTTTCCTGTAGAAATTCAGATAACAGCAGCTACTCCAACCCCAGAACAGGATAAAGAGTCAAGAGAATTGTTTCACCCTGAGGAACTGGAACCTACAGTAACACCCCAGGATGAGGCTCCTCCGTCACCAAAACACAAATTTATATTTTCATCAGATATTACTAATGAGCCACCAAAAATGTTACAAGAGATGCCAAAGCATACCAGTTGTAGAGAAGGGGATTCCATAGTATTTGAATGTGTATTGTCTGGTGAGCCTAAACCAGTCGTGACATGGTTTCAAAATGGGCTCCTCTTAAAGCAGACCCAGAAGTTTCAACTTGAAGAAGTTAATTTTAGCCACAGATTATATATTAATGATATCAATTATCAAGATTCTGGAGAATATAAATGTGTTGCTCAAAACAGTTCAGGAACCGTTGAGAGTGTTTCAAATCTAACCGTGGAACCAGTCACTTACAGGGGGTATAGTCATTTAGAAAATACTGGTGGAATTTATACAAAATATTCCAGAGATCAACAAATTCAGGGAGAATCTGTAAGGGCCCATTTTTATGATTATCCGCCTGTTCCTTTTACTTCCCAGTCCAATATAAAAGAACATTCTGTAAGGGAATATTTTCAAAGCCTTGAGACAATTGAACAGATAGATCAGAAAGATCAGGTTCGTTGCACATATTCTAGAGAAAAATTACCCAGATTTATGCAAGGTGCTTCTAGAGCCATAAAAATCAACAAGCCTGTCAGAGCCAAACTCATGCAGTGTCAGGGTGAAGGGATAGAGGGACACATAGATGAAAAATCAAAGCTGTACCAAGCCAAGGGTACTGTTTATCCATTTGTTGATGATTTCGGTGAAGTTAAAAGAATTAGGAAAGAGGTAAAAATTGATTTCGGGAAAGTTGGTGATGCAGAAAGGGAAAATGTGCGAGAATACACCCCAAGAGACTATTTACCAAATATCCAGTCTGAGAGAGCTTCGGATAGCTACAATCCAAAAGATTCATCTCTCATCATATATGAAGAACCCCTTGAAGAGAGACACTACCCAAGGAAAAATGTGAAGCATAGAATCATTGCATTTGAAAAGTTACAACATGTAGAAAAAGGAGTTCTAGAAAAAAGACTTACCAAGAAATCATTTGTCAGTCCTCCTCAGAGGAAGCTTGATGACAGAGACTTTCCTTTTAAGCAAAGAGAATCAAGATCAAGTAACCTAAATGCAAATATATATCAGGCAGAGACAATGTCTCCAGACACTGAACCAGATTCATCTGACATTGTAATGAATTTAAAGCTGCTTTCTTCTCAAACGTATAAGGAATTTGAAGTACAAGAGGGGGAACAAGAGAAAGAAGTAGGTCTTATAGATCAATCTGTAATTTCTGGAAGGGCTGAACAGGAAGCACCCATTACATTTAACTTAAAGCCATTCCACTCTCAAATAGAAAATGCAGATCGAAAATTCCAAGCATTAGATGGTGGTCAACCCGAAGAAGCTGGTTTTAAAATCCAGCATCCTGCTTCTGAAATAGCTGATGCAGAGAGCATTGTATTTGATCTAAAACAAATGTATTCTCATATAGGAGATCCAGCTAAGGAATTCCAAGGGCCAGAAACTCAGCAACAGAAAACACCTTATAAAGAAGAAATTGCCGGCACTGAAACATCACAATCTGAGACACAAAATACCTCTAAAAGTGTGCTGAATAACATTTTTACCAGTCCAGAAATGTCTTCCAGCCATGAATTTTCAGATAGGACTGTGATGGAGAAGAGGCATTTTGATAAAAATATTCTTTCTTTGGAAAAACATACACAAGAACATAATTTAGAAATTTTAAATCCTGATATTTCTCTTAAATCCTTTTGCGAAGAAACCCATAGTGAATCATGGGCCCTACTTCAAACCTCATCTCCTGATGTAGGAGAAACTGATATTTCTGAGGAAAACAGTTCTCTAGAAAATGGAGGTAGAAGTTTCATTTCACATTTGAAAAAAGCAGCAAGTGAGGAAAAGCTCTTAGAGGTCTGTGAAAAGGAAGAAGAACACACTTTGGAACCAGAGTCGGCATCATTTCAGAAGCAGGATGGAAGGACACAGGGATATGTCACTGGAATTTTGGGAGACCACAGAGGTAATGTTCACCAGGCAGCCCCATGCCACACAGAAGTGAGCCAGCACTTTCCATTCTTAATGACTGAGGAACAGCAGGATCCAAATGAACAAATAAGGGAAAAAATTGATGCCTTTGGAAAAGAAAAATGTAATGAAGTTCAGGTTCAGAATGAAACTTCTGTCTCCACTACTGAAGGAGAAGAGATAGAAACTTGTTTTTCTGAAAATCTTCCTAAATCAGATGAGGCACGTACAACAGAAGTAATGGACTCTGAGACCTCTCTGACAAAATATTTACTTGCTGCTGGAAAGCACGAAGTTCCTCAAACAAAAGACGCCAAACACAAGGCAAACCTTCTCCACAGTGAATCAATCACATCAATGGAGGTTGAAGAAGTAACTTTCAACACTGTGTATGAATATTACAACCAACAACAGGAATCATTAGGTCGCCCATTTTCCCCTGAATCTGATATTTCGATTGATGTGGGAAGTATAAGCAGTGAAGAAATCTCAGAGTTAGATCAGTTTTATACCCCACCATCCTCTGTTGAACATTTTGAAACTCCAAATTCTCCTGATTTCTATTTCACTCCTTCAGATAAAACTAAACAGTCCGCAACAAATTCGGGAGGTGAGAATGTGGGAAGAACTACACCTTTAGAGGAAGCTGCCGAAAGGTACTCCACACCTTCGGAAGGAGAGGTAGCAGAGAGATACTCCACACCTCCAGGAGAGGTACTGGAGAGATATTCCACACCCCCAGGGGAGGCTCTAGAGAGATATTCTACACCCCCAGGAGAGGCACTGGAAAGATATTCTACACCCCCAGGGGAGACAATGGAGAGATATTCTACACCTTTAGGAGGAGAAACAGTTGAAAGATATTCTATTCCTACTGGAGAACCAAATCCCACTGGAAACTTAAAAAGGTACCCATCAAAAATAGAAAGGGAAGACAGTACACCAAATGAACATTTCCATACACCTACAGAAGAGAGGAGTTCAGCTAATGAACTATGGCGTTCCGATTCATTTGGCACGCCCAATGAAGCCATTGAACCAAAAGACAATGAAATGCCGCCATCTTTCATTGAACCTCTGACCAAAAGGACTGTATATGAAAACACAACATTAGGCTTCATTGTTGAAGTTGAGGGCATTCCAGTTCCTGGTGTGAAATGGTATCGAAATAAATCTCTGCTAGAGCCAGATGAAAGAATCAAAATAGAAAGGGTGGGTAATGTGTGCTCTTTGGAGATTTCTAACATTCAAAAAGGAGAGAGGGGAGAGTACATGTGCCATGCCGTGAACATCATAGGGGAAGCAAAGAGCTTTGCAAAAGTAGACATAGTGCCCCAAAAAGAAAGAGCAGTGGCCCTCCCACCTCCAGTAACACATCAGCACATTATGGAGTTTGAACTGGAAAACACGACATCATCAAGAACTCCTTCTCCTCAAGAAATTGTCCTGGAAGTTGAATTAAGTGACAAAGACGTTAAAGAATTTGAGAAGCAAGTGAAAATAGTCACAGTTCCTGAATTCACTCCTGATCATAAAAGCATGATTGTGAGTCTGGACGTTCTACCATCGAATTTAGCGGATCCAAATATGGCCTCGAGGGAGGAAGAAGGCAAAGATTTAAAAATTGATTTAGAAGTATTTGAAATGCCTCCTCGTTTTATAATGCCTATTTGCGATTTTAAAATTCCAGAAAATTCAGATGTGGTGTTCAAATGTTCAGTCATAGGCATCCCTAGCCCGGAAGTTAAATGGTATAAAGAATATATGTGTATTGAACAAGATAATGTCAAATATGTGGTCAGTGAGGAGAATGGAAGTCACACCCTTACAATTCGAAACGTCGGTCCATCTGATAGTGCGACATACAGGTGCAGAGCTATGAACCGCGTAGGAGAGGCTATCTGCCGGGGATTTCTCACCATGGGAGGTTCTGAAATGTTTGCTCTGACAACAAAGAAAAGCAAAGTGACTTTAAGCAGCTTGAAGGAAGAGTTAGTCTTAAAGAGCAAATATTCAGGCAGCTTTTTTGAATTTCAGGTGGTGGATGGGCCTCCCAGGTTTATCAAAGGTATCTCTGACTGTCACGCACCTTTAGGCACAGCAGCTTATTTCCAGTGTTTAGTCCATGGCTCTCCACGACCCACGGTTTACTGGTACAAAGATGGGAGATTGGTGCAAGGTTCACGGTTCAGTGCTGAGGAAAGTGGCATAGGGTTCCATAACCTGTTCATAATGAACTTAGGAAAAGATGACGAAGGCGAGTACAGGTGTGTGGCTACGAACGAGTCAGGAATGGCAGAGACCTGTGCAGCCCTCACCCTAACTTAGTATCTTGTGCATAGTTTCAGTGCCTCCGTAATGATCAAATTGATTGAGTGCTGCCATATTTTCCAAATTATATAAATCCAATAAATTTCCAAATAGGTCTACTTGATCTGAATTTGATACATTGAAAACCCCTGGGGAAAACAGTCTCTCTCTGTAGAAATCTCATGTTTGTAGGACATGTAAATATTCTGTGATCTCAACTGTGGAATTATCACTGTGTCAACTCTGCTGTGAATCATCAAGCATGATTAAATATCTCCGTGGCTACCTAACTGTTTGTACCGCTGCTTTACCCTCATTCCTCCTCCACAAAAGAGTTTCGGTAGAATGCATTCTCTTTTACCAGATAAACTATTTACGTAAAGTAAAACATAAGATGGAAGACTGGGTCAGATGACCACGCAGACAGGTTGTTAAGGTAAATCTCCTCTCTGCTCTGAGTATTAAGTCATTTTTGAAATTGTAACCCTTTTGTATCCAAATCCAGGCTTACTGACTTGGACTTAGAATAGATAAAACAAATAACAGAAGCCAGCCTCACCCAATTGATAACTAGTTCTCTAATCTGTTTTACATTGCAACCTTAATATATTTGTTTGGCTCTTTTAAAAACATTTTCATTATTAATATCCCTCTTCTTTGTAAATGTTTTGACTGTTGCTGGTTTTGAAGGGACCAACAGTGCTTTCTTTTTGGATGGAGTTCATCTAGACATTTGTACATTTGCAAAATATGCGAAGAAAGATCTTTCCACTTTTGGGAATACCTCTTTTTCTCAATTTTTAAAATATCATCAAATGTTAAATGCAACATTCACTTGATATTGACCTGGGGGAGAGGGGAAACTATTTTATTACATTTATATAGAGATTTTAAACTGTAGTCCAATTTCAGAATCTTTAACATTAGAAAATAGAAGGTGGGGCATTTTTATATCCAGCAATACAGTAATTTATATCTCAGATTATATGCAAATAACAAGATAATAAGCTTTCCTATCATTTTTAAACTAACTAGAAATTTTTAAAACTAATTAGAAATTTAAAAGCATTCAAATTTAAGATATATGTGTCTCTAAGGTGACTTTGTTTTTCAAAATTATAAAAAATTCACAAAACTCTTGACAGTGTATCTGTGTATCACTGTGAACCTAAATCTTCTCACATAAGATGTAATAAATATAAGACAATTCAGTTTTCTTACCTAAGAATGAGGACTTGGACCAAAAGACCTCAGAAATAATTGTTCAACTCTGCGATTCTGTGTCATCCTAATAGTAACGTTTCTTAATATAATTTAGGATTAACTTTAGTTTTACAACAAATGATGAGAAAATAATAGAATGTAGTAATGAAGTTACGAATCTTTCCTCCCTCCAACTCTGAATTACTCTCTGTTACCTAACAGCTGGATTTGTCCTCTGCATCGAACTTTTATGTACCATGATCATATTAGAGATATTGCTTTTAATTATAATAACTTAAGCAATTTAAATTTAATTTTCAAAAGAATTCATATATTCAATTATGTTTGTTTCTTTCATCTATCCATTTTTTATTCCCACAGTAGGAGTCCCTTAAAGCCTTCCCAAATTCAAGGAGCAATTGAGAATGTGCAGAATATAGAGCAGTCAGGCTTACACCCCTCCCCACCCTGCCCCCCTAAAACATCTGTTTTCCTGTCTTGAGTCACCATAACTCATCCAGATAGATATACTATTATGGAACAATCGTTTCTGTTTCAACCAGTGAGCACATAGTATCTGTGATAATAAGTATAGATATAATATATTGCATCATAAATCCCTGAAATAAAATTAGTTCTATAGTTTAGGGACTTAGGGATTTATTCTACTCTTAGTTACAAAATGGACATTTCAATAAATTAGAAATTCAGGTCATGACAAACAAGACAATGGCTGGCGCAGGAAGGACGGAAGGAGGCAAGGGAGGAAGGAAGAAGGGAAAAACCTTGTAATGTCTTACTGAATTTAGAGGAAAGAAGAGTTTGATTTTGCTCATTAGAATTCTTATAGGCTTTAATGCAATGAATTGAGGATATTCAGAATAACAAATGACTGAAGGAAGGAAAATAAGCCTTGCCTTACTTACTTGGCTTACTTATTGTTGTAGGTAATTAAATGAAATTTTTTTCTGATTCAATGGCACATAACTTAAAAGCCGGGAATATTAATTTCTCTGATGCTGGATAGAGAATTCATTGTGTTATACATAGTAAAGTTTAGACATTAGCTGCAGCTACTACATGTACTTTTAACTATACCTTTGATGTTTAAGCACATTTAAATTTTATTTACTGTATTTTTTATGGTCAATACACCATGTTAGAAGTAAGAGAATACAACTGAAAATACTTCAAATATTAGTGAGTTGGGATGATTTAAATATTCACATTCATTCCCTTTACAGATATTTCGGGAGTTCAAATGAAGGGACATGAGTAATAAATGTAAAGTTAAGTGGTCACCATTAGTATGTGAAATTAATCAATGGTTATGCAGTTTACTAATTTGAAATAATAAGTAACTGCATATGTATTCTACAATGCCATTGGTAAATTTTGTCAGTACACTTAGAGCCATTAGACACTAGAGTTATGCCTTCTAATACTTCTGTGCCAGCACAGAGAGGAATTAAGGCATGACTACTCCATGTGTTGCAAGGGGAGTGAATTAATAAAATAATAATTCTGCTTTTGGGAAAGGTAATAAAACTATTTTAACAGAGCTGTTCTACATTCCTACCAGATTTAATGAAAAGCCTAATTCCTTCTCATCAAATTATGCCTGTCATCGTGATACTGTTTAAAGAATATCTGTTATTCACTCTTGTTTTTCTGTTCAATAATGCTGTATAGGTATTTCTCACACAATAAAGTACAATCCCATTTTTAGTGTTGGAGTTATTTTCTTTCATTCCTGATTCTCCCATTTTCTTGACTTAACAAAAGCCTTATTATAAAAGCTCTGTTGAAATACTATGGCAATTTACATGGCCAAAGAAGGCAAGAATTTCTCTTAAGTGAAACCAATGATTCTCTTACAAATACAAATTATAGCCTCTTTTTTTTTTTATAATAGCTTTAGTTTATAAGCAGTAACAGAAACATCAGTGTTTTATTTTGGAAATAATCAGTCTTCAGTTTGACAATGGCTATATCATTCTTAACTCAAGAAAATTCTAAACATAAATAATAATTCTGGATCTTTTTGAATTTGATTTAAATAATTCTAGATTCTTTTATTTTAAATATACAGACGGCAGTTTTTCAAACTTTAGAATTGGGGTTATACCACAGAGAAAAATTCATAAAATAGCTTTAAAGTGTATAAACTAACACAAATGAAGTGGATTGAAAGTTGCATGAATACAGTGTTTATAGTTATATAATGTAAAATGAGCTAAGATTAAAAATTTAGAAATGTGCTTTTTAAAACATCTTAAGATAATCTAATGATTCCAGGAATAAAGCAGAAGAAAGCCATCAGCTGGTGCATAATTTTTTGACTTCTATTTTTTGTTGTTGTTAAATAAAATTGATAGTAAAATAATAATCACTTTTCCCCATACAGAGTTTTCTAGTTCTCTTCTGTCTGCTGAGGAAGAAGAATTCCCAACTTATAGCTCTGGCCTTCAGTTCTCTAATAGAAATGAAACACTTGAACTTTTGTCTGAACCTCCAATTCATTCAACTACATTTGATTCCAAAAAGGAAGGCCATATTCCAGTTTTCACCAAAGAAGTGTCAAATGCTGAAATAAGCATTGGGGATGTAGCTAAACTGTCTGTTACTGTCACTGGCATTCCCAAGCCTAAAATTCAGTGGTTCTTTAATGGAGTCATGTTAACCCCTTCTGCTGACTACAAATTGGTTTTTGACGGCAATGATCATAGTCTGATCATTCTGTTCACCAAATTTGAGGATGAGGGAGAGTATACATGTGTTGCCAGTAATGAATATGGACGGACAGTATGCAATGCCTATCTAAAAATCAGTTCCAAAGGAGAGGGGCACAAAGAGACAGAACCAGAACCAGTGGAGAAATTTCTGGAGAAGTCTGAAGGGCCTTGTCCTCCTTACTTCCTTAAGGAGTTCAAACCAATTCAGTGTGCTCGGGGGCTCCCTGCTATCTTTGAGTACAGGGTTCTTGGAGAGCCTGCACCCACTGTTTTGTGGTTCAAAGAAAACCAGCAGCTTTGCACCAATGTCTACTATACCATCATTCATAACCCAGATGGTTCTGGAACATTCATTGTCAATGACCCTCAGAGGGAAGACAGTGGCCTCTATGTCTGTAAAGCAGAGAATACATGGGGTGAGTCCACCTGTGCAGCAGAGCTCCTTGTAGTTCTGGAAGACAGGGACATGACCGATGCTCCCTGCAAAGCAGAGCCCACACCAGAGGCTGCTGAAGGTTTTCCATTAAAGGGTCCTGCAGTTGACACATTTGACTCAGAGAAGGAAATTGCAGCTTTTGTAAACAACACCGTTTTGAAAGCTGCTTCTATGGCAGAAGAAAACCAGCAGCTTGCTTATGAGCATACTGTTAAAGCCAGTGAACTAAGTAGTCAAGTTACTTTAGTGGCCGAGCACTTGCAATCGGTAGTCATGTTGGAGCAGAATGTGCCTGATCCAGAAAGCACCAGGGCGCTTCTTTCCGTCAGCGGCACCATTTGTACTCAGTCTATCAAGGAACTGTCTCCCAATTTACAGCTGGAGATGGTCAAGTCCCAGAAAACTCTCCGCAAAGATGTCCTAATGCTTCAAGAGCCTGAACAACAGGTGGTCCTATCAGATGCTGAAAAAATCTTCCCAAGTGCTGTGTCTATAGAAGAAATCAGTTCATTAACAGTGGAGCCTCTGAAAACTTTACTAGCTGAACCCGAAGGGAGTTATCCACAGTCTTCAATAGAAGACGCTCCAGCCCATTCATATCCAACCTCTATGGCTGAGGAAGAGCTTTTACCAGAAGAAAAGACAGTGTCTTCAATGGACAAAGAGCAAAGACTGACCCTTCCCAAGCAAGACACACCAAGTGCTCTCACCCTGAGTCAGAGCTTAGCTGAGGGAAGCGTGGAAAGTTTTAAGGGTCCTGAGGTCATCACCTCTGAGGTCAACCGGGAGCCCCAGGTCCCTTCAGAGCACACATGCAGAGAAGATGAAATTTTGATGGAAAGTGCAGATCAACTGGAAAGCACAGGGCAAGATCATGCAGCCAGGACTGAGGAAGGCAAGTCCTTAAGATTTCCACTAGCGTGTGAGGAAAAGCAGGTACTGCTCAAGGAAGAGCATTCTGATGACTTGGTCATGCCCCTGAACCAAACCAGTGAGTGTAAGAAAGAGCCCTTGATGGTCAATGGAGTGCAAGAGGTGCAGGCAAGTGACACTCTTTCTAAGGAGAGTTTGCTTCCTGGAATTCCAGAAGAACAACGATTAAACCTCAAAACTCAGATCCGCAGGGCTTTGCAAGCAGCAGTGGCCAGTGAGCAACCAAGTCTGTTCTCTGAATGGCTAAGGAACATTGAAAAGGTGGAGGTGAAGGCCATAAACTTCACCCAAGAGCCCAAGCGCATTCTGTGTACCTACCTTATTACCTCAATGAAGACTCTAATGGAAGAATTAACCGTTGCTATTGAAGGCATTGATCCACAAATGGCTAACTTGAAAACCGAGCTTAAGGATGCTTTGTGCTCTATTGTGTGTGAGGAAGTAAACATCTTGACAGCCGAGGGTCCCAGAATCCTGAAGGGAGCCAGAACATGCTCGCAGGAAGAGATGGGTCCTTTTCCAGATTCCCAGAAGGTTGATGCAGTCTGGGAACCAGAAGTCAAATCTAAACATCTTGTCTCTGCAGAAGAGGTCAGCTATTTTCATGTGGAAAGTCAGGTCAAAGTTGCAGATACCGCACCTGTCCCTGATGGTGTTGTTCCAGCTCCCAGCCCTGATGAAAAACAGGATGAGACCCCAAAGCCGTCAGAGGAAAGAAAGAAGTCCCCCGGAAGTGGTACTGGGGAGGCTGGCCTAGGAGAGCTACAGGAAGCTGAGGGCAGCGTAGTTGAAGGGAACGGTCCTGTCATTCACACACCCTTGGTGGACATTACTGTGGAGGAAGGTGACACTGTAAAACTCTCATCATCCATAACAAACGCCAAAGAGGTGAATTGGTATTTTGAGAGCACACTGGTGCGTTCAGATGAAAAGTTCAAGTGTTTACAAGATCAAAATACATTTACGTTAGTAATCTACCAAGTAAATACAGAAGAACATCAAGGAGCATATACCTGTGAGGCCTTGAACGACAAGGGAAACGCAGCAACTTCAGCCAAACTCACTGTAGTCAAAAGAGGTTGGATTTTAAGGATGAGGGGGCTTGAGCTCTAATGTTCACTGGATTGTAATGATTTCGTTTCCATCACTGAGTTTTCACTTACCTGCCTCTGCCAGAATGTGATTTGTGTAGAGTAAGAATTAAACCACAGACATAATCATGGTTATTAATTCTTTTCCTTTTCCCTTACTGCCTTACGAGGTCATACATTATCCTATCTACGTCCCTATTTATTTTTAAAATTAGATGTTATATTCCTATGTTCCATAATACCAGTATGTTTTTTTAGTTATATTTAGTTGAAAGTACTTTAATATAACATATAACAAAAGCTGTCAGTGAACACCTTGCTGCCTGAAATTACCAGTCTCATCCCTAAATTCAGAATAACCATGATTAATTGTCCATTGGTGTTTCTTATTTGTATTTCTTTTTGGATATTGTTTCACTTCATCACTGTATGTAGTATATCACTTTTTAAAAATGCTGTTCACAGTGTCCTTAGCATGGTATATTTAAAGAATATATCATGTTGTTATGCATGTAAGCCCATAGCATCACATTTTAATCATGTTTTTCACAATCCACTGCAAAGTAACGATTGAATGTGTTAAAAGCTACTTATTGTCTTCTTTTACCTTCAATGATTGTTCTCATTTTCCAGTCACTTGTCTTCAACCCCTGCAATCCATCTCACCAGTTTCAACTGTTTTACTTCATTAATAGCAACAAAAGTGAGAAGAGAAAGAAAAATGTGGTCTGCCTGATAAGGAGGCATGCTAACAGCCTCTGCTTCCCTTTGCAGCTGCCCCCGTGATCAAAAGGAGAATCGAGCCCCTGGAAGTAGCTCTGGGCCACCTAGCCAAATTCACCTGCGAGGTCCAAAGTGCCCCCAATGTTCGTTTCCAGTGGTTTAAAGCTGGCCGAGAAATTTACGAAAGTGACAAGTGTTCCATTCGCTCCTCAAAGTATGTCTCCAGTCTGGAAATCCTGCGAACCCAGGTGGTGGACTGCGGCGAGTACTCCTGCAAAGCTTCCAACGAGTATGGCAGTGTCAGCTGTACAGCTACCCTAACTGTGACAGGTAAATGGCATAGACTGAGCTGGTTGCCCTGCTTCACACTGTAGCCTGTTTTACTTTTTCTGCAGCGCAGGATGGGCTTGTGCTGCCAACTGGAGAGACCAACAGCCATGCTGTGACACAGGGGCTAGGTCGCACAGCATCCATGTGGGATGAGATCTCATTTGTTACTGTCTTCTTTCTAAGAGCAGCTAAGGGAAAAATAAAAATAACTTATTATTTTGAGAACAATGTCAAGGAATCCAATGAGCAGTGGCACCTGAAAGTTTGGTTTGGAGTTTGGTTGTTTTTTTGTTTTTTTTTTTTCGGTTTGTTTTGTTCTCTTTCTCTCTCGCTAAAATGACTAGCATGGTGGAAATATCTTGGCTAATTCCTTCTGGCCTGGCTTGGCACTTAATGTGACACATTTCAGGATAGTGTATTGCTACTAAAATATAAATAATGTCCCATTGTATTTAATAATTTGGAACCAGTTAACCAGTTAAGAACAGAATTAAAAACTGGGGGGGGGGGGAGCCAGCTCATAAGATTAAAGTTAAATCCTAAAATAAGACAGGGAGCTCTTCAGGACTATAAACTAGGATTTTCACCCTAGGTTTCACTACTAATTTGAAAATAAGAGCAACTACATAAATATTCTGTTCTCAATTTCCTCATTGACAAACAAGATGACTTTTGAGTAGCTCACACTCATTGAGTATTTGGTTTCCCTCATTAGGAAAAAAAAATTCAGTAGCACTTTTCTTTTCTTTGTCTGTTTGTCTCTGTCTGTTTCTCTTTTGCTTTCTTCTTCCAAGGATAAGTGTGAATGTAAAGTCTGGGGTAGCAATTCTCTGTGCTATTGAGAGAAGATATGCACTAAATATCTGGGTGGAAGAGCCCCTTGGTCTTTTCCAATAGAAGCCTGAAAGGGAAAGGCAAACAAAGGCCATCTTTTTAGCTTGGAAAAGTCAGGGTTCCCTCTAGCTTCCTCTTCCCTGCAGCTCTTTCATGTATCAAAAAATCTGAAACCCAGGCCCATGATAACCCATCCAATGGTTCACTCTGTGATTGGAGTGTCCATACAACCAGCTGTCTGGCAGTATTCTTAATGATGCCTTTGGAAACCTCTTCACCCAAATTAGTCCAGCTGAATAAGGGCACTAATACCTGAGCTTTCAAATAATAAGAGGGAAAGGAGGAAGAGGAGGAGGTTTTTTTTTTAATTTAATTGGAAAGAGGTTCCTAAAGACTTCCTTCAAAATGCAGAATGGAAATAGGAAATTACTTCTATAAATTTTTTTACAAGTTCAAAATGATGTAGGGAATGATTCAGAGTTGGGCCATTGAAGGATTTGCTGATGGTTGACATGAAGGTTAGGGAGACTTCACCAAAGTACTCTGTCTTCTTATCACTTAATGTCCCTACTCTTCAGGAAAGTCGAGTGCATTTTCTTTATCTTCCTTACACAGTCTTCTAATTCACAGAATTTAAGGAGCAGCTGAATTGCTTATCAAATGATTCAGATAATGAATCAGCTACTAAAGTGGACAAATCATTAACAATAATAATGTTACTAGACAAAGCAACATTTGTTCTTTCCTTTATGGGAGACATTGAAAGTGGTGTCTCGTGCCTCTATAAAGAACCCTCTCATCCCTTTCCTTTGGCCAATCTTTTCATCTGATGAATTTATTATCCTATTTTAAATAATGTCTCGTGTCTATCTAAATATGTAGCTCATCTTTTCTCTTTCTTAGAATATATAATCACAGCAAGAGCGTCTGTGGGGACAAAAATATAATGTGGAAAAAACTTTCTTTTGCAGAGGCATATCCACCAAGCTTTTACTCCAGACCTAAGTCTGTTACAACTTTTGTGGGTAAGACAGCCAAGTTCCTCTGCACGGTATTAGGGACTCCCGTGATTGAAACCATTTGGCAGAAAGACGGTGCTGCATTATCACCTTCCCCTAACTGCAAGATTTCAGCGGCAGAAAATAAACACAGTTTAGAACTCTCAAATCTTACAATTCAAGATCGAGGAGTTTATTCTTGCAAGGCTTCCAACAAGTTTGGAGCTGACATCTGCCAAGCTGAGTTAATCATCATCGACAAGCCGCATTTCATTAAAGAATTAGAACCCGTGCAATCCGCCATCAATAAGAAGATCCATCTTGAGTGCCAAGTAGATGAAGACAGAAAAGTGACCGTAACATGGAATAAAGACGGGCAAAAACTACCCCCTGGGAAAGATTATAAGATCTATTTTGAAGATAAGATAGCATCCCTTGAGATCCCTCTGGCCAAACTAAAAGATTCAGGCACCTATGTTTGCACTGCTTCCAATGAGGCTGGGAGCAGCTCCTCTTTGGCAACAGTTACTATCAGAGGTAAGAAATGTGTGAATGAATGTTATTTTTCATTTTAAGGATGCCACTGGAGAAAAACTATTGACAAACAAGGCAGTCCATACATTTTATTATTAAAGTAATTTCATGCAAACAAACCTTTGGTTTGGGGAAATCTTGGCATTGTCTGATTTTATATTTTCAATCTTCTTCAGAAGCTACTCTGTTCTTTTAAAACTGTGTGCCATTAACAAAACGTGCTTAAAATGTCTTCTAAGAACTTCAAGTGTCTAGGCAACCCTTAACTATCTTCTCTTATGCAGTTGTTTTTTGTGTAAGACAGAGAGTTTGTGTTTCACATAAGACAAGAGTTGGCTTGCTTTTATGTTTGTTTGTTTGTTTGTTTGTTTTAATTGAGAGCCCAGGATAGGTTTTAAAATCATGGAACTCTAGAGAACTATTGAGGGCACCACAACCCTGTCAGAAATTTCATTGAGATATTTGATGTGTGTTGTGTCTTCTTGTGGTATATGTCTCCTTTTCTTTTGTGGAGTTGACGCTTCACATCTCTTTCCTTTCTCTTTTTTGTTAACTTCCCATAGAGCCACCATCCTTCGTGAAGAAGGTGGATCCCTCTTATTTAATGCTGCCAGGTGAATCCGCGCGCCTCCACTGTAAGCTGAAAGGCTCCCCTGTGATCCAGGTCACTTGGTTTAAAAATAACAAAGAAGTTAGTGAGAGTAACACTCTTCGAATGTCTTTTGTCAATTCTGAGGCTGTGCTTGATCTGACGGATGTCAAAGTCGAAGACAGTGGTACTTACTCATGTGAGGCGGTGAATGACGTTGGCAGTGACTCTTGCAGTGCTGAAATAGTTATCAAAGGTTGGTTGACTCGGAGTCCGTGGGTTTTCTGAGAAAAAGATTTTCTTTGTATTTGCTTGGGACACCTCACTTACACAATGCTTTCGTGCCTTTGTAGAGCCTCCATCTTTCATCAAAACTCTTGAGCCTGCAGATATAGTGAGAGGAACAAATGCCCTTCTTCAGTGTGAAATCTCAGGCACAGGACCATTTGAAATTAGCTGGTTCAAAGACAAGAAGCAAATTCGAAGTAGTAAAAAGTACAGGTTGTTGTCTCAGAAGTCTCTGGTGTCTCTGGAGATCTTTTCTTTCAATAGTGCGGACGTTGGTGAATACGAATGTGTTGTTGCTAATGAAGTTGGGAAATGTGGCTGCAGAGCAACTCACTTCTTAAAAGGTCAGTGCTTGAACAAAACGGTGCCTCACTAACCTATTGTCGAAATCACTTTCTTAATCCACTGAAGGAAAACCAGCGCTTTTTCTTCTTCTCCTATCCCGTGACAGTATGTTTCACTTTTGTTTTAACCTGGGATCTTGGGGACAAAGTCAGTGACCTTCATCCAGCCTTTATTCTGAGAGGACTGTAAATATTTAATCTCCGGTAACAAAAGTGGGTTTCATAATCATCTTTTATGACCACGTTGTCCACTGATAACCACAGCTGTGCTTCTTTCTCTCGGATGGAGGTGTAACTGTTCTTAAATTTTAATTTATTCTTCTCATGAACCGACACTACAGAAGGGCGGTATTGGATGAGAGTAATGTAACCTAGATGAAATAAAGGTATATGGTGTCGAAAGTGTTTGGGAGTTGACAAGCTTTGTTCTCTTTCTTTAACTAGAGCCACCAACCTTTGTAAAGAAAGTAGATGATTTTACCGCACTAGCAGGTCAGACCGTTACCTTACAAGCTGCCGTGAGAGGGTCAGAACCCATCTCGGTCACTTGGTTTAAAGGACAAGAGATCATTAAAGAAGATGGAAAGATCAAAATGAGCTTTTCTAACGGTGTTGCGGTCTTGATCATCCCTGATGTTCAGATTAGTTTTGGTGACAAGTACACATGCCTGGCTGAAAATGAAGCCGGGAGCCAAACGTCCATTGGGGAGTTAACAGTCAAAGGTGCGTGCAGGAACATTTGTAACTTAGAATCACTATTTCCATTTGAAGTGGAATCCTAATGCACACTTGATCATGCTAACTATTTAATACCATTGTAGAACCTGCCAAAATTGTTGAGAGAGCAGAGCTGGTCCAGGTGACAGCCGGAGACCCAGCCACGCTGGAGTACACAGTCACAGGCACCCCAGAACTCAAGCCCAAATGGTACAAAGATGGAAGACCTTTGGTTGCTAGCAAAAAGTACCGAATAAGTTTTAAAAACAATGTTGCCCAACTCAAATTTTATTCAGCTGAACTGCACGACAGCGGCCAGTACACATTTGAGATTTCCAATGAGGTGGGCAGCAGCTCCTGCGAAACAACGTTCACTGTGTTAGGTTAGTACCTTCGGAAACCAATGCTTACACACTCCTCTGTAACCCAGCCAGTGCGCACACATCAAATCACTGAGCACTTTCCCATGCTTACCTTTCTTTTCTTCTTGTGCCACGAACAGATCGAGACATTGCTCCGTTTTTTACCAAACCCCTGCGCAACGTAGGCAGTGTTGTCAACAGTACCTGCAGGCTGGACTGCAGAATCGCTGGCTCTCTCCCTATGAGGGTGTCCTGGTTCAAGGATGGTAGAGAAATAGCTTCTTCTGACAAATACAGAATAGCCTTTGTGGAAGGCACGGCCTCCTTGGAGATAAGCAGAGTAGACATGAATGACGCGGGCAATTTTACTTGTCGTGCCACGAATTCTGTGGGAAGCAAAGACAGCAGCGGAGCCCTGATTGTGCAAGGTGGGCTGGAGACTTTGCATTTCATTCTGATATAGACGATGTTCAAATTAAGACTTATTCCCTTAGATCATGCCTCTTAACTCTTAGAAATTCTCTCTTATTACCCCCCCCCTTTAGAACCACCCAGTTTTGTAACTAAGCCTGCATCAAAGGACATTCTGCCTGGCTCAGCAGTCTGCCTGAAGAGCACCTTCCAGGGGTCCACCCCTTTCACAGTCAGATGGTTTAAGGGTGGCAAAGAGCTCGTCTCTGGTGGAAGCTGCTATATCACCAAAGAAGCTTTAGAAAGTTCTCTGGAACTCTATGCAGTAAAAACCTCTGACTCGGGCACGTACACCTGTCAAGTCAGCAACGTCGCCGGAAGCGTGGAGTGCAGTGCAAACTTATTTGTAAAAGGTTTGCCTGGTTTTCTTGACATCTTTGTGCTACCCTCTTTATGCGTTCTTTCTTCTTCCTCATGTTTCTTAATAACTTCCTTCCTTCCACAGAACCCGCCAGGTTTGTTGAGAGGTTAGAGCCGTCACAGCTGTTAAAGAAGGGAGACACCACCCAGCTGGCCTGCAAAGTAACTGGCACCCCTCCAATTAAAATAACATGGTTTGCAAATGATAGAGAAATTAAGGAGAGCAGCAAACACAAAATGTCTTTTGTGGAGTCCACTGCAGTTCTAAGACTTACAGATGTTGCCATTGAAGACAGTGGCGAGTACATGTGTGAGGCCCAGAATGAAGCTGGCAGTGATCACTGCGGTAGCATTTTAATAGTCAAAGGTTTGTGTTCACATTGGTCCTTGTATTACCGCGGTGGTAGCCCCCAGCCCAGATTCGCCCCACATTAATGCCAAGTAATTCCTTTCCTGCTATAGAGTCACCTTACTTTACCAAAGAGTTTAAGCCCATTGAAGTGTTGAAGGAATACGATGTCATGTTGCTGGCCGAGGTGGCAGGCACACCTCCCTTTGAGATCACGTGGTTCAAGGACAACACGACACTGAGAAGTGGCAGGAAGTATAAAACCTTCATTCAGGACCAGCTGGTGAGCCTGCAGGTCCTCAAGTTTGTTGCCGCGGATGCTGGGGAATACCAGTGCCGGGTGACCAACGAGGTGGGGAGCAGCACCTGCACTGCCCGGGTGACTCTCAGAGGTTAGTGTCGCTTCCAGCCGTGCACTGGCTCTCCCTAGAATGAACTCTTTGTGCTGTCAAAACTCCACTTTTGCTCTAAGCTGACACTGATTGAGAATTATTCTCCTATTAGAACCCCCAACCTTCATCAAGAAGATTGAGAGCACCAGCTCCCTTCGGGGAGGCACCGCTGCCTTCCAGGCCACCCTGAAGGGCTCCTTGCCAATCACCGTGACTTGGCTAAAGGACAATGATGAGATCACCGAGGACGATAATATAAGAATGACCTTTGAGAACAATGTGGCTAGTCTGTACCTCAGTGGCATCGAAGTCAAGCACGATGGGAAATATGTCTGTCAGGCCAAAAACGATGCAGGAATACAAAGATGTTCTGCATTGCTCTCAGTGAAAGGTCGGTGCAGAAGGTTTGCCACGGGTTTTAGGAAATAAGGCCGATGTGAGCCTTTCAGCGGAGCCACTCACAATCCACACCTGTCCCTTTGTTTTCTACAGAACCTGCAACAATCACCGAGGAGGCTGTGTCTATAGATGTCACCCAAGGGGACCCAGCCACTTTGCAGGTTAAATTTTCAGGGACTAAGGAGCTTACAGCCAGATGGTTTAAAGATGGCCAAGAACTGACCCTGGGCCAAAAATACAAAATCAGTGTCACTGACACAGTCTCTATACTGAAGATTATTTCTACAGAAAAGAGAGATAGTGGAGAATATACTTTTGAGGTCCAGAATGATGTTGGGAGAAGCAGCTGCAAGGCT
Source organism: Enhydra lutris kenyoni (assembly GCF_002288905.1). Classification (NCBI taxonomy): domain Eukaryota; kingdom Metazoa; phylum Chordata; class Mammalia; order Carnivora; family Mustelidae; genus Enhydra; species Enhydra lutris. The sequence continues at coordinate 74,690,672 of NW_019154085.1, read as the reverse complement.
AGCATTAATGTATTAGGTTAGTATCGAAACTGAACGTGTCCTTGCTCCTCGTCTCCTGCAGTTTTACAGAAAACACAAATTGCTGTGTTGACCTAACCTTTTTTTCCTTTGGTTTCTTGCTTTTTCATTGCATAGATCTTATCATACCTCCCTCATTCACCAAAAAGCTTAAGAAGATGAATAGCATTAAAGGGTCTTTTATTGACTTAGAATGTATAGTGGCTGGCTCACATCCCATCAGCATCCAGTGGTTCAAAGATGACCAAGAAATAACAGCTAGTGAGAAATACAAATTCTCTTTTCATGACAACACTGCCTTCTTGGAAATCAGTCAGCTGGAAGGTACAGACAGTGGGACGTACACTTGTTCGGCCACCAACAAGGCAGGTCACAACCAGTGCAGTGGCCATCTCACGGTCAAAGGTTGGCATTTCTTATCTCCCTTTATCAGGGACGGGTCTGCTGTCTCATTTCTTAATTCTCACCCTTACTGCCCCATTCCCAAGTAAACCTTCCTTTCTCCTTTTGCTTCTTTGTCTTTCATCCCAGAACCCCCTTACTTCGTGGAAAAGCCACAGTCCCAGGACATCAGTCCCAACACAAGGTTTCAGCTCAAGGCTCTTGTGGGTGGCTCTGCACCCATGACCATAAAGTGGTTTAAAGATAACAAAGAGTTGCACTCGGGAGCAGCACGCTCCGTTTGGAAGGATGACACCTCCACCATCCTGGAGCTCTTTTCAGCCAAAGCCACCGATTCTGGGACCTACATTTGCCAACTAAGCAATGATGTTGGCACCGCAACCAGTAAAGCCACACTCTTTGTAAAAGGTCTGGTCTCTACATACATCTCTCTTGCTTGCTTGTCTGCATTTTCTTGGGGAGAGGGAAGAGGCTGAAGAAAGTGATTCCAGCCTTTGTTTTAATAAATGTTCACGTGACACTTTCTTGCCCATCTTTAGAACCTCCTCAATTCATTAAGAAGCCCAGCCCCGTATTAGTGCTGAGAAATGGACAGTCGACAACATTTGAATGCCAAATAACGGGCACTCCTGAAATCAGAGTTTCTTGGTATCTGGACGGGAATGAAATAACAGCTGTTCAGAAACATGGCATTTCCTTCATTGACGGTTTAGCCACTTTCCAAATCTCTGGTGCCAGGGTAGAAAACAGTGGGACTTACGTCTGTGAGGCCCGTAATGACGCGGGCACAGCGAGCTGCAGCATTGAATTAAAAGTGAAAGGTGCGTTCCTGGGTTCGTTTTCCCCTTTGGCTGTGCTGCTGGCCAGGCTCCCGGTCTTCCTCAAGTAAGCTCGTCTCTATCTTCCTTTTGAATCTTTAGAACCTCCCACCTTTATCAGGGAGCTGAGGCCGGTGGAGGTCGTGAAAGATAGTGACGTGCAGCTGGAGTGTGAAGTGACGGGGACACCCCCATTTGAGGTCACTTGGCTGAAGAATAACAGGGAAATCCGAAGCAGCAAAAAATATACCCTCACTGACAGAGTATCGCTGTTCAACCTCCACATAACCAGGTGTGACCCATCAGACACTGGTGAATACCAGTGCATTGTATCCAATGAAGGTGGCAGCTGCGCCAGCATGACACGAGTCTCCCTGAAAGGTCAGTGGTATACCCACAAAGTAGGCTACCATGAAAAATTCAGTAATGCTCTTTCATTTTCTGATCATGAGGAGAAGCTCAACTATGCCTCTTCTTTTCCCCACTATCTCACTGCATCACAGAACCCCCGTCATTCATTAAGAAGATAGAAAACGTCACTACTGTTTTGAAGAGCTCTGCCACCTTCCAAAGTACGGTGGCGGGCTCTCCTCCCATTTCTATAACCTGGCTCAAGGATGATCACATTCTTGATGAAGATGATAATGCTCATATTTCATTTGTGAACAACGTGGCCACGCTTCAGATCAGAGCTGTGGACAATGGACACAGTGGGAGATACACGTGTCAAGCCAAGAACGAGTCGGGCCTTGAGAGGTGTTACGCGTTCCTTTTAGTACAAGGTCTGTGAGCTGTTGTCTTGAAGACTTAGTCGGTGGGGGACAGTTATATAAGCACCCCTTATTTCTAGTGGAATTAGCAATGCAATTAATTTGCACTTTAATTCTTACTGCAGAGCCTGCTCAAATCCTAGAGAAAGCTAAGTCTGTGGATGTCACTGAGAAAGACCCAGTGACTCTGGAGTGCGTGGTGGCCGGGACACCAGAACTCAAAGTGAAATGGCTGAAGGATGGAAAACAAATTGTGCCCAGTAGATATTTTTCGATGAGTTTTGAAAATAACGTGGCCAGTTTTAGGATTCAGTCAGTCATGAAGCAGGACAGTGGTCAGTACACATTCAAGGTGGAAAATGACTTTGGAAGCAGTAGCTGTGACGCCGACATTAGAGTGCTAGGTGTGTACTTGGGCCCTAGTTGGCTTCCCTTATCTCTGCTACCTCTATTCCTTGTAAACAAGTGGCAACATGTTAATGGATGTGTTTTGCTGTTTGCATTGGATAGATCAAGACATTCCTCCATCTTTCACCAAAAAATTAACCAAAATGGATAAAGTTCTGGGCTCTTCTATTCGTATGGAGTGCAAGGTTTCTGGCTCCCTTCCTATTAGTGCTCAGTGGTTTAAGGACGGAAAAGAAATATCTACAAGTGCAAAATACAGACCCGTCTGTCACGAGAACACAGTGTCACTGGAAGTTAATAACCTGGAATTAGAAGATACTGCCAATTACACCTGCAAGGTCTCCAACATAGCAGGGGATGATGCCTGCAGCGGCATCTTAACTGTTAAAGGTTAGAACTTCTTTCCTCTTGATTCTTCTTTGTGATTGCTTTTTAAACGTGGCACTCTTCCCTTGTATTCTTGAGACCATAAAGTATCGGTAATTCTGTTTCCGTAGGTCCGTATTTATTGAGTTCAAGAAATACACAGTCATTGCCTCTTTTTAGAAATGTCTGCTTACATGTCCGTAGGAGTGTCAAAACAGTTTAACTATGAGGAATCTAATTAAGTATATTTCTCTTAACGTCTATAGAACCACCAAGCTTCCTGGTGAAACCTGAACGACAGCAAGCCATACCAGATGCTACAGTAGAATTTAAAGCAGTACTCAAAGGAACACCGCCCTTTAAAATTAAGTGGTTTAAAGACGATGTGGAACTTGCCTCTGGACCTAAATGTTTCATTGGCTTGGAAGGGTCAACTAGCTTCTTAAATCTTTATTCAGTGGATGCTTCCAAGACGGGACAATACACTTGCCAAGTTACCAATGACGTTGGTAGCGACTCTTGTACCACGATGTTGCTTGTGACAGGTGTGCACATTGGATTGTTTCATGTTTCTGTCTGGCCTGTGGCTCCCTTCTGTCCAGTGCATCTCCCCAACCTAGAAAGTTCACTTCTCTCTAACAGTACACTGTATTTGCCAGGCATTGTTCGTCTTTTACTCTTTCCCGCATACCACCTGATTTAGCGTTTGTCATTCATAATCTCCTCTTTCTTTCACTCTCTAGAACCACCAAAGTTTGTAAAGAAATTAGAAGCAACCAAAATAGTGAAAGCCGGGGATTCCACGCGACTGGAATGCAAGATAACTGGATCCCCAGAAATCAGAGTTGTGTGGTACAGAAATGAACACAAACTCCAAGCCAGTGACAAATACAGAATGACTTTCATTGACTCAGTGGCCGTCATACAGATGAACAGTCTGGGCACTGAGGACAGTGGGGATTTCATTTGTGAGGCTCAGAATCCTGCCGGCAGCACAAGCTGCAGTACCAAGGTTATCGTGAAAGGTAGAAATCTCTCTCTTCTGTTCCTCATTACCTGAAACCCACCTTCTTCTCCCCTGGGGTATCAAAGGTCTTAATTCTTTTACTGTCATTTTAGGCTCCATTTGAGATCATAGAATATTTCCCCAAACTAGTATTATTTCCCTTTTTGGTTCTTTCTTAAGATTTGCTTACATGTAGCCAGTCATTCTGGGGTATTTTTCTTGTTACTCCAGTGTCTTAATTCTGCTCATCTCAACACACTGGCCAAGCAGTTTAAATTTAATGTTTCATAAACATACCAAAAAAAAAAATAAAGGGAAGGGAAAAGTAGGCATTTTAAAATCAATTTTTGTCTTTGATTATCCTACGAATGTATCATCATCCTCACTATAATCTTTAGCATTAATAACAAAGAAAGAATATTTACTACATGTATATAAGATGCAAGCAATCCAGGTTTTAACCTTATATTTAAAACAGGACAATTATAGGCATGCCTGGGAAGCTCGGTCAGTTAAGTGTCCAACTCTTGATTTCCGGTCTTAATCTCAGTGTTTTGAGTACAAGCCCCACATTAGGTTCCACTCTAGGTGTGGAGCCTACTTAAAAATACATATATACCTACATTTTAAAAACACAGGAAAATTATATATTCTTTTCCTCTCTCAAGAATTGGTTCCTATTTTTTTAATTGTATCACTATATCTTGGTGCAATTAATACCAGTATTTTCTGCGACCATTTTTCAGTATTTTTTATCCAAAGTCCAAGTTTGTCATGGTGTGAAGCAATTATTTCAATAACATTTGTTGACGTGGAAGACGTAGGTCACAGGTGTCATAACGGCTTCCACGTATCTCGGTTTTAAAGCCTTTACAAAACATTTCATCTCTGAAGTCAGGATTCTAAACCTCATGCAAATCATCTTCATTAAATGTACTTGGGTTTGGTTTTTGTTTACAATTTTTGCATCAGTCCTTATCAACCAAGATAAATTCGTATGGTCAGGTAGATAGAAGATTGAATTCCTCAGTAAGGACACCTAGTGTTCTTGTCTGGGCTCTTTGCCAAGGAAGAAGAGTGATTTTGTAAAAACTAATGGCTTCTCCAACGCAGTTATTCCTTCACACTAAAGTGATAGTTCTGGACATCATTTCCCCATTATAGTATCTTGACTCTTTTTTCCAACTTAAAAACAGGGAAATAAAAGCATTGTGTGAAATGAAATAGCCCAATTCATTAGAAATTCTTGTTTTTACAGAACCACCTGTTTTTAGCAGCTTCCCTCTGGTAGTAGAAACCCTTAAAAATACTGAAGTTAGTCTTGAGTGTGAACTTTCGGGAACACCGCCGTTTGAGGTGATCTGGTACAAAGATAAGCGGCAGCTCCGAAGTAGTAAGAAATACAAGATTGCATCCAAAAATTTCCATGCAAGTATTCACATTCTCAATGTTGAAGCTTCAGACATTGGTGAATACTACTGCAAGGCACAGAATGAAGTTGGAAGTGATACTTGCATTTGTACCGTAAAATTAAAAGGTAAGCATATTTCCTGCACGTGGCAGAAATGGCAGGAATGTGCAAAACTTACTTTTTTCTCTCTGTCTTCCATCATCTGGACAACGTTTTCAACAATCTCCACCCATCTTTCCTTGTTCAGAACCACCAAGATTTGTCTCCAAACTGAACAGCCTCACCGTTGTAGCTGGCGAGCCTGCTGAGTTACAAGCATCCATAGAAGGAGCCCCGCCTATTTCTGTACAGTGGCTTAAAGAGAAAGAAGTGATCAGAGAAAGTGAAAACATCAGAATTACATTCGTAGACAATGTTGCAACTCTGCAGTTTGCAAAAGCAGAACCAGCTAATGCTGGGAAGTATATCTGTCAAATCAACAATGATGGTGGAATGAGGGAGAACATGGCCACACTGACTGTGTTAGGTTGGTACAATATAGTACAATGGTCCCTGATAGAAGGTGATGCCAAACACCGAGATGTGTCACTGGTAGACCCTCCTGTTCTGAATTTCTTCTAGAAGGATATTAATCCTTACCTGTTTGAAAGGTTTAGGAGAGGGGTGTCTGGGTGGCTCAGTCAGTTAAGCGTCTGTCTTCGGCTCAGGTCATGATCCCAGGGTCCTGGGATTGAGCCCCACATCATGCTCCCTGTTCAGTGGGGAACCTGCTTTTCCCTCTCCCTCTGCCCATCTCCTGTTCCACCTCTCTCTCACTCTCTCTCTCTCAAATACATACATACATAAATATATACATACATACATACATACATACATAAAACCTTTAAGAACGAAATGAAAGAAAGAAAAAAAAGCTTTAGGAGAAAGGACCTAATCAATCTTTTCTGCCCCCCCAATCGATCTTTCAAACTCTTTCCTGTTTCTATGATCCTAACAAAACTTAGCCATTTGTTTCAATGTTTACTTACTGCTTTTCTTGATGGATTCGCCATTATAATCATGACTCACTTTTGTTTAAGCATGAAAACTGCTGGAAGCCAGCATAGGCAACAAGGAAATTGTTTCCAAGATATGGCAAGAACTCCCAAGATCAAAGTTAAATAGGAAAGACCTGCACTTGCATCTTTGGACATTTTAACTTGACAGCTGTTTGGATAACAGCTTTGAACGCTACTAGCTTTAGCACCTTAAAATAAAGCAAAAATATCAAGTAATTCATAATAACAAGAATCCTTTGCATTAGGGTCAAGTGCAAATCAGTACATACTGTCTAATATACACTGAATTGTTTTGGAAGTCAACTAGTGCAGAAAAATATTTCTTTTTTTTTTTTTTTTTTTTAAAAGATTTTATTTATTTATTTGACAGACAGAGATCACAAGTAGGCAGAGAGGCAGGCAGAGAGAGAGAGGGGGAAGCAGGCTCCCAGCTGAGCAGAGAGCCCGACGCGGCAGAAAAATATTTCTTAACACTAACCCCGAATTTCACGATCACATGTAATTGTGGAATCATCTCTCTCTAGGGAGAGAGCCCTAATACAACCACACCATGGGAAGAAACAGTCTCAGGGAATTTGAGAGTAGAGGCATGGTAAAGGTAACAGACTTTGACAGATGGCTCTCACGCTTTATTGCAGAGCCTGCGGTCATTGTTGAGAAAGCAGGATCAATGACAGTGACTGTGGGAGAAACGTGCACTCTGGAGTGTAAGGTGGCTGGCACTCCTGAACTCTCCGTAGAATGGTACAAGGACGGAAAGCTGTTGACCAGCAGCCAAAAACACAAATTTAGCTTCTACAACAAAATCTCTTCCTTAAAGATACTCTCTGTTGAAAGCCAAGACGCAGGCACATACACCTTCCAGGTTCAAAACAACGTGGGAAAAAGCAGCTGCACTGCTGTGGTTGATGTTTCAGGTCAGTTCCGCTCCATCCCTCCCGCCTCCCATGGCTTTATGCAAGTGCATTTATCCAGCTTGGGTCTCTCAGGGCTCTTCTCTTTCAAATCATGATGATCTCTTGCCTTTCCTCACACAGACCGAATGGTCCCTCCCTCTTTCACGCGGAGACTGAGAGATACTATTGGGGTGCTGGGTACTTCTTGCATCTTGGAGTGCAAAGTAGCTGGGTCATCACCCATCTCTGTTGCCTGGTTTCATGAGAAAACGAAGATTGTCAGCGGAGCAAAGTACCAAACCACATTTTCAGATAACGTCTGCATGTTGCAGCTGAATTCCCTGGACTCCTCGGACATGGGCAATTACACATGCGTGGCTGCTAACACGGCTGGCTCCGATGAATGTCGGGCAGCCTTGGCTGTGCAAGGTCGGTGTTCCCTACGCAAACCGTTTCTTACAGATTCTCCTTTGGGCGCTCATCCAGGCACCCGTTTGACGCCCATTCAAAAGGGCTCTTCATTTTTGATCCAAAGTTGCAACTAAATGAGAAGCTTACAGGCTCTATTCCATGTCCTCCATGTCTCTGCAGAACCACCCTCTTTCGTGAAGGAACCTGAACCTCTGGAAACACTACCAGGCAAAAATGTCACTTTCACGAGCGTTATCCGAGGGACCCCTCCCTTCAAGGTCGGCTGGTTCAGAGGTGCCAGAGAACTCGTGAGAGGAGACCAGTGCAACATCTATTTTGAAGACACTGTGGCAGAACTGGAATTATTCAACGTTGACGTCTCTCAGAGTGGGGAATACACTTGTGTGGTTTCTAACAGTGCAGGCCAAACGTCCTGCACTACACGTCTCTTTGTGAAAGGTCTGCTCAATTGCACTTGCCCTTCCTATTTTCTCTACACGGGCATCTCTGCACTCTTCCTGTGTTTAATTGCTGTGCTTTCTCACTCACCAGAACCAGCTACCTTTGTGAAGAAATTAAGCGATCATTCCGTAGAACCAGGGAAGTCCATAATTCTGGAGGGCACCTACGCTGGGACACTTCCGATTTCAGTGACCTGGAAGAAGGATGGTTTTAACATAACTCCATCTGAGAGATGCAGCATTGTCACAACAGAGAAAACCTGCATCCTAGAAATTCTGAATAGCACAAAAAGGGATGCAGGACAGTACTCCTGCGAAATTGAAAATGAGGCAGGGAGGGATGTTTGTCAAGCTCTGGTATCTACATTAGGTGTGTTGTCTTACTATTCCCTCGTCAATGATTGGCATTTATGTGGCACAAAGCATGCTTTGTTTGGTGTTCTTCAAGTCCAGTTGCTGACTGTGATCCTTTCTTCTTTAGAACCGCCATATTTTGTTACGGAACTAGAACCTCTGGAGGCATCCGTTGGAGATTCAGTTTCTTTACAATGCCAGGTGGCTGGGACACCAGAAATTACAGTATCTTGGTACAAAGGAGACACTAAGTTACGACCAACTCCTGAATACAGGACCTATTTTACCAACAATGTGGCCACACTGGTTTTTAATAAAGTGAATATTAATGACAGTGGAGAGTACACATGTAAAGCAGAGAATAGTATAGGAACTTGCTCTTCTAAGACTGTCTTCAGAATTCAAGGTGATGACATGAATTTAGAAATTAAGAAATTTTTTCATCTTAATTCTTTTATTTTTATGGAGAAATTTTTATTCAGGCTACTAATGGCTCAAGTGTCACTTGTCTTCCTACAGAGCGCCAACTCCCACCTTCCTTTGCAAGACAACTGAAAGACATTGAACAGACTGTTGGGTTGCCGGTTACACTCACTTGTCGATTAAATGGCTCTGCACCCATCCAAGTGTGCTGGTATAGAGATGGGGTACTTTTAAGAGATGACGAGAATCTGCAGACATCATTTGTAGATAATGTGGCAACCTTAAAAATTTTGCAAACTGACTTGAGTCACTCTGGACAGTACTCCTGCTCAGCTTCTAACCCACTCGGAACAGCATCTTCTAGTGCTAGACTGACAGCAAGAGGTTTGTTCCCATGTTAACCTTTCCCTTTACAAACCAAAACATGACTTCTTATTCATTGCCAGAGTGGAAATGGCCAATGGGAAAAGTAAAACAAAACACACATTGCCTTCTCTTTTCATTTTCCAGAACCTAAGAAATCTCCTTTCTTTGACATCAAGCCTGTATCTATAGATGTCATTGCTGGGGAAAGTGCTGACTTTGAGTGTCACGTTACTGGTGCTCAACCAATGCGAATCACTTGGTCAAAAGATAACAAAGAGATACGTCCTGGAGGAAATTATACTATCACCTGTGTGGGAAATACTCCCCATCTGAGGATTCTTAAAGTAGGCAAAGGAGACTCTGGTCAATATACTTGCCAAGCAACCAATGATGTTGGCAAAGACACGTGCTCAGCTCAACTCAGTGTAAAAGGTATCATTACGTGGCATCTACCAATATCTGTTCTTTCCCACATCTGTGTCTTCTAAAAGTGCCTTCAGTTTTTAAGTGTTCGGGATAAACTAACTGAGTCATGTTAGAATTCGTATATTAGTATTGAAAACATTAATCAAAATTCTGTTTGTCTCTATATTGTTCTCTAAAGTAGTGTTAATTCTAAGTATGATCCAATCAGATAGTGTTGTCTAGTTGAAATTTGTTAAATATTGTTTCTACTGTCCTCATATTTTTTCTGTTATATGGAGTTCTGATTTATCATTACTAAATTTTTATCAAATACTTCTGTAATACATTAACTTATATGTTTTAGCTTACAAAAATAAACTTAACAATTAAATTCTATATTCAAAGCTTATTTAATAGAAAACATAATATTTACCATAAAATTACCAGGAAGTATATTCTTAATAAACCAGTTGAAATATATATTTATAGGATCTTCAACTACCAACACAAGCTGTTTTTTTCCTTTGATTTACTAGAACCTCCCAAGTTTGTTAAGAAACTAGAAGCTTCAAAAGTTGCAAAGCAGGGAGAATCCATCCAACTGGAATGCAAAATAAGTGGTTCCCCAGAAATCAAAGTTGTATGGTTCCGAAATGACAGCGAACTTCACGAAAGTTGGAAGTACAATATGTCATTCGTTAATTCTGTGGCACTGCTTACCATCAATGAAGGCAGCGCTGAGGACAGCGGGGACTATATCTGTGAAGCTCATAATGGTGTTGGTGAGGCCAGCTGCAGCACAGCCCTGACTGTGAAAGGTTAGACACACTAAGCTCCTTCCTTTCTTCTCTGATTGGATTCTTTCTCAGCGATATCATAAGCTCCAAAATAAAAAGGTTCACTCTGGGGATTTGCTTGCAATTCTTAAACTAGTTTTTGTGGATTGTTATTTCTTGTGTTAGCATACCGTCCTGCGGTCACACCAATCATTCTTAATGATTCTGGATTCTTAGAATATTATTTTTCCTTTTTAGTAAGCAGATGTTCTCATCATTCATCTTCTTTTTTTTCTGGTAGCACCTCCTGTTTTCACCCAGAAGCCTTCTCCAATAGGAGCTCTTAAAGGTTCTGATGTTATCTTACAATGTGAAATTTCGGGAACCCCCCCGTTTGAAGTGGTGTGGGTTAAAGATCGAAAGCAAGTTCGGAGCAGCAAGAAATTTAAAATCACTTCAAAAAATTTTGATACAAGTCTTCACATCCTTAATCTGGAAGCCTCCGATGTAGGAGAATATCACTGCAAAGCTACTAATGAGGTGGGAAGCGACACGTGTGTTTGCACTGTCAAGTTCAAAGGTTTGTATACCTGGGCACAAAAATATGTCTCTTCCTTTCATCTTTTCTTGCTGAACTAATAACTTATGTGGCTGCGATTCTTTTTCTCTCTAACCACAATTTTCTTTCATTAGAACCCCCACGATTTGTGAAGAAGCTAATTGACACCTCAACCCTTATTGGGGATGCTGTTGAGTTACGGGCGGTAGTGGAAGGCTTCCAGCCCATTTCTGTTGTCTGGATGAAAGATAAAGGTGATATCATCAGAGAGAGTGAAAACACCAGGATTTCATTCATCGATAATGTCGCCACCCTCCAACTTGGGAGTTCCAAAGCATCTGATTCTGGAAAATACGTGTGCCAGATCAAAAATGATGCCGGGATGAGAGAATGTTCAGCGGTCTTGACTGTAGTAGGTTAGTAACAAAGTACAACCTGAGAGAAAAATCAAATTGATTGGCCCATGATCATCGTCTGCAAATATTATTCTTACCCCATTATATATTGATTACACTCTCAGTTTGGAAGGTGACTTTATTTTCAATGCATTATACTTCTTCTTTTAGAACCAGCCAGGATCGTAGAGAAACCAGAACCCATGACTGTCACTACAGGAAATCCTTTTGCATTAGAGTGTGTAGTGGCTGGAACACCAGAACTTTCCATCAAGTGGTTCAAAGATGGGAGAGAGTTATCTGCAGACAGCAGACATCACATTACGTTCATCAACAGAGTGGCTTCAGTTAAAATCCCTTGTGCAGAAATGAGCGACAAGGGGTTATATAGCTTTGAAGTGAAAAACAGTGTTGGTAAAAGCACGTGCTCTGTCTCGGTCCACGTGTCGGGTGAGTGGTATGAGGTCTTTAGGAATCTATCATTTTTCCCTGGGGTGGTGGGCGGGGGAGAAAGGAAGTTTCTCTTGTAAACGGAAAACTACCCTTCTCCACACAGATCGAGTCGTGCCTCCTTCCTTCATCCGCAAGCTGAAGGACACGAGCGCCCTCTTGGGGGCCTCGGCGGTTCTGGAGTGCCGAGTCTCCGGCTCAGCCCCGATTTCAGTTGGCTGGTTTCAGGACGGAAATGAGCTCATTAGCGGCCCTAAATGCCAGTCCAGCTTTTTGGAAAATGTCTGTACGTTGAATCTGAGCTTACTGGAGCTCTCGGACACAGGCATATACACGTGTGTGGCTGCCAACGTGGCTGGTTCTGACGAATGCTCGGCCCTGCTGACTGTGCAAGGTCAGTGTGCGAGGGGCAGGGGCGTGGCTGCCCTCCCGTCTCGGCCACGTGACATGGCGCCCGCCTCGTGTGGAATTTCTTTATATCTTGTCTTCATTTGCGGGCTTAGCTTCCTTTTCCCAGAGGAGCAAAACTCATCTCACCTGGATTTCTTTCTTTCTCTTGATCTCTTCCTCCCCTGGGCTATCCAGAGCCACCCTCTTTCGAACAAATACCCGACTCTGTGGAAGTCTTACCTGGAACGAGCCTCATCTTTGCCAGCGTCATTAGAGGCACCCCTCCGTTCAAGGTGAAGTGGTTTAAGGGCAGCAGGGAACTGGTGTCAGGGGAGTCATGCACCATCTCTCTGGAAGATTTTGTGACAGAACTGGAGCTGTTGGAGGTGGAGCCCTCACAGAGCGGAGACTACTCTTGCCTCGTGACCAATGACGCAGGCAGTGCCTCCTGTACCGCGCATCTGTTTGTGAAAGGTTTGCTCTGTTCTCCCCCTCATGTGTCTCTTAAAATTCCTTTCCAAGTCTTCATTTGAAGATGCATATTTCATTTGAAGATGCATATTTCACCCTCATGTTTCCTCCATACAGAACCAGCCACCTTCGTGAAAAGGTTGGCTGACTTCAGTGTGGAGACAGGCAGCCCCGTTGTTCTGGAGGCCACCTTTACTGGCACACCTCCCATCTCGGTGAGCTGGATGAAGAATGAGTTCCCTCTCTCACAGTCTCACAATTGCAGCATTACCATGACAGAGAAATCGACGATCCTGGAAATTACAGAGAGCACTATAGAGGACTACGCGCAGTACAGTTGTCTGATAGAGAACGAGGCCGGGCAAGACATCTGTGAAGCTCTGGTGTCTGTCTTAGGTGTGTTTAACAAGTTACCTCTTTTTGTTGCTGTCTTTTCCTTCTTTTAAAACCTCCTCTTCAAGTTCACGTGATTGATTGGTTATTATCCTTCGTACCCTAGAACCGCCCTATTTCACTGAACCTCTGCAACACGTAGAAGCAGCCATCGGAGAACCCACGACTTTACAATGTAAAGTGGATGGAACCCCAGAAATTAGAATTTCTTGGTATAAAGAACACACAAAGCTACGATCAGCTCCTGCATATAAAATGCAATTTAAAAATAACATTGCCTCTTTAATAATCAACAAAGTGGACCACAGTGACGTGGGAGAGTATTCATGCAAGGCAGAAAACAGCGTGGGGGCCGTCGCTTCCTCCGCCGTGCTTGTTATCAAAGGTGATGATGGTTTCATTCAACAAGTCATGCCATGTGCTGATGGCACCATTTTCTTAAAAACATCAAAATCATAATGACTTGAAGTATGTCGTGGATCTTGTCTCTCTTGTAAATAAGGATTATCTGTAACTTCTTTACAGAGCGCAAACTTCCACCTTCCTTTGCAAGAAAACTGAAGGATGTTCATGAGACTCTTGGTTTCCCAGTTGCATTTGAATGTCGCATCAATGGCTCAGAACCTCTTCAGGTGTCTTGGTACAAGGATGGGGTGCTTTTGAAAGATGATTCTAATTTGCAGACATCTTTTGTTCATAACGTAGCAACCCTTCAGATTTTGCAAACTGACCAGAGCCACGTTGGTCAGTACAATTGTTCAGCTTCTAATCCTCTTGGAACTGCTTCGTCCAGTGCCAAGCTCATTCTCTCAGGTGAGTATCTCATCACATTACCCTCTTCATTATGAAAGCTTCACTGATGTGAGCCACCATAAGACTGGTGCCACTTAGTTTCTGCTTCATGGCTGGGAGCATGAAAACTGAAGTCACCATGTTGATCTTCATCCTTTTCAGAGCATGAAGTGCCTCCTTTCTTTGATCTAAAGCCTGTGTCGGTAGATCTTGCTCTTGGAGAAAGTGGTTCTTTTAAATGTCATGTAACTGGAACTGCACCCATCAAAATCACTTGGGCCAAAGATAACCGAGAGATTCGCCCCGGAGGCAACTACAAGATGACTTTGGTTGAAAATACTGCCACTCTGACAGTTCTCAAAGTAAGCAAAGGTGATGCCGGGCAGTACACCTGCTACGCAAGCAACGTTGCTGGAAAAGACTCTTGTTCTGCTCACCTGGGTGTACAAGGTACATGTTCCGGTCAAATAGCAACATCTCTTTTATGTTTTCAGTATCTTGAAATAAAGGAGGAAGAGTGTGCTTGAAAGTTGTTTAGGACATTGGTCTAGTAATTAGATCAAATCGATCTAGGACCTTCCAAATGGGGCCAAGCTTTAACATTTTTTATTTAAAAAATACAAAACTGATGAAACATGGACTGAACGTCCATTTTCAAAGACTAAATGTAGAGACTAGGGAAATAGCAAACAAAATTTTTTCATGGAATTGCAAGAAAATCTAAGTTTGAAAGAAATCAGCTTAAGACAAAAAAGGAAGTGATCTCAAATGCCTTATTTTGCACACTAGTTTGTAAATTAATGGATTTTGTCACTCTAGAGGACAGCAGATCCCAAACAAGCCCCTCAGGAAGAGTCAGCTTGTGCTCACCTCTCTTCCTCCACTAGCCCCCACTGAAATAGTATAGGAAGCCAGAAGGCTGGGACAACATTGATATCCAACCTGCTGGAAGGCAGCTGTATCTTTCTGTACCAAGTTAATGGTTGCCATTGTCAGAAATTAAGTCCTTAACTCAGTGAGCTACTGATCTAACCCACTAGAGAATTTTTGAGGGTATTTGTGGTGGTGGTTTATAGGCATCTTGAAATTAAAATGGAATTTTATTTAGCAGCCCATTTACTCTATGACATACTCTTGATCTTTTTTATTTCTCTGAGCTTGAATTTTTTGCTTCAGTCATGAAGAAAGCCTTGCTCTCCCTAACTGCAAAGGGAAATTATAAGGGTTGAAGAAATAGCTATGTAAGGTCTATAAGAGAAATGAGCATAAATTTTAAGATATCTCACCCAGTTTTGTTATTCTGATTCCTCATGGTACACATCCGGTATCTTTGCAGCCAGAGTAGATCCATCTCCCCTGGTTTACATTCAGGAGACTAGTCAAGACAGTAAGACAAGACTTATTCCTTGTGAACTTCAGAGTGCTTCCAACAACAGATAGAGCCCCTGGCCTCTGATCTTGCTTTAAAGTTATGATTCTTTTGCTGGGAGGAGAAGCACGCCATAGAGATTAGTGTATTTTCCTCCTTCTGTTTGCAATAACATTTGATGCGGGTGCTTACAGAAATACACACACTTTATTTTAAGAAATTTCTACTTAGATTCAACTTAACCATTCTTAAGGACTCATTATGAACTATTCTTCCTTGAACTACATCACATAAATATGTTTTCCGGAGTTTAAGACCTCTCCGACAGAAGGATTCCTTTTCTCACGTCATCTGGAATTATATGTGCCTTTTCCATCCCTTATGTTGTTATTTTCCTTCTTGATCCCATAGAACCACCCAGGTTCATTAAGAAGCTAGAACCTTCAAGAATTGTGAAACAGGATGACTACACAAGATATGAATGTAAAATAGGAGGGTCTCCGGAGATCAAAGTTCTATGGTACAAAGATGAGACTGAAATTCAAGAGAGCAGTAAATTCAGAATGTCATTCCTCGACTCGGTGGCGGTGTTGGAAATGCACAACCTCCGTGTTGAGGACAGCGGGGACTACACGTGTGAGGCCCGAAATGCAGCAGGCAGTGCAAGCAGCAGCACCTCCTTAAAAGTTAAAGGTCAGTTCTTACTCTTCCTTCCTGTTTTTCACAGTCGACGCCTCTCAAGTTGTCCTCAAAGGTCCCTGTTTGACTCTCCAGCAACGTCTTCAAATTTTTGAAGGATAGGATCAAAAATTGAAAGTGATGTTTTCTATCTCTGTG
Source organism: Enhydra lutris kenyoni (assembly GCF_002288905.1). Classification (NCBI taxonomy): domain Eukaryota; kingdom Metazoa; phylum Chordata; class Mammalia; order Carnivora; family Mustelidae; genus Enhydra; species Enhydra lutris. The sequence goes on along the minus strand of NW_019154085.1, from coordinate 74,674,667 downwards.
TTGGAATGGAAAGCTGATTCTTACTTGAAAACTTACAGAATGCATCCTGATTTTCCTGTCTTTTCTAATTCAATTACCTTCTGATTGTAGAACCGCCCATGTTCCGCAAAAAGCCTTATCCTGTTGAGACGCTCAAAGGAGCTGATGTCCATCTTGAATGTGAGCTTCAGGGTACTCCCCCATTTCAAGTTTCTTGGCATAAAGATAAGAGAGAACTTCGAAGTGGCAAGAAGTACAAGATCATGTCTGAGAATTACCTGACGAGTATTCACATCCTAAATGTGGATGCCGCCGACATGGGGGAGTACCAGTGCAAAGCCACCAATGACGTGGGGAGTGACACTTGTGTCAGTTCTATCACTCTGAAAGGTTAGAACAGCCTCAGTCTTTTCTGTCTGCCATTTCCCTTCTAATTTCCTTCCCTCTAATTTTAATGCTCTCTTTGCTTCCTAGTGATTGCCCAGTCCTTTATCACCCCCTGTGTCTTCTACTTTCCCTTTTTGCTCTTCCAAATCCTTTGATGTTTAGTGTGCATCTCACATCCGAATCCTACCAAAGATCATTTGAGATGGTTTTTCCAGTGGGTTACATTGAACTCACAAAGCTTGGAAGGGACAAGACATTCAACTCTTTTGGCTTAATATAAACTCTAACATGTCCCTGCTCCCATTCACCAAAAATAACCTCTTATTTAAGAAATGGAAACAATGTATTGTCACTAGTGGAATTCCTAGCATGGCGTGACTTGAGGGAGGTCTACTAGCCCCACACATTTTAAACGATTTGTCTCTTTTTTGTCAGCACCACCAAGATTTGTGAAGAAGCTCAGTGATGTTTCTACCATCATTGGGGAAGAAGTTCAGCTGCAGGCTACTGTTGAAGGCGCTGAGCCAATATCAGTGGTGTGGTTCAAAGATAAAGGGGAGATTGTTAGAGAAAGTGACAACATATGGGTTTCTTATTCAGAAAACATAGCAACCCTACAGTTTGCAAGAGCAGAAACAGCCAATTCTGGGAAGTACACCTGTCAGATCAAAAACGATGCCGGAATGCAAGAATGCTTTGCCACGCTATCTGTTCTCGGTTAGTACGAGTGGAATGGAACGTTACCATGAACAAGAAGCACACACTTACTAGTGTCTGCCTTGTCTTTTCTTCTCTTTTTTCTTTTTTCTTTCCTTTTCTTTTCTTTTCTCTTTTCAGTGTTCCAAGATTCATTGTTTATGCACCACACCCAGTGCTCCATGCAATATGTGCCCTCCTTAATACCCACCACCAGGCTCACCCATCCCCCCACCCCCTTCTAGTATCTATGTTTTCTCTAGCTTTTCAGTTTGAATGTAAATGTTGAAGGTAATTTATATCTCATTCCAGAACCTGCAGCGATCGTGGAAAAGCCAGAGTCCGTAAGGGTCACCACAGGGGATACCTGTACCTTGGAGTGCACAGTCACAGGCACACCCGAACTCAGTACCAGATGGTTTAAGGATGGGAAAGAACTGACAAGTGACAGCAAATACAAAATAAGCTTCTTCAACAAAGTGTCTGGCCTTAAGATTATCAATGTGGCACCTAGTGACAGTGGCGTATACAGTTTCGAGGTGCAAAATCCCATTGGCAAAGATAGCTGTACAGCCTCAATTCAAGTTTCAGGTTGGTCGGTGGGGCTTTTATCTCATTGTTATCATAACATAGTTCCTGATTTACATATATGTGTGTGTGGGATGCTCTGTCTTCTACAGCGGGACATGAGTAAGTTAGATCCCTTTCTCAGGGGGAAATTTCCACAATTCAGAGTGGTAGGAGTAAAACTGAACCCCTGGCCAAGGATCAGGTGGTCTTTTTTTTTTTTTTTAAAGATTTTATTTATTTATTTGACAGAGAGAGATCACAAGTAGGCAGAGAGGCAGGCAGAGAGAGAGAGAGAGGAGGAAGCAGGCTCCCTGCTTAGCAGAGAGCCCGATGCGGGGCTCAATCCCAGGACCCCGGGATCATGACCGGAGCCGAAGGCAGAGGCTTTAACCCACTGAGCCACCCAGGTGCCCCGGATCAGGTGGTCTTTAACCCTCACTTATACTGGGATAATTTATCGTATAATGATTTACAGTGATGAGAGACCAAAAGCCCTCTCCTGTCAGCTAGCACATCTTGCCCATTGATTCTCAAGGCTTTCAGCTGTGTGAACCCAGAGGGAATTCTTTGATACCCTTGTAAGAAAGCCCAGTGGATATAGGGGTATTCCATCAAAAAGACAGTAATTCTCTTCTCAAATTGTTTTATAACTGATGTCCCTTGTTTGTTTGATTTTTATCCCATTCAGACCGAGTTGTTCCTCCTTCATTCACGAGAAAATTGAAAGAGACGAAGGGTCTGTCTGGCTCCTCAGTTGTCATGGAGTGCAAAGTCTATGGGTCACCGCCCATCTCTGTCTCCTGGTTCCATGAAGGAAATGAGATCAGCAGTGGAAGGAAATACCAGACCACCCTGACAGACAACACTTGTGCTTTAACTGTGAACATGCTAGAAGAATCAGATGCCGGTGACTACACATGTGTAGCTACTAACGTGGCCGGTTCTGATGAATGCCGTGCTCCTTTGACCGTGAGAGGTCAGTTCAAACAACAGGAAAATGAAACTGCATTTCATAACATATTAAGCATGATTATCATCAAAATTCAAAAATATTAAATTGCTCTTGGTATGTGATTTTTTATTTAGAGCCACCATCCTTTGTTCAGAAACCCGAGGCCATGGACGTGTTAACTGGAGCCAATGTCACTTTCACAAGCATTGTAAAAGGAACACCTCCTTTCAGCATCAGCTGGTTCAAGGGTAGCAGCGAACTCATCCCGGGGGACAGGTGTAACATATCTCTGGAGGATTCCGTGGCGGAGCTGGAGTTGTTTGACGTAGAGACAACACAAAGTGGAGAATATACCTGCATAGTCAGTAATGAGGCTGGCAGAATTTCTTGCACGACGCATCTCCACGTAAAAGGTTTGTTTGACGGCTAGTCCGCATTTTTACACCCGACGTACGTGAAGGAACAACTGTGTTTCCGTCCGAATGTATGTGTGTTTGATTTCGTATTTCCCATTTGCTTATGACAGCTGCAGCCAAATTTGTGAAGAGACTCAATGACTACAGCATAGAGAAAGGGAAACCCTTGATTCTAGAGGGCACGTACACTGGAACGCCTCCCATTTCAGTCACGTGGAAGAAAAACGGCATAAATATAATGCCTTCTCAGAGGTGTAATATCACCACAACTGAAAAATCTGCAATCCTGGAAATTCCAAGTAGCACCATAGAGGATGCCGGACAGTACAACTGCTACATTGAAAATGCTTCTGGAAGAGATTCCTGTTCGGCACAAATACTGATACTAGGTTTGTTGCGACCCTGCCTTCATTGCGCCCTGTGTAAAGACTCATTCTGACATGTCTCTTCATGACGAATTCTCTCTCTCTTGCCTGCAGAACCACCATATTTTGTCAAGCAGTTGGAGCCTGTTAAGGTGACCGGTGGAGATTCTGCCTCTTTACAATGTCAGATTGCTGGGACCCCTGAAATTGGAGTGTCTTGGTACAAAGGCGATACAAAATTAAGACCGACTACCACCTGCAAAATGCATTTTAGGAACAATGTCGCTACACTGGTTTTCAACCAGGTTGATAGTAATGACAGTGGAGAGTATATCTGCAGAGCTGAAAACAGCGTGGGAGAGGTTTCTTCATCAACATTCCTCACGGTTCAAGGTGATTGGAATGTTTTAAGCATGAATGAATTTGTGTTTCTTTTGAACCAGATTTAAAATATCTGGCAAAGCCCTCGTTTTTAGGAGAAGCTTGCCCAAGGCAAAATGTTCTGCTTTAGAAATTCCATCTACAGTTAGTGGCTCATCCTTTTCTGAGACTGGGAGAGATAAGAGGACTACATCTTCAGTTGAAAGGATCATGCAGTCACTTGTCTCTATCATTAAATCTTTCAGAAAAATGATAACCATGTCTGTAAAATTTCATTTCATAAGTGTCCCATTAAAATCGCCATAGGGCGATCTTTTTTAAAAAAAGTGGAAGAATCTGCTACGTGCCTGGAGACCTACCCCAAGCTCCTCCGTTGCTCTTTGAGCTTACATAATTTTGTCCCTAGTGTGCATTAGGGTGACAGCAGAGGGAAAATTTTACCCCAGAAGTTTATATGTTTTTCTTTGTGTCCACATTAATTCAAGAGCTGTTAGTACATCCTGATTTTTTTTTAAGATTTTATTTATTTATTTGACAGAGAGGGAACACAAGCAGGGGGAGTGGGAGAGGGAGAAGCAGGCTTCCTGGTGAGCAGGAAGCCTGATGTGGGCCTCGATTCCAGAAACCAGGGATCACAGACTTGAGCTGAAGGCAGATGCTTAGTCACACTGAGTCACCCAGGTGCCCCAATACCTCCTGATATTTTTATAGACATCCTATTATCTATATAGCAATCACTGTGAGAAGGGTATTTGCCAAATTAAATGTACATATTCAGAAGTACTCATTATTTTAATTCTGCTCCTACAGAGCAAAAACTACCACCATCGTTTTCCCGGCAATTGCGAGATGTTCAAGAAACGGTCAGATTGCCAGTTGTGTTTGAATGTACCATCCATGGATCAGAACCTATCTTGGTGTCTTGGTTTAAAGATGGCAAGCCGTTGAAAGATGGCCCAAATGTACAAACGTCATTTTTGGATAACGTGGCCACTCTCAACATCTTTAAAACAGACCGGAGCCTCGCGGGCCAGTATTCTTGCACAGCCACGAATCCCATCGGGTCTGCTTCCTCCAGTGCCAGACTCCTCCTCACAGGTTTGTGGCTGCTTCAGCTTCTTTCTGTCTTAGTAGTTAAAATTTCTATCATCAAAATGAAGGAGAAAATGCCACTGTTTCTGTAAAGTGGGATGGCTGCAGAGGCTGAAACCGTGTCCTTCTACTCTGCTTTTAGAGGGGAAGAACCCGCCCTTCTTTGACATCCCCATCACTCCTGTGGATGCCGTGGTTGGTGACAGTGCTGACTTCGAGTGTCATGTTACTGGGACACAACCAATAAAGGTCGCCTGGGCCAAAGACAGCAGAGAGATACGAAGTGGCGGAAACTACCAGATCAGTTACCTGGAAAACACAGCCCACCTGACAATTCTGAGAGTAGACAAGGGAGACTCTGGGCAATATACCTGCTATGCTGTGAATGAAGTGGGAAAGGACTCATGTACGGCTCAACTTAACATAAAAGGTATCTTTTGTTTTGCATAATTGTTTCCTGTTCTTTTCCAAGGGTGGAGTTTCTATCAGGACAGTGAAATTTAGGACAGTTTTCCACAAATGACATAAAAATGATGAAGAAGAAGTAAGTTTCTCTAGAGAACAAGTGATCTTTTTAAATCCATATTTTTAATGTATTGTAAACATTTTATTAACATTGCACAGAATATAAAGTTCTATGGTTACTATATAGAGCCAAAAATAAAGTATTAATTATAGCTTATATTCTACAAACATACATATATTCACACACACGTATATTTCTGACATACCAGATGTATCTTTCCACCACCCACCTCTCATTCCACCTCAATAGCCAATGGATACTTACTTTCTTCCATGAAAACTTAAATCTATATTTTTCTAAAATTGTAGATATCCTACATGACCTTAAGACCACCCTCCTCTTTTTCTTTTTTTTACAGCTATGTGGTTCTGTAAATGGTCATAAGTTATTTTATCATTTATTCCATAAATCACAGGACAGTTTAGAATAAGCTTGTGGAAGGAGGTAGAGATGTTTAGAAACGGACATTGATTCACTACATCTAGTCAGTTAGCATTAACTTCTAATGTAAAGTAGGACTTCATTTTCCTGAAGAGCCTCCTATCAATAACCCACTTCTGGCTTCCATTTCAAATACCCTTGCCATTTCTTGCAGAGCGGCTCATTCCACCAAGTTTCACTAAAAAACTCTCAGAGACCGTTGAAGAAACGGAAGGGAATTCTTTCAGACTCGAGGGCCGTGTTGCCGGTTCCCAACCTATAACAGTTGCATGGTACAAGAATAATATAGAGATACACCCAACGGCTAACTGTGAGATCACATTCAAGAACAACACGCTCCTGCTGCACGTCAAGAAGGCGGGCATGGGCGATGCTGGTTTGTACACATGCAAAGTGTCAAATGATGCAGGCTCTGCTCTGTGCACATCTTCCATTGTCATCAAAGGTGAGTCATCGCCGTGGTCCCCAGCCTCCGCCAATGTTCTTCTTATTGCCTGTTAGCTAGCTAGGCCTGTGCATTTCTTCTGACTTGTGCATTTCTTCTTTAACTCTGTTGGTCAGGTAAGTTCTAGAAGATACACAGTTAACTCTTAAACAACATGGAGTCTAGGATCACCAACAAATCCCTGTGTAAATTTTGACTCTGCCAAGACTTTTCTAATAGCATTCTGTTGACGGGAGGCCTTACCAATAACATAAACAGTTGATTATATATTCTTACAATACAGTGAACTGGAGAAAAGAATACATCCGTATCAAAGGGGGAACCACACCATTCCAACCCATGTTGTTTAAGGGCTGACTGTAAATAAATATGATGTCACTGGCTGGCCAGTGACATCATATTTATTTATTTGAAATACATATATTTATTTGAAATACATATATTTATTTGAAATACATACTATTTGTAATTATGTGCCCAGCAAAGGAGGTGTTCTGTAATAAATGGACTAAAATCTTAGCATGTGAATCATATCCCAAAATTCTCTCAGGTGGTTAGCAGTCTAAGTCTACTTGGAAATTCATGCCTCGGTAATATATAAATTTTTATGAAGCACGTGTATTTTGAAAAATTCTTAAAATTTCATCATGGAAAACCACGTTAGCTTTGCCACTTAGAAGTTATATCACATTCTGAAACACTCTCTTTTCTATTTCTAAAGGATTATTTTTGGACATATCCTACCCAAAGCTTCTAGCCTGTAAATGAATGTTAATCCCAGACAAAAGAGTAAAATTTGTTCAAAGGGGAAAAAAAAAAGATGAGAGGAAAGATGCTGCATATTATGGAGGATGTATTTACGTATACAGTCCTAACTTGAGGGAAAGAAATAGACTCTTTTAAGGAGATCCTTTTTTCTGGTCCTCTGACCATAAAATGGCTTCATCCAGATGATTATGGTGCCGATTCATCAAAATCACTTTACAAGCCAACTTTCTTAGAGCAGCTTGGAGTTTGATTACCAGCTCTGATGTGATATAGTTGGCCATTTCAGGGCGCAGGCATAGATAATAGGTTAATGCCACTAATGGGCTTGTGTCTTTGAGTTGTCTTAACTTAAAACACACTCATTTTATAGAATTTAAGTGCATTTAGTTTTAAAATATATGTAATGAAACAAAAAATATATCCTTAATGGTGGTTTATATTCATGATTTATGTCCCTGGTGGTTTTGCCATTGAGTATATGAGTACTTTCTATCACATTCTGAGGCTATTTCTTCATAGAATTTTTTTTTAAGAGTAGGTATTGCAAGTTTTAATCATTACAGTCATGACTGTTGCCTTATGTTTATATCTAGTTCTCAGGATCATTGAATAAAGCCATTACATAATATTGAGTTGTACGCGCCCTTCCTACCACATTACCTGTATATTCCTCATTGGTTTTCAGTTGAACACTGAGCTTCAACTGCTATTTCCTTTGGGCAAAGATGAGATTTTAAATGCTACTGTAGCTGCATTTCATAGCTAAAGATGAAAACCAGGGAAAATCACATATTACGATGTGGGTTCACAGATTACTCAAATGTTAGCTTTCTTTCCCAGAGGGCGGCAAGAACCGCTGCTCTAGATGAGAAGAATTCCCCAGGAGGCCCTTCGTTTTTAGGGAGCAGCAAAAATACAGCTATATGCGTGTTCGGGGGAATCAGCAGTGTGCTGTACAGCACCGAAGTTTATGGGAACTGCCAGTTGCCATGTTTGCAGTGTTTAGTCAGGACATGGAGCTTGCACGATCTTTGGTCAACATGGCATCCACTCTTTGCATGTTTTTCAACCTTTATCTTCCTTAAAAACTCCAACAAATGCAACTACTGCCTTCAGAGAACAATCAGTCTTGATTTGGTTACTGATTCGGTTCATTACCCATTAGAGGCAAAACTGGATTCTTTTCTGGAATTTCGAAACTTTTTGCCTTTATGTTCCTTTTAAGCAAAGCTACCTTTGTAATTCCAGAACCAAAGAAGCCACCTGTGTTTGATCAGCACCTTACTCCAGTAACAGCGAGTGAAGGAGAATTTGTGCAGCTCAGCTGCCACGTGCGGGGATCAGAACCCATCAGGGTCCAGTGGCTGAAGGCGGGAAGGGAAGTAAAGCCCTCAGACAGATGCAGCTTCAGCTTTGCTAACGGGACAGCCGTGCTGGAACTGAAGGATGTGGTGAAAGCAGATTCAGGAGATTATGTGTGCAAAGCTTCGAATGTGGCTGGAAGCGACACTTCAAAAGCCAAAGTGACCATTAAAGGTACAGATACCTCAAAATTAGCATTCCAGTTAAGCCAATGACCGCTCCTATTGATTTGCGTTTTACAACTTAAGTAAGAATAGAATTCATTTTTCAGAAATATCAATTAATGCTCACTTGCAATTTATAGCCTCCTTGTTATAACTGAAGTATTAGATAATTGAGTGGGAATAATTTTGATACACATTGTCTGACATTACCCACAGTTCACCATCCTGTTTCTCATACCTCTTCCCACCATATCCAAGAAGGTGTAACTAAGGTCCAAAGATGATCTATGATAATGTGACATGAGGGAATCTAATGTCATAGTCCTGGAGGAAATCAATTGAATAAAGCCAAGCCTAGAAATATGAAATTGGACACTGCTCTTAACGATTTTAGTTCAGGCGGGGCACCTGGGTGGCTCAGTGGGTTAAGCCTCTGCCTTCGGCTCAGGTCATGATCTCAAGGTCCTGGGATGGAGTCCTGCATCGGGCTCTCTGATCAGCAGGGAGCCTGCTTCCCCTCTCTCTATGCCTGCCTCTCTGCCTACTTGTGATCTCTGTCTGTCAAATAAATAAATAAAATCTTTAAAAAAATTATAAAAAAATACTATTGTAGTTCAACCTGCATGTGAAAGCTACAAATAGTTATAAATGCCTATAAAACTGCTTTATCTTCCATAATCCACTCTCATACGTAGTGAGTCCTGGAGTGAATGATATCTTTGACACTGCCAAATGCCTAAAGCTTATTTTACAAAGGAATTATTTATTCTACTTTTAAGGTAACTGTGATAATAAAACATGTAAATGTTTTTCAGACAAACCAGCTGCAGTCCCAGCAGCTAAGAAAGCAGCCGTAGACGGGAAACTCTTCTTCGTGTCAGAACCTCAGAGTATCAGAGTGGTAGAAAGTAAGTATTTCGTGAACGATACATTACCTTCATTGACTTTGTATGGTTTTACCGCCGATTTAATTTTGGAAGAGCTGATTTGGGGAAATCAAAGTTTTTTATTCATTTGCTTTCATTCTTCCTTAGAAACCACCGCAACATTTATTGCAAAAGTTGGAGGTGATCCAATCCCAAATGTTAAATGGACAAAAGGGAAATGGAGGCAGCTGAACCAGGGGGGTCGCATTCTTATCCATCAGAAAGGCGACGAAGCAAAGTTGGAGATTAGAGACACCACAAAGACCGATTCTGGATTGTATCGGTGTGTCGCATTTAATAAACACGGTGAAATTGAAAGTAACGTTAACCTACAGGTAGATGAAAGGAAGAAACAGGAGAAGATTGAAGGAGATCTCAGAGCAATGCTGAAAAAGTAAGTTCAATTAAAACACACACACGTGGTCATTTTCCAGTCACAAAAGAGATCTCTCAAGAGGCATGGACCATCCCTTCCAAGATTCTGATGATAAATGAAAAGCACACAGACATTCTCACAGAAACGTATAAGCAAACACCCAGTATTTGGGCATAGGTTAGCAGATTCTGAATGATCATGAGGAAGTTTTGAGAATGAAGTGTTTTTATTAAAATTTTAGACAAAGGAATTGGCCTACAGAGAAACCTGTATCTGTCTCAATATGAAATTTTTGTTTCTACGTGTTATTTCTCATATTCTGAATTCTTTTCTAGATCAACACTTGAAACATTTCCATAATTACCAATACTTTCAACACAAATTATGTTTCAATATAGTTGGTTATTAATCAACATTTGCCTTCCACACATCTTTCCCATGACACATGATGTTTACCCTTATTAATGCGTTTCCAATGCTGTTGCTTTTCCTTTTAATTATTTCATTTGGTTGTAAAGTTTACAAACATTCCAAATTCTTTCTTAAATTCTTCGATTAAATTTCTGTGCTTTGTTAGAATGGTCTAATCTTTACTTCATCACCAAACCCACTTTTTTTTTTATTGTTAATGCAGTAAAACTAATATTTCTTAAACAAAGGACATAGCACTATGCCTTTGTGAGGGGGAAAATTGATTATTGATATTTGTAATCTTTAAATGATGATAGGCAATTCAAAATAAGTAGAAAACAGGTGATTCATGTTTATTTCTGATTTCCTTCAGGACTCCGGTCTTAAAGAAAGGATCTGGAGAAGAAGAGGAAATCGATATCATGGAACTTCTCAAAAATGTTGATCCTAAAGAATATGAAAAATATGCCCGCATGTATGGAATCACTGACTTCCGAGGTCTTCTTCAAGCATTTGAACTGCTAAAGCAAAGTCAGGAAGAAGAGACTCATAGATTGGTATGATCTTTTGTAAATAGCATCATCTTAAAAATTAACTTTGGAAACATCTAATAGATAGCCTTTGAATTTCCAGAACCCTACAGCTGTGTGAGATTATTTAATATAACCTAAGCAGCATCAATAATGGAAGCTGAACATAGTCATGCATCCTCCAATTCAATTTTTTCCCCATATGTAATACTTCTACGCTTTTCCTCCTCAGGAAATTGAGGAAATAGAGAAGTCAGAGAAGGATGAAAAGGAATTTGAGGAACTTGTATCATTTATTCAGCAAAGGTTGTCACAGACAGAGGTAAAGTGAATCATGAAGATAATACAGTGAACAGACTGTTATTGGGAATTAGAAGGGAAGGAGTGACTAATGTGTGTTAATTCTTTACTCTCCTAGCCTGTCACTCTGATCAAGGACATTGAGAATCAGACAGTTTTGAAAGATGATGATGCCATGTTCGAAATTGACATTAAGATTAATTATCCAGAAATCAAGCTTTCATGGTACAAAGGGACTGAAAAACTGGAGCCCAGTGATAAATTTGAAATAAGTATTGATGGTGATCGACATACACTCAGAGTCAAAAACTGTCAACTTAAAGATCAGGGCAATTATAGGCTGGTGTGTGGTCCACACATCGCTAGTGCTAAACTAACTGTAATCGGTAAGTAGAAAGCATTTTATTAAAAAAAAAAAAGCAGCGTGTGAGATTCATTTACTGTTGAGCACATCTGCATGTATATTAAACAAAATGTTTTCTGTGTCATACCAGAGCCTGCCTGGGAACGGCATCTTCAGGATGTTACTTTGAAAGAAGGCCAGACTTGCACCATGACATGCCAGTTTTCCGTGCCAAACGTAAAATCTGAATGGTTCAGAAATGGCAGAATCCTTAAGCCCCAGGCTAGACATAAGACAGAAGTGGAACACAAAGTCCATAAGCTGACCATTGCTGATGTTCGAGCAGAAGACCAGGGGCAGTACACCTGCAAATATGAAGACCTTGAAACTTCAGCAGAGCTCAGAATCGAAGGTGGGTGAATGGTCACAGCTGGGGTTATTTGTGCAAAAGTCAATGGCAAATGTGGTGCAGGACCCCTCCCGTGGCCAAAGTGCCCGTGTGTCTTTCTTTCCCAGCACAGGCTCCCAGCATTCACTCACATCTCAAGATGCACACTAAATCAAGAGACATGTTCACACAAGTCCTGGATCTTTTGCATTTTTTTTTCTTTCACCAAAGGCAGATTTCAGTCCAAACAAAGACATGACTAACAGTTACTTGAATTCCATAATTCTGCTAAATTCAATCATTCCTTGTAATTTTACTAAATTGCATAATTCTCACCTCTATGATTCTCACTGTAAGATAGAGATCTTGGAAATGACTAGATTTTATAGCTATTGCTGAAAGATCTTGGCTATATCTAATAGATCTAAAAAAATCTTTTTTGTCTATAGAAATTAATTTGTGTGAGATTAACTTGTCTGAAGCTTAATAGATAAAATTAACAATGTCATATGTGATTAGCAGCTCTTTTTCAAAATAATTATTTTATGCGAGGATTATATTCCAACCTTCTAAATCTCTGAGATAAAGGGAAATCTCTGGATTTAGGAGCAATAATACTTATTTTCTAATCCTTTGATCATATGCACTGTTTGAAGATACCCTTGGACTGTAGTGAGCAACATTTTAGCTATAATGATGTTTCAACATAGTGGTGGGTGCCCTTTTATAGTTGTTAAAATATAATTAGATGACTTATTTACACAAACATTTCAACTTCTCAGGCTTGCTTTAAATGGATATCAATGCCTGGTTTTATTTTAAAGGTCAGAAAATTTTATTAGGTTTCCATGTGAAGGATCCAGTTGAAACTACTTCTCATTTTTTAAATAATTGCATTCTTACATGATCCTTCAAAAAAAAGAAAAGACTCACCAGAGTATTTATGATGTCTGAGATGTTCTTGATACAGCTAGACAGTGAATTCCAGACTTCTAGGTAAAATCTTGCAAAAAGATCCTCTACTGCAGCCCATTCCCCTACTAAATACCCTTGCCATTCATTCCCGGTGTGGGGGGTGGGGTGAGCCCTTTGTACATGGCCACAGGTGCTTACAAAGCAGGTTTCAGAGCTCTCAAAAGTGAACCGTCTGAAATTGAGAAGTTCAGATTTCCTCTTGAGTTTAAAGTTTCACAAGGAAAGTTATGGCATACTAGATAATAAACAATTCTAGGTCCTGAATCGGAAAATTCTCTAACAGAGGAAAGAATTTCAGAGGTGAATAAGTTACAGAGGAAAATGAAGTTTATGTTCCCTTTATTTTGAAGCCCCAATTTCACTAACATTTTTAAAGTTTAATTTGACTTTTGGGTCTTAAGCCCCTTTGACTCTTGCTTTTGTGCAAATGCTTTAAGGACTCCCGTGGATTTCTTACTTTTTGCTACATTGGTCCTGAAGAAATACACTTAAGTATGGGGATAATTTCTTGTTACTGATGCAAAACAGAGCACTTTCTTTTTTCTATATTTTCAGCCTGTGTTATTTTTCCAGCTGGATACACAGGTGGAGGCTTTGGATATCTGAGGGGAAAGCACAGTGGAAAAATTTCCTCCCTGTACAATCTCACTTTGACTCTCCTTTGTACTTGAACAGCTGAACCAATTCAGTTTACGAAGCGCATACAGAACATTGTGGTGAGCGAGCATCAGTCTGCCACCTTCGAATGCGAAGTGTCCTTTGATGACGCCATTGTAACGTGGTACAAAGGACCAACAGAACTGACTGAGAGCCAGAAGTACAACTTCAGGAATGATGGTCGGTGCCATTATATGACCATCCACAATGTGACCCCAGATGATGAAGGTAATTTAGTGGACAGCATCCCTGTGAATATATACTTTAAATCTTGTCTGTTTTACGTATTTCTGCCGTAACTTACACTCTGTAATTCCATGTAGAATACTTTTTTTAGGAAAGAGAATGATAAATAAATCCATACTGTATTTAAATAAAGAAGTGTTATTTACAGACATACCAGGAAATAAAAGTTTGATGATTCTTCTTAGGTGTCTATTCAGTAATTGCTCGACTGGAACCGAGAGGTGAAGCAAGAAGCACAGCAGAGCTGTACTTAACGACTAAAGGTCAGAAAATACCCCCATTTAAGCCACATTGCAATCCCTGAAATAGTCCTGCCTGGACGACTCTAAATACAAAAATGTCATGTTTTTTCTTTTGCAGAAATTAAGCTTGAGATGAAGCCTCCTGGTAAGTTTAAAAAGAAAAAACAAACAAACAAACAAAAAAAAGAAAAATCAACCCTTGCTCAAATATATTCAGCAGAATTTTGTAAATGATAGAAGCCAAACTGAAATGTCTAAAAATATTCTTTAGGTTTTTCAGTAAGATCTTATTCAGTAAAATGATTTTCAGGAAATAATATAACTGTTAGGCTTTGTGAGCTTGGGAAATGAGAGATAGGAAGGTCTCATCCAGCTGATATCTAGGATCATGCCAAAATTGTGTGGCCATAGAACAGAACCAATTTTCACAGGGAAGAAACATGCCTATGTGGTTGTATACAAAAGAATCCTAATATCTCTGTGTCTGTTTATTAAATTCTGCTGTTGGAAATGCCTGACAAGCACATCTTAGTTGTCTAATAAATATGTGTGGTCTCAGTGCCTCCCTGCTTACCATCAATTGTTCCTTTTCAGATATTCCTGACTCCAGAGTTCCAATCCCAACCATGCCTATCAGAGCAGTACCTCCAGAGGGTAAGACCCAGCACAACACCTGGGCTTGCAGCAACAATGTTCTGTACCACTAGGAAATTAGTGAGGCCAAACCATAGTAGAGAGCCAGAACACATCCTTGTGTGTCATAGTCTTCATTGTATAATTAAAAATCAAAGCAAGACAGTAGTAACAATTACAGGTATATGCTTTTTTTATTTGTGCTGATTGATGAATTGGTACTCTAACACCTATGATTACTGAAAGGAACTTATAAGACTTTTCATTATACTTCACACAAAATAAGAAACCAAACCATGATGATGGCATTTCTTTTCCTCAGAAATCCCTCCTATGGTTGTTCCTCCTATTCCTCTGTTGCTACCATCACCTGAAGAAAAGAAGCCACCAGCAAAACGCATTGAAGGTATTTTATGCTATCTACCTAAATGTCAAAATACACATAATCAACTATCACAGACCAGAACATGCTGTCTAATGCAACATGTTGGCCCTCTAGTGGCCAACAGGTTAAATTGCCTTTCAAAATTATTTGCTCTAATGAAATGTGTAAGACAGGTGATTAAAACACTGAAAATCATCAGACAAACCAAATGCACTGCTTAATATTAAGATATTTCATCTTGATGTAATCACTGAAACATGAATGGTGACTATATTTCATGTTTCATATTTTATATATTTTTAGCTATATGTAACTACATATGTTACAATAAAATAATAGAATTAATTTCTAGGGAAGCTTCTGGAAATAAACCATACTAGTTTATAGTCATGTTGCAAGTTATAGTGTCCTTTTTCTCAGTTACAAGGTTAACACCTTTTTAAAATTCGCTATTTTGTTACAAAAATGTGATTTAGAGTATCTTTGATATATTTGATTTTTTTTTCTTATCTAAGGAATGAGTTCACTAATAAGGAGCTCTTGAGTGTGTCGAGCAACTTCCTTTTTCAAATATTTCAATAGACAGATTATACTATTTGTTCCCCAAGCTGCTCAACTAAATCAATCAACAGACTACCTGGGACTTTCTAGAGTTCTGGGTAGTTAAGAATTGCTGTCAGAATTCTCCTTGCTTCAGGAAGAAATTCTGCATGTCAAAGCCAGATTTTTCCATAGTCAGATTTTTCTGTAGTGGTTTCCAGGGTTTGGCATGCTAGTACCCCAATATCTGCTACCTCTGGTATCAAGAGCTTGAGCTGGTGTTCAGCCAGCCTCGGGGAAAATTCAGTGGGGAAAAAAAAAAACAAACCTTCCAGTATTGTGACTAATATATCTCAATAACAAATAAAAGCATTTTATAATTTATATGAAGACTTAAATATATTTCATCTACTTTTCTTTTTTTTTCTTTTTTTTAAATCTACTTTTAATAGCAGAGAGGAGCAAGAATCAAAAATCATAAATTTCTACTTATATTTTTGTCAGGAGTAACAATTTACCTTAATGAATGATTTAGTCTTTGAGTACTACTGGCAACAGGGCTAAGTTTGACTACCCACTGGGGAACTTGGGAAATTAAATCATATTTTAAAAATTAAAAACAGTGTTATTTATTCATGAATATTAAGAGCCATAACTCAAGTTATAAGTAGGGGCTATGATCAAGGTATAATGTCAGCAACAACAAAGAAAATTTCCACAATATCATAGATTTTAACTTTATTAATTTTTTAACTTTCCTAATTCACTTGCTATTCTTCATCCTGATAAATTTAAAGTGTTCTTATCTAAGCGAAACAAAGTAAAGACACGTCCTTTTCTATTTTTATGGTATCACTTAGGTTCACGTTCTGTGTGTTTTGAAAACTGTAGGCAGGCATAAAATCAGTGAAGATGTAGAATCACCCTACATGTCCTATCTCCATCCAAAAACCATGTTCTGCATTCTAGTGCAAAACCTTTCTGAAACAGGTATCTTGCAATTAGGTGGCAAGAGTCTCTCTACCATCAAAACATATGAAAAAATAAATAAAGTATTTCAATAAAACCTCTTTGTTTCCTGAAAGCATTTTACTTGCTTATGTCTGATATCTTATTTTTTAGTGACCAAAAAAGCTGTGAAGAAAGATACCAAAAAAATTGTTGTGAAGCCCAAAGAAGAACCTACAGGTATTATCATTAATTAATGAAAATTGAGTCTTACAGCTTTTCTCCAGGTTAACAGTTTTAAACCCCAAATAGTGGAGGGTGGAGGAAGGTAAGAGTTTGAATTCCCAAAATGGAGGCTCTGCCTTCTCTCACTCTCACTGTCTTCTAGAACTCAGCCCTTGCTTTCTCTTTGTCAACTTTCTACTCTTTCCTTTTATTTTTTTTCCTCCCCATTCTCCTGTGCCTGTGTCTGCCCATGGCACACTGTGGTAACACCAGAGTGTTCTTGTTATCTCTGGAGGGCACTGCCTACCTGTCCCACAGCTACTCTTCATCTGGTCCTACCGATAGACAGCCAAGGACCAGTGCTAATTTCCAGTAACTGCTCCAGCCCAACTCCGAACACTTCCTGGCTCACCTGAGCTGTCAGTCCCTGCAGATAAACAAAATGCTTTTTGAAGGAAGATTAGTTCAATTACTTCCTTTTTTTTTTAATATTATTTATTTATTTGACAGAGAGATCACAAGTAGGCAGAGGGAGGGGGAAGCAGGCTCCGCACTGAGCAGAGAGCCCAATGTGGGGCTTGATCTCAGGACCCTGACATCATGACCTGAGCCAAAGGCAGAAGCTTAACCTACTGAGCCATGCAGGCGCCCCCCCTCCCTTTTTTAACTATACCCCAGAAGAGGGTTTTTGTTTTTTTTTTTTAAGATTTTATTTATTTATTTATTTGGTAGAGAGAGAGAGAGCACAAGCAGGGGAGCAGGAGGGGGAGAAGCAGGCTCCCCACTGAGCAGGGAGCCAAATGTAGGACTCAATCCCAGGACCCTGGGATCATGACCCAAGCCAAAAGCAGTCGCTTAATCAGTTGAGCCACCCAAGTGCTCCTGGAAGAGTTTTAAGAGGAAGATTAGATCACTAAATTTAAGCAAATAGTTTCAAATGCTTAACTAAGATCAGATCCCTCCTGAAAGGAGGAGGATCCAGGAGCACAAGACACCACTCCCAGAAACATTATGGCAGAAGAGAGCACTCATAAAGCATGGGTATTTCCTCAGCTTTACAGTTAACCATTGAAAAAATCAAACATTATTTGTTAGCATTAGACTTACTGAATAGTCTCCTAATGTTTCATGTTGATTGAAAATGTTTTAAATCAACCTAAGCTAGAATCAAAGTTCAGCCTTTCCCCATTGTTGTTAATATGGCATTCCATCGCAATGCTGGTGAGATAAATCTGGAAATTACAAAGGCATTTTGTATGTTAGCAGTAGTCACAGATTGTACAAATGACTGACAAAGGTGCACGGGATTAGTAAACATTAAATCATGCATTATCTAAAAATAAACATTCTATTTTTTAAAATCCCAGAGGTGGACAAGAGACCCCCGCCTCCTACTGCCTTGATTCCAGCAAAAGGTAAATGAAAAGATATTGTTAAATGTTTTTTGTATCTCTGAGATGTGCATCACTGCTTTGTATTCTTATTTTCAAATGGAAGGCTTCCAGCTGATTGTAAAGTTAAGGCATTTCCTCTGCCATATTAGAATTAGCACGAGAAATGACGACGTCCTATCGCTCTAGTCCCTGGAAAGGAAGTGCAGGCAGATGATTATGCAGCCTCAGTGCTGTGGACACAGAGAAAGCACTGGGTGAGGGGCGGAAAGGGAGGCGTTGTCCTCTTGCTTCAGTTGCAGCTAACACGGGTGCTAAGGATCATGTAAACAATGTTAGCGTTAATTTTTTTAAAAAGTTGTTATTATAAAAGCAACTAATTGATTTGTTTACACAATTTTGAGTATTTTTTTAACTGATGATAGAGTCATATTCAACTATCAAAAGTGTAGCTTTAAAATTAGAAATGTTTCTGAAAGAGAAATTGGAAACTTAAATAGAGGTTAACATTACATGTAAATTCCATTTAATGATCAAATGTTAAAAAATCCTGTGAGACCCCAGGGGCTTTCTAAACTGGAGTTCCCACAGAACAGTGGAAGATGTGTCCACTGGAAGGTTACTGAATACCATTGTGTTCACACTGGAAAAATCCCCAAATGAAGAGTGAGTGCCTCTCCACACTCTTTATTGTGTTCCATAGCCAACAAAAAAGTAAATGGAACCAGCAGACAGAAGATGTAATAAGTTATCAACATCAGACTGAGATCTGAGATACTGATACTGTTTGACAACATAGACTTTGGTTTCTGAAGTAACGGTATGAATGTAATTAGTATGCTAATATTATCTATTTATTTGTTTGTTTGTTTATTTCAGCTCCTGAAATTATTGACGTATCCTCCAAGGCTGAAGAAGTAAAAATAACGACCATAACCCGAAAGAAAGAGGTTCACAAAGAACAAGAGGCTGTGTATGAGAAGAAGCGTGCTGTCTACGAGGAGAAGAAACTTTTCATCGAATCTCTGGAAGAACCTTACGACGAACTTGAAGTGGAGCCGTACACAGAGCCATATGAAGAACCTTACTATGAAGAACCAGACGAAGACTATGAGGAGACCAAGGTAGAAGCAAGGAGGGAAGTTCACGAGGAATGGGAAGAAGACTTCGAGGAAGGCCAGGAATACTATGAAAGGGAAGAAGGTTATGACGAAGGGGAGGAAGACTGGGAGGAAACTTACCAAGAGAGAGAAGTGATCCAAGTGCAAAAGGAGGTTGACGAAGGTGTGTATCGACCGGGGTCACTTCTTTCCTTTTTTCCTCAGTGTGTGATATTTTCAGGGCTATGAACCTGAGCTGCAATAGACCGGAAAGCAGTGAAATGACCATTTCGATCTTTCGAAGTTAGACCTTTTTAGAAACTTATTCTTGGCATTTCTTCAGTCACTTTCAGGCTTTGACATTGTTAAGTCGAATCATGCCCTATCACGAAACCCCGAGGGTTGTCATCTAATGCAGGAGTTCAGGGCTTACTTCCTCGCCCATTTGCATCTCTGCTCGATCCTGCTTCGAAATCTAGCGCCAGGAATCATGTTAGCCATAAAGATCCCAAACGCAATACTTTCCGCAAATATATATTCTTATTTCCTATGCAGTTCATACAGTCAGCTAGAACTTACTTAAGTATCCCTTTTTATTCCTCTGTTTTTGCTAAAGAATCACATGAGAGAAAAATACCAGCCAAAGTGCCTGAAAAGAAAGCCCCGCCTCCAAAAGGTATGCAATTGGGATTCTTGAACTAGATCAGAACATCCACATCATTATCATGGCTTGTTTGGCAAAGATGTATAAGTCACCAGTCCAATCCAATAGGCACAACTTCTTCTCTAAGCTTTATTGCCTCAATGAATTTTCTTCCTAAGAATATCTAATGTACTTAATGTAAAAATTAAAAAGATGATAAAAAGATGGTTATGATAAATATTTTTTTAAAATAACCAAAATATTTCAAGTACACAAATTTGTACTTAAAGTTCGGAGTACCAGACTCATTTCCTTCTTAAAAATTATATATGTATATATATGTATATATGCATGTAGACATATATTTCTATATAAACATACGTAGATACATAGATAGATACATAGGGACAAAGAGAGAGTTTGAATAGAAATTCTAAAAGTACTGCAATTTCTTTAAAATGCTTGCAGTTGTAAAGAAGCCAGTAGTTGAAAAAATTGAAAAGACTTCTCGAAGAATGGAGGAACAGAAAGTTCAAGTCACCAAAGGTATTATGATTTAAAACATTTCTAATACCATGTACACACGTCATCTGTTTACTGATGTATATTCCCATGTTAGTTATTTATGTAATCATCTAAAATAAGATATTTTTAAATTTTGTGCAAAGCAATATTCTTCACAATACAAATATGTTTGTACATATTTTTTAAGTACCCGAAGTTTCAAAGAAGATTGTTCCACAAAAACCTCGGATTCCAGTGCAGGAAGAAGTTATTGAAGTGAAAGGTATACATCTTTGTCTTTCCAGCTACAAGTTCTAAACATTTTCATTTATGTCTATATGTGTACATATTTAAACAGTTCACAAATCTGAAACTACCAAAATACATTCTTCTACAGTATATATCTTATGTTGAGTTGTACATATGTATAATTTAAGGAAATAATAACATTCCCCTTGTTTCTAATTCTGCTTTAGAATTATATTTTTTTAATTAAAGGAAGATTTTGTTTAATAAATAGTCTTCTAACTTTACTATACAAGACATTCCATTGCATATAATATTCCCTATCCTCTTGTTTACATGAGTAAACCCTAGTGGATTTGGAAAAGCACCACATTACATGTGAAGAAGTTGTGTCTATTTGATTCCCATTTAACAATCTTTGATAAAGCTGCATGGGTCATTTGTCCCTATATATCAGAACATGGTTTGTATTCTTGTCAATACTAAATTTATTCTGAGGCTACTCATATTAACCCACTCATTCTGTGTCTAAAGACTTACATGTAATGTTTCTTACATGTAATGTACAAATTTACACGTATGTATTTGATCAGGTATCTTGTTCTAGAAAAAGAAATACTAAATGTGAAATACTCTCTTTAAAGTACCAGCCGTGCATACAAAGAAGATGGTTATTTCAGAAGAAAAGATGTTCTTTGCTTCTCACACAGAGGAGGAGATGTCAGTCACAGGTATAAGACACATTTGAATTTGGGGGCTCGAATGGAAGGGCTTTAGATAAATTTTGATCCCCCTTCTTCAGACCCAATTTGCGATTATATAGACGTTTCTGTCTCCTTGTAGCTCTCTGTCGTCTTTTCATTGCACACTTGTCCCTGTTTTAGTTTGTATTTCAATATTCTTTGTGAACTATAATTGCCACCCTTAATATGGCATACCAGTAATTCAGATGTACATTTTTTAAAGTCCCCGAGGTACAGAAGAAAACTGTTACTGAAGAAAAAATTCATGTTGCTGTTTCCAAAAAGATTGAGCCTCCACCTAAAGGTATCAGTGATTCCTTCTAAATTTAAAATCTTTTAAAGGTTCCATCGTAAGCCTCTGGGTATGTTAATACTATGGAATGGGCTTGGTCACACAAGTCAGCAGACCTACAGCCACTAGGTATAGTGGACATTCCGGGGGAGGCGGGACGACAATGATTGGAGGCTCTGGCCCCTGCTCCAGGGACCTTACAATCTGGTGACCACCTACTTGGGAGTAGAAATTTGATATCCTGGAGCCAGCTTGTGCCAGCTCACCAGAGCTGATGGTTGAATTTGCAGAAATTTTGCTACCAAGTGTTCAACACCTCCATGATTCAAAGTTGAGTTCTGTAAACTCACAATTAAATTATATTGAAATCTATGATAAGCCGTTTTGAGGGCTTACTTCCACTTGTAGAGCATGTTGTTATTCTCTCTGTTGTTTATATCGATTGGGGCGAGGCGGTGGAGGTGCTAGATTGCGGGGGGCTGCCGCGCGTCCTTCCCACCTCTGCCACCCTGATGGCTCCCCTGTTAGCCAGGGTGGGAGTATTTACACCACCCCAGAAATTGAAAATCGGCAGCTGCTACAAATGAGAGCTCGTCCTCCCCCACATGCCCCACCCAAACTGTTAAACATTTAGGATACAAAAAATATTTAAGATAATGTAATGCAATTGTTGTAATGCACTTGCTTTATAAATGTAAAGTTTCTAAAACCAGCATCTCAGGCACTGGCCCCTCTGAGGAAGAGCAGCTCCTAGCTGTTCCTAGCCAAGTGAAGGCTCCAGCAGTTGAAGGTCAATAACAACCACAACTTTTTCTACTTAGTCTTTCCTCTGGTTCCCTTGCCTCTTGCTTCCAACATGGAGTTTTCTTGCATTCATCTGACATAAAATTATGAGACGTGTCTACTCTTTATTTTAATTCTGTCCTGCCTTATTGTAAAACCACACAATTTCTCAAAAATGGCATTTGTCTTTAAAGTCCCCGAGCCACCTAAGAAACGAGTCCCAGAAGAAGAGGTTGCCGTTCCCATTCCTAAAAAGGTGGAACCTCCACCAGCCAAAGGTAGAATAATATTTTTGAAAAAAAAGTTGTTGGTGTCTGTCTTTTTGTATCTTTTTCTGTGGGATCTGTGTATGAACGAAATAGCATCTGTAAATGATTTGTGACTTTTTCTCTGTATGTTGATCTCATTAGCTGTGGTACTGTGTTGTACAAGTATCAGTAACTTTAGACCATACTAACTGGGTGTTTGTTTCATGAAATGTATGTAGCGTCTCTGTGGTACCGATTTATTTTGCATACAGGTCTGCCACAAGTAGAGCATGTTTAATGAATGCCTAAATTCTTATGCTCTTACTGAGGATTGATGCTTTAGTGTAATCTTAATGTCTCAGAAGGAAACTAGAACTCTCAACATTGTTTCCACAATGTTATCTTTAAAGTTCCTGAAGTTCCCAAGAAACCTGTGCCTGAGGAGAAAAAACCTGCTCCTGTACCCAAAAAGGAACCTACCGCTCCCCCAAAAGGTACACCAGAACTGATCAGGGGGCAGCCCTTTGCCCCAAATGCCATTGTTCTGCTTTATATGGTCTTCATAGTGTACTATGCTATCTTACTGTTCTGTGTCTTTTAGATGCCCCTAGTGTTTTCATTTGTTGGTTACCTTCCAAGGCTATACTCTTGACATGCGTTATTTATGACACTGAACAATTTCAAAGACACCACCAGAAAGTGTTCTTAAAAGAAGCAACTATGTCAAAATGCTGTATTAAATTTTAACTATCTTTATTCTGATAGAGAAAGAAGAAATCTTTGTGAAACTCATTTCCTACAGGCATCTTCCTAGAAAGACTCTTTTACCCCTCATCTTTGCGATTTTTCTTAATAAAAAACACTTCCGTGAGTTATGATGAGTTATAGAGTCACAACTGGAAAGTGTCTGACAGAACTGAATGGTAACGAGATAAAGATGTATACAATGCTGCCGGTAACTCCACTTTTCTGAAAAGTCAAGAGCAGCAAGTCTAGCCTAGTTGGAGACATTGATTTTTGACATTTACTTTGACCATGTTTCCTGACATTAACTGAATGTCAATATTTACCGTAAGCGTTGCAGTTCTCTGATTAACTAGTCAGGGGACCTTTCATATGCGTATGTTTGGATTCGATGTGCTAATTTCTTTATTTTGGTTTTTGAATTTGGTTTGTTCTTTTTTGGGGTGGGGGGTTGGTGATGTTAGAGACACTATTTTATGGATACAGCGAAGCTACAAACTGCATACGTCTGGTCTGATACAGAGAGACTCAGTAAGAATTCAGTATCATCCGATTTAGGAAAACCAGGCTTACTGAAATCACACATTTTAAATAGTGTTCCCATTGTGGCTGACTTCCCACTTTCCATTTTCTTCCCAAAACAAATCTGTTTCTCTCTTTCTCAAATTCTTGACTTTCAGAATTCTGGGTCTTACCTAAAAAAAAAAAATTAGATAATCAGATTCCTGATTGTCTAATCATCAAAATGTGATTTCTGATTATCTAGTCATTAAAATATGGTTATGTGAAACTAAGATACATTAAAAGGTCATATTACTAAAACCAGTACTAATACCAAAGCCCTTGGTCACTGCTGAGGGAGATACAGAGGAATGTCTCACCTACCAGTAAAAATAAATATGCATAGTGAAAAATATATATGTATAAACACCCATGTATAGATAATAAATACAGACGCAAATGTATATGTCTGTATAATTACATTAGAATATTACAAATGCAAGCATAGAGATGCAGGAGTTCACAAAAACTATCTTATTTAAAATGGAAACAATTATTGCCAGCAATGTGTGCTGTTAAAATGCATCTGCCAGTTTAAAAATTCCACATCATTAACACTTAGAATAGAGAAACTAAGTCATAGTAAACCTTTTTGGGTCAGAGATCCTGTTGAAAACTATGGAGTCTCTTAGAGAAAAGCATATATGTGTATACTCACAAAATGTCATATACAGAACTCCCCCAAAGTCACTGACACATGGCTATCAGATTGAGAAGCCTACTCTATCATGAGTATTTCCTGAGTTGCAAATAAACTATAGTTGAACCAAAACCAAACAAAATCAGAAGAGAAATGGAACAAAATGGTATCATATAGATACAAATATTCTAACTATGTCTTAGTCTAAGATAGTCCTAGATAAATTAAATCCATTTTTATTATGGATTCCATTTCTTGATAAAAAACCTAACAAGACTTTGCTACATTCTATATCTACAATCTATATCGTTTGTGTAGTCACTGACTAATTTGTTTTTATCAAAAGCATACCAATATATAACCAATGAATTTTATACATATCTTTTTGTGTATATGACTCATTTTTAATTTCCTAAATGTCTCTATAACATTATTCGTGACATTTATTACATTGTGACCTTTTTAACATCATAGTTTAATTTTCTGCATTATTTTGTCAATGCATAGAAACCCTAGGGCATTAACGAACTACTAAAGATTGGTGTATGTGCCTACATCCATTCATAAAAGTGGTATATGTTGAACTAATGTTCTGTTTTAAAAACTTTAAGTTCCAGAAGTGCCAAAGAAACCTGTTCCTGAAGAAAAGATACCTGTTCCTGTTGCAAAGAAAAAGGAAGCTCCACCAGCTAAAGGTATAGTGCCTTGCTTGCTAAAGAAGCCCTATTTTTATATCTTGAGTACAAAACATTTTTGTGTTTAACTATCTGTTGAGTTAGTTCAATTGAAAACGAGTGTTTTATGGTGTGAGTAATAATTCAATGGAAGTGTCTGTCCACCTGCCTACTTTCTTAAAAAATAGCTGTAAATTAGCTACTTTGGAAAATACAGTCATTTCTAAAAATTAATGTCCTTTCAAGTTCCTGAAGTACAGAAGAGGGTTGTCACAGAAGAAAAAATAACCATTGTTACTCAAAGAGAGGAATCTCCACCACCAGCAGGTACTTAATTCCATCTTCATAAATAATCTTGTCTTTCTTTCAAGCTTCTTTAATTGCATGCCTTCTTTGATGGGCATGCCGATTCTGTGTTGCTCTTTTATTTTGCCTTTCTGAGAATCTTAAAATCAAATGCTATCTTTAAGTGCCAGAAATACCAAAGAAGAAAGTTCCTGAAGAAAGACCTGTTCCTCAAAAAGAGGAAGAAGCTCCACCACCAAAAGGTATTGTCTCTCTCTCTTTCCAAGAACCATCTTTATATGATATCATGTAAGAAGGCAAATGGTGGTTTTGTTGGCTTTGTGATATGAATACATTGTGGGTGTATATCTGTGTTTGGAGTTGGGCTTCAGTGAGATAACTCTGAAGTTCTAAAAGTGCATGTTTCTAAATGCCAGTTCTACGAAAGAAACCTGTCCCTGAAGAGAAAGTTTCTGTACCAGTTCCTGTCGCTAAGAAAGCTCCTCCTCCCCGAGGTAGGATTTGTCTCAGACCTCTGACAAAAATCTTGTTGCCTGTGAATTCTTGTTCTATCCAATGTCTTCTTGTGTGACCCTCCATCTCTCTTCTGATAGGGTGTGTGTGTGTGTGTGTGTGTGTGTGTGTGTGTATCCTCGTGATGTTTGTTGCATGACTCGTTTTCCCATTTTGTTAGTGAGAGTGGCATACCGTGCATTTCTTCCCCAAACTCTTAGGGAAATAGGATTTTTAAGATTCTTGATCTTTTACACTTCCACTTAATGCTTTTTTTAAAGCTGAAGTTTCTAAGAAAACTGTGGTAGAAGAAAAAAGATTTGCTGCCGAAGAAAGACTATCTGTTGCAGTTCCTCAAACAGTGGAAGTCATGCAACACAAAGGTATATAATCAGAAGTGAGGGGAGAAGTGGGTGTGCGTGTTTCCTCGAAGTCTTTCTTTCCAGATGTGACTGTTTACCTTGTAAATTGTCCTTATCAGTGTCTACTGGCCTAGCCTTCTGAGACTGAGTCTTTTGTGTCTGCAGTTGTCTTAAATCATTTCAAGACAGTGAATAGGATGCTGAAAATGTGATAATTGTCAACATGGCCACATTGGACATGATTTGAACATTCTTCTCAGTCTTGGGGGTATAGTCCCCTTATCTTAATCTTAAATCAGCTCTCTCTTCCATGTGATGAGGAAGTCCTATTCAGCAGTTATAAGAACCACTATCCAGCTGTAGGGAATACATGGCTATTACCAGTGTTTCCAGGGACCTGAATTTAAATTAAATACTATCTTTTAAAATATCCACAGAGGAGGAGTGGACTTATTCAGAAGAAGAGGAAAGAGTATCCGTTTCAGTTTATAGAGAAGAGGAAAGAGAGGAAGAGGAAGTGGAGATTACAGAATATGAAGGTAAACAATGCCAATGAGCTAGAGATGATCTGGAGTCTTGATGAGCTGTTTTCTTGCACAGATTGTTTATCAGATTAATGAAAGTGGACACAAATTCAGTGAATATCCAAGGTCCTCATTAGATGTATCTTTTGATCAAAACACAAGATTCAGGAACATTACTTAGAGTAAAAATCCAATGTATTGTTTGTCTATCGTCTCTTACTTGCTATGTGGGAGGGAGTGGGGGGGAGGCCTTATGTTTACGTGTAATTAATGGCGCAGGTGTTTCCATCTACATTTATCCTTTTAGTAGACAGCACTTGGTTTTAGCATGGTGGGCCAGCATGAACATCACCTGGTAGTCTAATGTCTAAAACATGGGGAAGAGAAAGCAGTTTTTACAGCATAACTCACTAATGTGTCCTGGCTCACAGTTTTTAAATGAAGAAGAATTTGTATTACCTTATTACATTCCAGAAGTCAAGGCTGTTTGAGAGTGAAGCACTGAACACATAGGTCTTTCTTCTATTTCATGTATGGAAAAACAATTATGTAATATCTTTGATTGAATTCGTTTGTTGTTTAGACATTCCTATACCTATAAACTATAATGCTAGTTCTCTGCAGTTTCTTAAGGATTGAACAATGAACTTTATTTCAGTCCTTTGCAATGAATTAAGATACCACTAGGTTTACCCCTAAAGTCCAGCACTCTGACTAAAGCTATTTATCTGAAAGAACTTTCATGAGAAAGTTCTAATGTAGCTCTGCTTCAAAGAAAAATCAGTAAGTTCTATAACAAATTAACTCTATTCCTTAAAAAAAAAAAAAGAATAGAATTCTATATGTAGATGCCTTTGAGTGCATTTCTGACTAATAAAAGGTGCCCCACTTCTCCATGTAGAAGAAAATTTCTTGTGAAATCTGATGTGCTCTCTTAATGAAATGGCTTAGAATAGAGCAGGATGGGACACGACTCCAAGAGGAGGCCCACTAGTTCTGTTGTTCTTCCTGGGAAGGGCCAAGGTGTTGGGCATAAGTCAGGAATCTGAAAGATCAAAAAGGGCCCCGTCCCTTCTAGATATGTTTGGGAAACCAAACATAACATGTACACAGGGAAAGTTCCCATTGCATGAATCTGATTTCAATTTTTAACAGTATCTATTATAAATCTCTTTCAGTCTTATAGCTGAAAAGAGAGACATTCTATAATATTCTTTGTTTTCATTAAGTCTTGATCTAGGGAAAAGGTGGGTAGCCTGTTAAGTTTACTTCCAGTGTAAAGAGATATGTCTACAACTAGATCTTCCTATTCTGTAGTTAACTTTATACATATAGGCTCAAAAACCATATGAAGACACCTGCCTCTTCTACTGTACTTGCCCCTACAAAACAAGGGGAAAAAAAAAAAAAGCTTGTTTCCAAGTCCTCAGTAGGTTTTTCACATGTAATACAGGTCTTTTCTTTTTTATCATCCATTATGTTTCCTCAAGTGTATGTTCCTGCCCCGAAGCCTTCAAATCTAGAGTGCTCTGTTATTTTTGAAACTTATCTTCAAATGCTTGTTACTAATTAAGCCACTAGGACCGTTTTTATGTCTTGTACTTGTCCTCTTCTTCCTGTGAATATAAGCATTGCTATCTTTACAATACACTTGAAAATTAAATTACTGAAACTTATTTCCCAAATTCTTTATTAAGGCATCCACTTCAATTAAAATGCAATTTTGGGAGGTTTTAAATGGGAACAGTCGGGGATTTGGCAAGTGTTAAACTTTTTATTATTGTAATTACTCTTTGAAGTAATAAATCACTGCTGAAATTAAACATGAAAAACACTACAACTTTTCTTTAAAACTGATGTCTTTAAAGTGATGGAAGAACCGGAAGAATACGTTGTGGAAGAAAAGATGCACTTTATCTCTAAGAGAGTGGAAGCCGAACCGGCAGAAGGTATATCAACCCTTGAATTAATTTTAGCCCTATTTGTGTTTGGCTCGTCCCATTATTTATCTTCTCTTACAGTCAGTCTATTACTTGTATTGCCTATCTTGATAACTATCATGGCTAAATAAACAGACTGCTTACATTTTTATGGAAAAGAAATCTGGGCATTTCTACACGCGTGTTTTATCATCTTTTCAAGTGGTTGAGAAGCATGAGAAGAAGATGGTACTGAAACCGAAAATTCCTGCTAAAGTAGAGGCACCCCCACCAGCTAAAGGTACAGTCCTCTCTCAAAGAAACATGGTACCCTTTGTCTCAGTGGCTGTATCAGTGCCTTCCATTTGCGTGCTGCCTGAGTTTTGTCAGCCCTGATGTATAGATATTTTTGCTGAACAGAGTCATTAATGTTTTTGTGTGTACATATGATCTTTTCAAAAGGTGAATTCTAAGCCCCCAAATGTCACTTCTTCTGTAATGCAAACTAATACTCTTCAACTTAATCTTTCTAAAGTTCCTGAAGCACCCGAGAAACCTGTGCCAGAAAAGAAAGTCCCTGCTGCAGTTCCCAAAAAGGAAAAGGTGCCACCAGGTATCCTGGGCTTTGCTTTATTCTTGAACAATGTCCGTCTTTTTCCATCTTAAAGTGGTCCGTTCTTCAAATTTTTAAAAACTTTAACAAGAAAATAGTGTCTGTGTTTAATGTTTTTTCATCTTGTATGCTTGACCGTGTTGCTTGATATCTTTTAAGTGCCAGAAGAGCCAAAGAAGCCAGTTCCAGAAAAAAGGGTTGCTCTAAAAGTGGCTAAGAAAGAAGAACCTCCTCCCACCAAAGGTAAATGAAATCCTCCCCCACAAAAACCAGGAACAGGTCTTGTCTTTCATCCTCTCACTGCTGTCCTTGGGTCACACCTTTGTTGTATTACTGCCTTATCTATGGATGGAGTATTACTTGTTGTGAAGTTTATTTGTGTGTATTTTGTGAATTGCTGTAGTCTGAAATCACAGTCCTTTCTGGCCAATTATCACTCCCCGCCCAAATACACTTAAAATAACTTAATTCCCTAATCCTAAAATTATCTTTCAAGTGACTGAGAGGCACATGCAAATTACCCAAGAAGAAAAAGTACACGTTGCTGTAACTAAAAAAGAGGAGCCTCCAAGAGCAAGAGGTACATGTGACCTTTCAATACACAGACTATTGTACTTACCCTCTTCTCTTTACCAAATGCACTCGTTATGGGTGTTTGTTGTTGTTGTCATTGTTGTTATAGTTGGGTTTTTTTTTTTTTATGTTTTAAATAATGAAAATGTCAAGTCTTTTATGTTTGGGTTACTATTAGAAGACTGCCTTTTGTGGTCTGAGTGAGGGGTAAATCCTTAAAGTGAAATCTATCTTTAAAGTGCCCGAGGAACCCAAGAGAGCTGTTCCAGAAGAAAAAATTCCAAAACTCAGACCTAAGAGAGAGGAGGAACCACCAGCAAAAGGTATACTAACTTTTTCAAAAATCAAAATGAGCATGTAGGTATTGAAACTAGTCTAGTGGAATTGGGATCCTTGGAGAAAATAATTTAAATACATTTTAAAATAAGTCATATACATGTGCAATATCATATCAATCCAAAGCTCAACATTTCAGATACCAGAAAGTACTCTCTCTTCTTTTCACAAAATTGTGAAGCTCCCCCAAATGTGTACTTTCCCTTAAAATGTACTTGTTTTCTAATATGTTATTGTCTGTATACTAAACTCATCTGCCCAAAGGATTGTTTTGTGTGGCAATCTTTGATAAAATTAAAATTTTTTTAACTTCTGAGTTTTCTACATTGTGCCAGTGAAGCTTCTTGAAACTACTTGAGAATTCAGATGAAGACCCTGTTTATGGGACTCAAGTTTCTGTCCAATGCTTATTTGATAGTCTCTATTGCTACTGTCTCGTTGTCTTTTTGAACTCTCTTATAAATACTACTTGATCTTCCTAAAAACTTATTCAATACCTTTGAAGCCTTAAGCAGGTTAGAAACAAGTATTCTTCTGTATGTTAGACAGTGTTTATTTCCAAGTCTGTTGCTTTTTCTTGCCACGTAAATGAGAAGTGTGAATGACGGGCATGGTGATGGTTGTCTTTGTCTGTGGATTGTTCGTACACAGTATCTCTTAACATGTATATATTCAAGATCTCCTAATTCATTTTTAATAATTACTCTTTTTAAAGTCACTGAATTCAGAAAAAGAGCTGTTAAAGAAGAAAAGGTATCCATTGAAGTTCCAAAAAGAGAAGCTCCTCCCGTGAAAGGTATGTTCTGCTTTCACCAAGTATTACACTGAAGCATGAAACTACATAGCCCTTTGCCTGCTACTTCCCACCCTTTATTGGCTTATTGTTGATTAAAGGCAGGAAATATAACGTTTGAAATCATAAATAGCAAATGTACGCTCTGTCATACCTTGACCAGGAAAAGACATTCGGGTTCTCCCATAACCAGTGCATGAATCCATCACATAAGAATGAAATCAACGTGCATGGTCACCATCACCCCTAAATGAGCTTCAAGTAAAAAGCTGCCTGTTGTCAATATTATTCTAGAAGTAACCGTAACTGAAGAGAAGGAATGGTCTTACACCCGGGAAGAAGAAATCGTTTCAGTAGAACGGGAAGAGGAGTATGACGAGTATGAGGAGTATGATTATAAAGAATTTGAGGAGTATGAACCAACAGAAGAGTATGATCAATATGAAGAATATGAGGAACGTGAGTTTGAACATTATGAAGAGTATAAAGAGCGTGAGGAGTATGTCACAGGTATGAGCAAGACTGCAAACCGGACAACACCTTAATTACACGCAGATTCCCTCAGAGCAAGACAAACATTTGGGTGCCCAAAGAAATTTGCAAAGAACTTTATTTCATTTGACAAATTCAGAATTTTTTTTCTTACATAACTTCTAGAAAAAAAAATCCTCTATAAATCTTAAGGTTATCATTAGACTTACTATTAGACTTTGGGAATTATCTATTTCCTCCCTCATTTTTGCTCAGACACAAAATAGCAAACTTCCCAGAGTTTGCTCTTCTTTCTCAAAAAGGTGACGAGTTTCTCTGCAAGTGCCTGTGATCATTCCAATACATGGAATGTCTGAAAGTCTCTTTTTCTAAAGTTTGTTATTATCAAGCATGATAGAAAAATACACTCTCTCCGGGTTCCCATCTTGAAAACCTGACAAAGACTGTTTCCAAAGTAAAGACAAACATGAAAGCTAACACGAACAGTTGTGTTCTGTCTAATGATAATCAAATTTGTAGGTGTACAATTTGGCTCCACACAATTCCTTTATTTAGTCAATAAGTTCCTACTGGAATTTTGAAATTAAGCAATGTTATTTCACTTAGCCAGTTTCTGACATTTCATAGCTTCACTTTGAGAACATTCTATGTGATTTTACAGGTAGTATTAAAAACCAATATTACATACAAGGAATAACACAGAGGACCATAGGGTAAGGGAGGGAAAACTGAATGGGAAGAAATCAGAGAGGGAGACAAATCATGAGAGACTCTGGACTCCAGGAAACAAACTGAGGGTTTCAGAGGGGAGGAGGTTGGGGGATGAGATAACCAGGTGATGGGTATTAAGGAGGGCATGTATTGCATGGAGCACTGGCTGTTAACACAATAATGAATCATTGAAAGCACATCAAAAACTAAATATACTGGCCAATTGAACACAATAATAAAAAAAATAAATAAAATGGGGTGCCTGGGTGGTTCAGTCAGTTAAGCATCTGCCTTTGGCTCATGTCATGATGCCAGGGTCCTGGGATGGAGCCCTGTGTTGGGCTCTCTGCTTAGTGGAGAGCTTGCTTCTCCCTCTCCCTCTGCCTGCTGCTCTGCCTACTTGTGCTCGCTCTCTATCTCTCTGTCAAATAAATAAATAAAAATCTTTAAAAAAATAAATATATAAAGAAAGAAAGACACCCCCCCACCAAAAAAACCCCTAATGATGTACTATATGTTGGGTAATTGAACATAATAAATAAATAAATAAAACTCAATATTATATAGAAAGAAGTTTTACCATGATTTTTTCTACCCAAAGTGAAATGAGACTGTTAATATGGAGGAGAGAATTACAATGACAATTGCAAAAAGGCAGCAGGAGAGGATACTGTCAGCTTGTTTTAGGGCTTTTAGACCTTATTCTACTTGGACCTGTGATTCTCAATCACCTCTAGAGGCTATGGCTACACTGTAGATAAAAGATAAATAAAGAAATAGAATTTGTTATTATGTTCCAAAGTCTGACAGTATATACCCTGTATGTACTTTTTTAAAGAACCCAAGAAGCCTCTCCCAGTAAAACCTGTCCAAGAAGAACCGGTTCCCACAAAGCCAAAGGCCCCACCTACTAAAGGTAGAGTAAGCAAGACATTATGAGTCCAAGAGACCCGTGTCCCTACATGTCTGTCATACTATAAACACATGTTGAAGTGGCAGCGCACAAATTGTGTGTGTGTTTGGGATGTTGTGTTGTACATCGTATTTCTTAACGTTTTGTTCTTACTACTCTTGAGATATCTGGCTCAGGTTTTTAAAATTCGTTAATCTTGATATTTTAAAGTGCTGAAGAAAGTAGTCCCTGAAGAAAAAGTCCCAGTGCCCATTACCAAGAAACTCAAACCTCCACCACCCAAAGGTACATTGCAGAGTGATAATTACGAGAAACATCTTTGTTGCTCATGTTCTATAACATGTCTTTCTACCTTGTCTGCTGTTTTTTGTTTTTCCTGAATGTATTGTGGTCCCGATTCTTATATTTCACAGGGGGGTTTTTTCTGTGTGTATTTTTATGTGTATGGTATTTGTGTGATTGGTTTTAATGCTCTTCAATAATTAATATCTTTAAAGTGCCTGAAGAAGCAAAGAAACTTGTTGAGGAAAAAATACACATTTCAATTACCAAACGTGAAAAAGAGCAGGTGGCTGAGCCAGCTGTTAAAGGTATAATCATTTCCTTCCAAAATCATGGTCTTTTACAATACCTCTTTTAAAATTAACGTAGCTATGTTTGCTTTGTTTCGTTGTTACATATGTCTTTGAAGTTAGTCATTAGAATTTGTTAGGCATAAAAATCTGTCAACATAAGATAAAAAGGTAATGCTACCTTCAAAAGAAAAAGTTATTTTTGAAATATATCCATAGCCTATTACACAACAGCTGTGGCTACAATATAGATAAAATAGAATGCTTGGATTTAAAACTGGTGAACATTTGGTACATTCCTGACTTATCTAAATTCATGTAATGATATAACAATGTTGACCCCAGTTCAACAACTGTTTATGCATTCTGAAGTTATTTTGAAGGTTACAAAAAAAAAAAAAAAAAAAAAACCCTTGTCATTTTTGTTTTCTAACCATGAAGTAACTTCTCTGCCCTTTCAGAAGGTATACTTATCCAGAAGGAAATTTAACTTTCAGTAAAGGATATTTCCTACAAGTAGAGATACCGGAACACTAAACATTATTTCACGTTTGGGTTCTGCTACTTCAAACTTATTTGTGTATATCTGCATATATTTATCCTGGTGAGATTCAGAATCATTTTCAGGGAACATATAAAATTTTTTATGAATGAGCAGTTGTGTATCTATCATATGAGAGGCACTTGCAAAATTATTCTGTCTGCTCAAACTGTGACAAAGCAATCATTGCCTGGGTGGCCTGTTTCTGACAATAAAATATCCTTATACTTAAATTTCAAGTGCCTGTGAAGCCCAAGAGAGTTGTCACAGAAGAAAAAGTACTTGTTCCTAAAAAAGAAGTAACAACACCTGTTAGAGGTACCTAATACCACTCTTTTTAATGTGTTTTTTGTCGTCTTTGCTGTAAAATTCATGTGCAGCTCTATGTGTGAAGTTCTTCTCTGGGAAAGATAAACCCTATTCTTTCTTCTGTTACAAATGGCTGTGTTCCTACTGTGTCTTAATTTCATTGAGTCATCGGTAAATGTCAAACCTAAAGATAATCTCTTTAAAGTGCCAGTACCAAAAAGACAAGAGCAAGAAGAGATTGTCTTCGAAGAGGAAGTTGTAACTCAAGTAGAGGAGTATTTTGAAGAAGAAGAAGAGTACATTCATGAAGAAGAGGAACTCATAACTGAAGAAGAAGTCGTACCAGTGATACCAGTCAAAGGTAGATTATATCTCCTACAAAGAGATACATTGCAGCACCTTTAGAATCTGGGTGTCTAATTTAGTCAGATTCTGGGGTTTATTAGCACCAATAGCCAATTCTGCTTATTTTAGAAACACACACTTTTGATGCTGAAATATGATTTCTGCTGTTGCCTTTCACATTTTCTATCTTGTATGCAACATTTCCAAAATTCTTAATAATGTCTTTAAAGTGCCGGAAATACCCAAGAAACCTGTACCAGAAGAGAAGAAACCTGTTCCTGTTCCCAAAAAGAAGGAAGCCCCACCAGCAAAAGGTATAATCACCATTCATAATGTAGGCCTTAATCTGCATAGAAATCATTCACTATCTTCTGAGTTCACAACCTTGTGTGTTGCTCTCTGTTGTTAGAGATGTTAATTGTGCTTTATACAGATGTGTTGTTACCACTAGTTAGAACTTACCAATAAACAATATCTTTAAAGTGCCTGAGATTCCTAAGAAGCCAGAGGAGAAAGTTCCTGTACCCATTCCTAAAAAAGAGAAGCCTCCACCAGCTAAAGGTACATCTCTTTATAATCCATCAGTGGGATAATGTGATAATTTACTCATGTAGTAGAACTTGACAACCCCTATCTATTCTTTCCCCATGGCAATATTAACGAAACAAGGACCACCCAACTGGTTCTAGGAAGAGTTTACCATGTATTCATCTCTGATTTTTACCATCAAAGCATGCTGACGCTTAGTGCTTGGCTCTTACTCTTTAGTAGAATGTTCTTAAAATTCTTATTATAATACCAAAATGGGCAAAATCACCATTTGCCAGGCATTGTGTCTTGTCTCTATCACCAGTCTATGTTTTCTCAGTGTTCTCTATTTAAATTTGTGTGCATCTCCTGGCCTTTGTTTTGTGGCTATTATTCTTATCATTCTTAAAGGGTAAAATTGTATGATGCTTCAGTAAAGTCCTAAAATTGCTGGATTCTTATCAATGGGTGGAAAATTTGACACTAATCCTACTTGATATCTTTAAAGTTCCTGAAGTGCCCAAGAAGCCAGTACCAGAGGAGAAAGTACCAGTACCAGTTCCTAAAAAGGTGGAAGCTCCACCTGCCAAAGGTACATGAACTCGCCAACACTTTTTTAATTCACATTTGCATACAAATAAAAATTAACTGGTTCAATTCCGTGCTCTTTGGGGATGCAACTCTTTAATATCGCTTTATGGAAAAAAAAAGATTCTATTTTAAAGATAAAAACCTCCTTGAAATACCTTTGTCATACTTTTATTACTATCTCTTCATCTTTTTGAGACTGTGCTTAACCTCCAAATTTTACATTGTATAACATTTTTTTCTAAAAAATTTCTTTAAAGTGCCAGAGGTGCCCAAGAAGCCTGTGCCTGAGAAGAAGGTGCCAGTTCCTGTTCCTAAGAAGGTAGAGGCTCCACCTGTAAAAGGTACATCATTTCATCATTCATGTACATGGGGGGGGCTTTCATTTTTATATATTCACATGCAAATCCCCCCATAACATTACAAGTTTAAAAATTGGCCTTATTATATACGTATTTAGTGATTTGGTAAATATTTAGTGATTAATTTCATATATATTGCTCTAAGACATATAAAAGAACACATATTTAAAGATCAATAATATTTTTAAAGTACCAGAGGTACCCAAGAAGATCATCCCAGAAGAAAAGCCAACACCTATTCTGAAAAAAGTTCCACCACCCAAAGGTACATTAATCTCTAACAGAACCAGGGCAGAAAGGGAAACTAACTGGTCTTATTTGGCCTTGCTAATTACAATTAATGCTTCATGACCTTGAATCTGATGACAGTTGATGCCTCTATGATCACAGAATACTTGTTTTTCATGTTGTTCCATTGTCATGAATAGTATACATAAAAGTGACACTTGTACGATTGAATAAATATCTTTAAAGTGCCAAAGAAACACGAGCCAGTTCCAGTTCCTGTAGCTCTATTTCGGGAAGAAGAAGTTCCATTTGAAGAGGAAGTTTTCCCTGAAGAGGAAGTTTACCCTGAGGAAGAAGAAGTTCCTCAAGAGGAAGAAGAAGTTGCTCCGGAGGAAGAAGAAGTTCCTCTTGAGGAAGAAGTTCCTCCTGAGGAGGAAGAATTTATACCTGAGGAAGAAGTCCAACCCGAAGAAGAGGAAGTTCTTCCAGAAATTAAACCTAAGGTGCCAGTACCTGCACGAGGTATAGCAACTCTTCTTGGAGTCATCAAGGTCTCTTTTGTGTTGAATTCTGCCTTTTCATCTTTTTTTATTCATCTCCAGTTTTATCTGTGTAATACTTCACTCTTTATGTTGTCTATCTACTAAATCTGAGAAAGCATTCTAGACACATGTGCCTTTATTATTGTGTCTGTCACATGTGTCTGTCTCTTGAAAATGATTTGGGTGTCTTCAAATTTCATAATATGAACTGTTATTTATTTGTTTGTGGTCTTATTTTCACTTGTCTTTTTGTTATATATATAGTACTGTGCATGTGATTTTTAATGTCTTAAAATGAATGTTTTTAAGTGCCTGAAGTGCCAAAGAAACCTGTACCTCAGAAGAAAGTCCCTGTTCCTGCTCCTAAAAAAGTGGAACCTCCACCACCCAAAGGTATACCTCCCCAAAGTGAATATGCATTCTTCATCCATAGCTTCACCAGGAAAATTATGGTGGAACTGGGGTTTAGGAAAAGTCATATTTATAAAACAGACAGTCACATTTTTCTTAAAATGTTCAGGAACACTGATATCCACTTTTCATTGGATGCAAAGCAGTATTCAAGAACAAAGATAAAAGGAAGTATTATCTGTTTATCAAATTGCCACAGAATTCTACCTAGTGACCTGTCATTTTAGTAAACTTCATAATTTTCATATAGCTATTCTGCAGAGCTAAATTATCTCCACAAAAAGATACCTGAAAAATATAATGAATAAATTTTCCTAAATTTCATCCTTCAACTATTTATATGAAGTGCTTTTATAACACCAGGATGAAAAGAAAAAGTGATGGGAGTGTTTATCAAAACACTGAGTAATAGCTTATGCCTTCTGATACATACATACAAATGGCAGCCCAGCAGGTTTTGATTTTAGCCTTAGCTTTATTCCTTGCTGTATCATTCTGAGCAAGTCTTTTAACCAATCTGAGCCTCAGGTTTTTCTCCTATAAAATGGGGAGACTAATAGCGGTCCTTGTGGGCTCAGATATTATTGTGAGGATAAAATAAAGTATGTGGAAGTGCTCGATCACTGAATGAATTATGCAGATCAGTTCATAGTATAGGATGAAGTCTACATATCTGTAACTGTATTTTCTGCCAAAGGTGATGGCATAATAAGCATAGTGCCTCCACCAGGTTAAATAGTCATATAATCAATATAGTAATATAATCAATCAGTCCTTTATTAGACTTCAAGGATTCAGAAATATTTTATAGATAATGATTTAATAAATTACTGCTGACATTGAAATGGATGAAATGACAGCATCTGTCCTCTGATATTCAAGTAGGTTGCTGATCCCTCACTCTATAAAACCTATTTCTGTCATAACACTGGGCTCCTGACATGCCCTATGTCTCTATCTTGAGCAACTCTTGCATGTGGTCTTTCTGTGTGTGAACTTCTTGTGCTCTCTCTTTTTTATTCCTCACAATAAATTCTTATCATGAAATGATGTCTTTAAAGTGCCTGAGGCTAAGAAGAAAGTACCAGAGAAGAAAGTGGTCATTCCTAAGAAAGAGGAGGCTCCTCCTGCCAAAGGTACTACCATTCCCAAGCCAATTAGACACCGCCATTTCTTTCTCTCACCTGTGAGAGTCAAAGTGTCCTCTTTCAGTATTTGTTAGTATAACTTGTATTATTGCTATGTCTATGTCTCCATGTTTGTGCAACTTAACTATAAAAAATAAAATAATATCTTTAAAGTGCCTGTGGTGCTTAAGAAACCTGAACCAGAAAAGAAAGTGCCTCCTCCTGGTCTTAAGAAAGCAGTGGCTCCTCCTGCCAAAGGTATATCACCCAAAAAAGGATGTGTTTGCTGTACCGATGTTGAACTGCGATGCTGTCCACACAGATGTTCAACATAAACGTTTGTCTGCCTTGTATGGTCTGTCATTGCCATTCACCATTTGTGACTCTGAAGCACCCATGTTTGTGCTATGTCAGTTTTTCCACTTTGTGTGTTTTATGTTGATTCCATATGTATGTTATGTCTAAAAAATAAAAACACTCAACTAATACATCTTTAAAGAGCCCAAAGTAACTAAGAAGCCAGGCCCTGAAGTATGCTTTGCTCTTCCCACAAAACTAGAGGCTCCAGCAGTAAAAGGCAGAATATCTCTTTAAGGGGCTCTTAGTCTTAAATTACAAACTTCTTTATTTTTGTTTCATTAATTGATTCTGTGAAATCTCCATGTTTCGTCTTGTGCATGTGTATCTTGGTATTACTCCCTTGTGTTGAA
This sequence comes from Enhydra lutris kenyoni, assembly GCF_002288905.1. Lineage (NCBI taxonomy): Eukaryota > Metazoa > Chordata > Mammalia > Carnivora > Mustelidae > Enhydra > Enhydra lutris. The sequence continues at coordinate 74,635,132 of NW_019154085.1, read as the reverse complement.
AAGGGGGAAACTTGGTCTTTATGCACTCTTCATTGGTTCTTGCATTTTAAGTGCCTAAAACGATCAATATCTTTTAAGTTCCTGAGGTACCTAAAAAAGTAGAAGAAAGACGAATCATTCTCCCTGAAGAAGAGGAAGTTCCACCGGTTGAAGGTAGATGACTTTCTAAGAAAATAGATTTTCCAAATCATCATTGTCTTATCATTGTCTAATACTAGAAGAAGGCAAATGCACATTTCACTTCAGAAAATAAAGATATTCAGACTCTAAAAGAAATCATTATTTACCTAATAGAAACTGGGCAGGCAAATTAAAATCAACTGACTTTCTTACAGATTTAGCCAATTTGTCTGTCTCTCTGTTTGTTTGTTTCATTTTAATGGCAGTCTTTGAAAGGAAATCCATTTTCTATGGGGAATTTTTCATCAAATGACTTGGTTGGTAATAGTGGGATAAACCTCCCCAAGAAATCCCAGTTAAGTATGAGTAGTTGATACAGAAAATCTGATGTCTACCCCTAACTGAATATTTGCCTTCCAACAAGTCCACCTCCATTAAAAATAATAATAATAATAATTTCAACTAAATTCTCTGACATCTTTTCTAATTCTGAAATTCTGGGAAGGGCCTAAGATATTTTGAGGACTCAGTAGATTGTTTTCAAGAACTAGTGAGTTTGTACATGCATCAGAAAGGCTGAGCTATGAATTACCTATATTTAAGACAACCTCCATTTTCAGATACATCCTCCTAGTCTAATATTTAAAAGAAGTCTAATTTACAAAATAATAATCTTTTTAAAGTGTATGAGGAGCCAGAAGAGCCTATTCCAGAAGAAGAGATCGCTGAAGAACCACCTAGCATAGAAGAAGTTGAGGAAGTGGCGCCACCTAGAGGTAAAGCTGCTTTTAGGAGTTGGACATTTAAAATCTATGGTGGTCCAAATCTTTCTCAGAATAAGTCAGTCTGATATTTCTCAGTATACTTTTCTTACATCTTACTAATGACAAATTAATGATCAGAAAGTAATGGCGCCTGAAGGACCCCACCCAGCTTTTCTACTGCATCTCTAATATAATTCTTGTATTATTGGCACTAGAAATTTTCCTAGCTAGACCCTATTGTAACACTTTCTCCTAGTTTCTAGTTTTTAATTTCTATTCAGTATTAAAGTGGGGGGGAATCTATTTCTGTGTTGTTTACTTTTTAGAATAATTCTTAGCCTATCATTCCTGAAGACTGTGACAAGTTTTGTATAACTGATACTACATTTGCTAATAGGATTAAGAAGTAATAGCCTTCCACTTTTAGAGTCACTGCTGCAAATGTATTATTATCATTTAGATTGCTAATATCTTTTAAAAATAAGTCAATGTTTTGTGTTATTTTTTGTATCTATGGGTGCTGTTCTGTTCATTGCATGTCCTTTTTCAAAATGTCCATATAATATCTTTGAAGTGCCTGAAGTGGTTAAGAAAGCAGTACCTGAAGCTCCTACTCCTGTTCCTAAAAAAGTGGAGGCACCACCAGCTAAAGGTATAGCAAATGTCAATAATGTCTTTTTTTTTTTAAATATTTCTTTTATTTTTATTTGACAGAGAGAGAGAGAGAGATCACAAGTAGGCAGAGAGGCAGGCAGAGAGGAGGGGTGGGGGAAGCAGGCTCCCTGCTGAGCAGAGAGCCCGATGCGGGGCTCAATCCCAGGACCCCAAGATCAAGACCTGAGCTGAAGGCAGAGGCTTAACCCACTGAGCCACCCAGGCGTCCCTAATAATGTCTTTAAATTCCAGTTAACGTTCTTAAAAAAAAAAAAAACACACCAGAAACTTCTTTGATTGCTTTCTTAGAATCATTTAAGTAGCAAACTTTCATATCTTTAGTCTGTTTTGGAATCTTAAGTGATGATTATGTTACTGGATGGCTGTGTGTATATGAATTATTCTGGATGCTTCTCATTTTAAACAGCTGAGACTTCTAATGTTAATGAGCACATCTCTCTATGCTTATATACATAACAATAGACCCTTCTTCCCCACATTCCATTTATGAATTTTATTCCATTATATAGTGTTTTCCCATGTTATTATAATTACGTATACTATATTATAGGGGAAAAAAATCTGTTCTAATGCTTGGATGACAACTATTTTAAAGAACCTCGTGTCCTTTCTAATATTTGGCCTAAGCATTTAAGGTTATTACAAAATGCCTTGCTTCCTAGTTAGGTTACTACTTCAGGAGTGCTCTTAACAGATAAGCTATGCTCTCCCTATCACAGTTGGCATCCCCCAACCCCCATATAAAATAGTACTCAGCGGAAGAGGACACCTGTGTTAAGGCTTAAGTACTCTGTTATGGTAATCACTTCAAAACAATCTTCATCAAATTAAAAATACTAGAAGTAGGCCCAATATTGATAATCCTTGCTATTTAAAAAGAATAGAACAGCATATGCCTTCATCTTATCTAGTTAGCACAAGTAAGTGAATTGGGAAAATATCCTTATTTTCTATAAAGTGGTGTCCAGTAGAAGAATGACTTCTTACACTTTAATTATTATAAAGATGTTGTTTTATTTTCATTATTTAGTATTGTTAGCTAACTGAAATGCCTAATATCTTTAAAGTGCCAAAGAAGGTTCCTGAGGAAAAAATACCTGTTCCTGTTCAGAAAAAAGAGCCACCTCCAGCCAAAGGTACATATTCTGTTTTAAACCTGAATTTCCTGTTAATAGTTTTTCGTTAAGATTTTTATGTTTGGGTAAAAATCTTTTACTGGCTGGCTCGCTCAATAGAGCATGTGACTATTGATCTCAGGGTCATGAGTTCAAACCCCACATTGGGTGTGGAGCCTACTTAAAAAATAAAAAATTTTTAAAGATTAAAAAAAACGGTTTTTATGTTTAATGTCTCTGTGTCTTGACTGTTTAGATGTCTTTGGTCTATGAAAACTTGCTCTTGATAGTCCTAAATATTAAAACTATATCTTTAAAGTGCCTGAAAAGAAAGTCCCAGAAAGGAAAATCGCAGAAAAGAAAGTCCCTGTGCCTAAAAAAGAAGCTGCTCCCCCAGCTAAAGGTATTTTTGGAAAGATCTTTTCTGTGTCTTCACATATTATTGCATGATGAAAGCCTTTTTTTTTTTCCAGTTGTTGTCATTCTGTATTTTGAATTTATATCTTCATTTCTTCTGTGTTTGAAAAAACAAATTTCTTAAAGTAGATGCTCTTTCAGGGAGGACCGTCGTTGAAGAAAAAGTGTCAGTTGCCTTCCACAAAGAGGAGTTAGTAAGAGAGAGAACAGAATTAGAAGTAGTAGAAATACCAGTGGAAGTGCTTGAGGAAGAAGAGTTCCATGAAGTTCAAGAATATTTTGAAGAAGAAGAGTTCCATGAAGTAGAAGAATTCATCAAAGTAGAACGACCTAGAGTTGAAGAAGTACACAGGGCTGAAGAGGTCCATAGGGTAATAGAAGTTTTAGAGACAGAAGAAGTGGAAGTATACGAAAAACCCAAAGCTCCACCTAAAGGTATAGGTGAATTCTGTTGCTATGACAAATTGCTATACCTTGCTCTAACTCACTTTTTTTTTTTAAGTGCATTTCATGCCCAGCTTGGAACACTAGAAACCCACTGACTTTCCAAGTTAAACTCATGGAATGCTTTAAGCATGAGCTTCAGCTATTTGATATGAAGATTAATATGGAGTAGAGATTAACCTTACAGTGTATAATTTTAGCAGACAAGATAATGGTATTTGATACCTACTTATCTAAGGAGCTCACTTGTATGAATTTGTAGATTCTTTCTTGAACTCAGCTAAGAATGATTGTTACGTGATTGTTACGGGTACCAAAATATCTGACCAGTGTCATCATTTGAGTGAAATAGAAGCTACTCAGTTCACTGAGAAATTTACATGTTCAGGAAAAACAACCATTGCTTTGTTAACATGAGTCAGCTGTTCACAAACTGATCATTGCTTATCAAAAGCTTCTGCATTTTATGATATTTTCGTTAGAGAAATAACATTAAGGAAGCAAATGAAGCATTGGTAACACTACCTGCTTTCTAGTTTTGTTTTGTGGGGTTTTTTTTTAGGATAAAGTATGATACATAAAATTCTCTTCAGTACCATTCCAGATCTTGCACAAATTAATATGTGTGTGATATAAAGGAATATGTATGTGTGCATGTGTGCTTACTCATAGTAAATCTACCATATAGATGAAATTTAGCAAAATCATGTCTCTCTTAGAAGTGTGATATAAATTCAAAAAATATAAGTAGAGAAAGCATTTATGAGCCCACACTGGACTAACTTTATTGGGAGTGCTCCCTAATACTTCAAGAACTTATTCTAAATCAAAACACCAATATCTTTGAAGGGCCTGAAATACCTGAGAAAATCATCCCTCCAAAAAAACCACCCACTAAAGTTGTTCCTCGAAAAGAGCCACCAGCTAAAGGTATTTCATTAGTGAAAAACTACTTACCTTATTATATGTGCAGCAGCACCTTGATTGCATTAAATGTTTCTGTTCTTGATGTTTTTCTTCTGTGTTTTGTGTTTTTGGAATTTCTAAAACAAACTAATATCTTTAAAAGGGTTGAGGGGCCAAAGGAAGTTCTACCAAAAGAGAAAGTCAATACTGTCATACCCAAAGCAAATATCCTTATTAATCAAATAGTGCACCTAGGTTTCCTTCTTTGGTACTATTTGATTGTATATTCACTAACATGCTTATTGATAAATCCATGTTTTCCTATTAATTCTTAATTTTAATCACCTAGTAATAATAAATACATAGTGACTATGTGTTTAATGTCCCTGCTATGTTCATTTTGGGGAACCTCTTGAATTTTACAATAGAAATAAGAAAAACATCTGATAAATAATATATACTTATATCTTTAAAGTCCTTGAATTATTTAAGAACATTATCACTGGGGGCGCCTGGGTGGCTCAGTGGGTTGAAGCCTCTGCCTTCGGCTCAGGTTGTGATCCCAGGGTCCTGGGATCGAGCCCCGCATCGGGCTCTCTGCTCGGTAGGGAGCCTGCTTCCTCCTCTCTCTCTGCCTGCCTCTCTGCCTACTTGTGATCTTTGTCTGTCAAATAAAGAAAAAAAAAAAAAAAAAAGAACATTATCACTGAAGAGAAAGCACCAACTATTCACCAAAACAAGCGGAAGTAGCCCTAGCAGAAGGTGTCTTGTTAATTTTTCTTGTCAAGTTCTTACAATTCTAACATGGGAAATTCTTCTGAATTTCTGTTGTCATATTTGTTATCAATATTCAACTCATTTTAGTACTGTAATACATTTGATAAAGTGATCGTTCTGTTTCCTCTTATGACCATGTCATGTTTTGTGTTTACATTTTTATTACATTATGCTTGTTACAAATCTTTCTGAATGTTTAAAAGTAAAAGAAATTATTACTACTATCTTTAAAGTACCTGAAGTGACCAAGAAAATTGTGGTAGAAGAAAAAGTACGTGTTCCTGAAGAGCCCAAATTTCCACCAGCTGAAGGTACCTGCCTTTGCTGAATCACCACTAATATAAAAATCCCCTCTTATTCACTTACAATGGAGCGGAGAGAGAGGGAGATCCTTCCCCCTTCAATGCCACAATAGAGCTTAATTATGCAAACTTCAATTTATGTTCTATAACATAGTCCTCCCTTTTGTGATGATCCTCTGGAAACAAAGGCATCAACCTAAAAGTTGTTACCATTTTTGTTGATCTTCTTAAGCCTTAATTGATATTGACCCCCTCAACTTCTTTTCAAAAATAATTTATTTCAGAAGCTATTGTCAGGGAGCTTTGGAAACAAACATCCCAGATAACAATAGAAAATGATGCTATACCCCAAGGACAAAGTATTTTTAATATGACAAATCAAGAACTCATCAACAAGGCAATCTAGAGAGATGCATTGACTGTGTGTTTTGTTGGCTTATGATTTTGGAATTCTTGCCATTCTTCTTGTTAGATCCCCTTTTTGTCTTGATATTTTATATCCAATTATGATATTTTTAAAAATAAAATATCTTTAAAGCACCTGAAGTACCCAAGAAAATTGTTCCAGAAGAAAGGATTCATGAAGCTGTTCCTAAAAAGCCTGAAGTTCCACCAACTAAAGGTATACACTGAAACTAATCATGACATGAAATGACTCTTTGTTTAGTTATTCATGGTTTAAAGTAAATGTGTGTGATGTTAAATCCTTGTATTTTGCTTCTTTATATTCTTAGTATACTTGTTATTTATAACAGTTAATATACTAATATCTTTAAAGTTCCTGAGGTGCCTAAGAAAAGTATTCAAGAAGAAAAATCTCTTTCTGAAGACACAACGATATACAGTGAGTGTAGAAAAATTGGTGGTTCTCTTTGGTTTCATTTGTGTTTGTCTCCATAGCTTTTAAAAATAAGTATACTAATATCTTATCAAAGCCTAATGTGCCAAAAATATTTGGCTAAAATTAAATAATTTAAATGGCTATTTGTCTCAGACAAGGTATATCTCCTCACCAATTAAAAAAAAATAGTCCTGTACTTATAACATTGCCCAATTTTAGAAAAGTCGTTTACCTTTTTGAATTTGTCATTGTCTTGTCTTGTTAAACTGTTCTTTGTACAAATATCTTCTGCTTTGAAGCAATTTATTTTCTCGGGCCATGAAGTAACTTTACTTCAACTTCATAATAATATTTTAATTGGATTTCTTAGAATCAAAATGCCTCTTCATTATTTTTTTACTCTTTACAGCCATCATTGGAAACATTTTGACAATGTTGCTTTAATGACCATATATTTATAAAGCCATTACAACAGCAAAAGAATTCTCAAGCCATTTTTTGTTTGCTTTTACATAAAATTATGATTAAATAATTTGAGGAGTAAAATAATCTGAATAATAAAATATTTTGAATAGAATATTATTCAGTAATCTGAATAGTAAAAATGCCAATACTCAAGATATCTTTCCATTTATTTTAATCTAAAAATACCAGTAGTTCTGATTTTCTTTCATTTATTTTAATTTAAAAAATTCCCTGTTTAAACCCATTTTGGGGGGTCTATAATACTAGGTTGGGATACATATATATGATGACTCCCTCCTTTGAATACCCTTTTTATGCTAAAGTCAGGTTATTGTCACCAGCCCGTCTTCCTTTCTAAAAGCTAGAGAAATCTTTATTTTCTTCAGTTGCCTTATTTTCAAAGATTTAATTATTTTTTTCTTTTTCTTTCCTGCTTCCAATCCCTAAATGGTTATAAAACTATGCAGCCATAAACCCGATATGGTTTAAAATTATAGCCACCTAGATTCCCGGAAAAGGGAAGAACTTATACAAATTTCCAGTAGGTCAAATGTAGGAGAATCAACCTTGTTCTTTATGGACAAAACTAAGAGCAAAGGAAAATTTCACCAGTAACTTTCTGCAGACAAAATATAAGAATTATATAGTCCCTAGCCAGTGAATTCCTCAATTTTATTGTCATCATAAATGAGAGTTCTGTGTGATACAACTGGGAATGAGGCTTTCTCTTAGCAGATGTGTTCTTGTCGCTAGTTTGTGTCTATGTATTACTGGTAATTTGGGTGATGAGTGTGTACTATGTATCATGTTTTCTTAATACTATTCGTCATTGCCTTGAAATGCCCTTAATTGTATAAATACTAATATCTTTAAAGTTTATGAAGTGTCTGAAGAATCCACCACAGAAGAAAAAGTACTTGTGACTCATCCTCCAAAGACGAAAACCAAAATAGCAAAAGGTATATAACACCAATGATCTAGTCTGAAGAAAATTTATTTAGGGCTCATTTTAAAAGCTCAATCTTCTCCTGTGCTGTTTATAAATATAACTATACTCATATCTTTTAAGTGCCTGAGCCACCCAAGAAAGTTGTTCCAGAGGACAAAGTATATGTGACTATTCCTAAAAAGAGAGAAACGCCAGCAACTAAAGGTACATTTCAACAACATCAAACTTGGATGAATAACTTTGGATTCAAGATTCAAAAATTGTGTGTTATATGATTTACTGTTTTCACAACTTCTAAGTGTAAACCTAATAATATTTTTAAAGAGCCTGATACAACCAGAGAAGTTTTTCCAGAGGTGGAGTTACCTGAGGCTGTTCCCCAAATTCCAGAGCATCCTCCAACTGAAGGTATAATTCTTAGTTATGAAAATCTAAAGAGAATCTTTCTTCTTCAGTCTGAAAAATATGTTTAGTGTTTTGTGTAGGTTCTCAGAACCCCTAACACTAAAATACTAATATCTTTAGGGTCCCCATTGTACCAAAGACAAGGAACTTCCTATGACCTGCCCCCTACCAAAAAAAAAGTCCCATTCATACTATGTACAAGGATAAGCAATTAGAACAAAAGTTAAATTTCTAATTTAAAGTTACAATATCTGTTAACATACCTAACTTTTTAAATATGTGTGTCTTCGTGTCTTTGCCTTTCCTCAACTAAAAAATACTAATATCTTTAAAGAGTTGGAAGTCTCCAAGGAAGGTCTTCCAGAGCAGCAAGCTCCTGTTGCTAAAAGAAGAATACTACCACCAAAAGGTACAAGCCAGAAGAAAGCTGACTTTCATATCTCATGATTATAGTTTTATTTAACACCTGTAAATATACTAATATCTTGAGAGCCCCAGATGCTACTAAGGAATATCATTGCAGAGAAGTGGGTCCCCCAAAGCAGAAGCTCAAGGGCATATACATATTCCCATGAGCTATTCAAGAGAAAATAGAAAGAGGAAAAAATCTTTAACTTATCTAAATGGAAGGTGCTTGGGCTATAACGTCTAACTATGAAGTCTCCAGGGAATATATGAAGACATACAATGTGTAGATGTGACCCAGATGGATTCTTCAATAGGAAATAGCAATACTGTTCCAAAAAAAAGGAAAAAAAAAAATAAGACTAGGAGAGAAAAAAAAAAGCTATACAAGACCACTTAAAACATTTATATCCCTGAAACTAGGCCGAATTGGTTTAGCACTCCCCCTTTAAAGCAGAACTCAGTGCCATCAAATGACAGAGGTGCTTGGCTGTACACTGTAAATCAGTAATTTAACTCTCCATGGAGTTGAAATTTCAGGAGAAAATATAACTGCTTCTTGGAATTGCCTTTCTATAAAAATAAAATTACTACTAAACACAAACACACGAATGTGAAAAAATTCTTTTCCCATAAGAAGTAAGTATAGAAATATTCTCAGAAAACCATGACTTACGGACAATAAAATATTAAATTCAACTTTGAGCAGTTCTTTTGGTCATACGGTCTCCACCTGAGAACCTTCCAGAATTAAGCTAGTTAAAACTAGTTAACATTGGAATTCTGCATGGAACACTTAGTTGTTCCTCTCATTATCTTTGATTTTTTAGAGTCCTGCATTTTTCCATTTTGAATGTTTTTAGGTAAATCAAAAGATGAGAAAGTTTTAAAACATCCAGCTTAACAATTTCTTTACAATATCTAGGATATTCTGTAATTTAAAGAATATCTGAACACTTTGACATGATTTTTTCAGTCTGGGATCTCTGGGTCATTCTCCTCTCTCCTATACTTGAAAAACAAATATTTACCCAAGGTAAGGGTAAAATGAAGCCTATCCAGACAAGAAAGAAGCTCTTAGGTTCTCCTCAAATTAAATAGCTAAAAGTACATCATTAATTTTACAAGATCATTCTTTTTCACTTGAAGCTAATTTTCCATGATCTCATTTTCTATACATCCACCATTCTAAAAAATAAAATTCCTAATATCAATAGTACCTGAGGTGACCAAGAAAAGAGCTCCTGATAATCAAGTACCCATCCTATCATTGAAGAATCAGACACAAGGAGCAGGAATGTCTCCCAGTCTGGGGCATTTCTGTAGGTGGAGTTAGGACTAAAAGTCTTCTACACTCTGAAGAACAACGTATTAATATCTTTAAAGGACAGGAAGCTGTCCCTGTAAGGAAAACACCCATGGCTGCTCCCCCTGAAATTGAAACACCTTCTAGTAAAGTTATCCATCATTCTATCAGTCCTGCCTTCATTCATTTAATAAATGCCAATTATGTGTGTGGGGCTAGGGAGCTGAGGAATAATAAACAAAGACAATTAGGATTTGATTCCTTTCTTCAAAGCTTTATACATCATCCAGTTTTTAAAAGAAGCGCCCTTGGAGCCAGAAATGCCACTTTGATGTAGTTAATGTAACTAACGTCTTCACTGATGCCTTAACCTCTAAGCTTGATACTAATATCTTCAAAGTCCCAGAAACTATGAAAGAAGTTGTTTCCGAAATGCAAGTATCTGAGGATTTTCCTAAGGAGCCAGAACCTCTGCCTATAAAAGGTGTGTGATACCTGTGAACGGATACTGAAGAAATGATCTGTCCTCTGCTCTTAGAACTATGCTTTTCTAATGTTCTTCCTAACACCTAAATGTAAACGTACTAATATCTTCCAAACACCTGAAGCTGCACAAGAAATTCCCTCTTGAGAAAATACTTGTGGGTGTTCCTATTTAAACAGAAATCCCCTCTAATAAAAGTATTCATTCAACAAATGCTTAGTAAGGAAGGTCCACAATGTCACAGGAACTAAGCCAAGTGCCGGTGAAGGGTGGGCAGCCCCTCTTCCTGAGGATCCCACGAGCCCCCAAGACTTATTTGATGGGTGGAGCAAGGGGAGAAGGGGCAGGCAGAGAAGAGACCTCTAGAAAACTACACTTGCCCACTTATTGGGTTTACTGTTTTCACTAATCCTTTTACATCTTAAATGTGAAATACTAATATCTTTAAAGTGCCTGAAGCTCCTCAAGAAGTTGTTCCTGCAAAGAGAACTCCTTTCAAAAAAAGAGAACCTCCTTCAGTTGAAGGTACAAGTGACCATGCCCTCAAGTTAAAGAAGAAATAGCTCTTGTAGTCTTGAAAATATTTTGCTGTTCCTAGTGCTCTTCATATCACTAAATGTTAAAATACTAATTTCTTAAAGTGCTGGAAGCTCCCCAAGAAATTGTCCCTGAAAAGAAAACATATGTGCTTCCTCACAAAAAGCCTGAACTTCCTCGTGATGAAGGTATATGTTGCTGGGAGCTTAGAAATTTGGGGAAATGTCTTCTTCTGTATGAATATGTTTCTTGTCTGTACAGATTCTTCTAACCCCTAAATGTAAAAATATTAATATCTTTAAAGTGCCAGAGGCACCCAGAAAAGTTGTCCCAGAAAGGAAAGTGCATCCTCCCCCAAAGCCTGAGGTCATACCTGTCAAAGGTACATTCTTTTTCTTTTTTTTTCCTTTTTTTATTTCTTTTCAGTGTTCAGAATTCATTGTTTATGTGCCACACCCAGTGCTCCATGCAATATGTGCCTTTCATAATACCTACCACCAAGCTCACCCAACCCTCCACCTCCCTCCTCTCTAAGACCCTTAGTTTGTTTCTCAGAGTCCACAGTCTCTCATGGTTCCTCTCCCCCTTCAATTTCCCCCAACTCCCTTCTCTCTAGCTCCCAATGTCCTCTGTGTTATTCCTTATGCTCCACAAATAAGGGAAACCATATGATAATTGATTCTCTCTGCTTGACTTATTTCACTCAGCGTAACCAAAGGTACATTCTAAACCACCCTTTATTTAAGGTGGGTAGGGAGGGCCTTAGCAAGAACCACCAGGCTGGGTTTGAAAGATCTTTTGTTGTATAAATGAAGTTCTTGTCTGTGTGGATCCTTGTGACTCAAATGTAAATTTACTAATATCTTCAAAGTACCAGAGGCTCCCAAAGAGGTTGTCCCTGAGAAGAAAGTGCCTGTGGTGCCTTCTAAAAAGCCTGAAGTCCCACTTGTGACAGGTATTTGTCACCAGCCTTAGGTTTAAAAAGATTGAACTCTTTTGCTCTTGAAAACATTTTGCTCTAGTGGTCTCATCATTTTTAAATGTAATTTTACTAATATCTTTAAGTGCCTGAAGTTCCTCAAGAGATTGTCCCTGAAAAGAAAGCACCAATGGTGCCTCCTAAAAAACCTGAAGTTGCACCTGGTACAGGTACTTGTCACTCACCTCAGACCCAAAAAGATACAGCCCTTCTACTCTTGAAAATGTTTTGTTCCAGTGGTCTCATAACTCCTAAGTGTACTTTTACTAATATCTTTTAAGTGCCAGAGGCTCCCAAAGAAGTGGTCCCTGAAAAGAAAGTGTCTGTGGCGCC